>NC_137828.1:39589923-40037423 GCF_963921795.1 Nannobrachium achirus
ATTTTAGACTGAGAATGCATTATTACGCATTATTTTGTGCTTTAACTATTGAAAAATAGCAGATCTTCAAGCTCACAGCGCGGCACTCGGTGCCACGCTGCGAGCTTGTATCTGCAATTTTTTTTTTTATCGTGAAAATGTGTGCAAGTCTTTGAATATTTTTGACCCGATCTATATGTCTTCTAAATCCTTCTAATGTCAGTGGTGCTCAAACTTTTTCATGTGAAGGACCCCAAAAATGGGGTATCCATAAATATTTAGTTCCAGGGACCCCGCAGAAGCAAATTTGACAAATGTTCGCTTAAAAAAGACATATATTCAAAGATTTGCACACATATTCACTACTTTTCAAAAATAGCAGATCTACAAGCTTGCAGTCTGTAACTCAGTCCCACTTTTCCTCCCTTGTGACGCCCCTAACGGGCACGGTCACTCTCCTCCTGACGAGGCATGGAGGGGCCAACAGCAGCGACAGGGAGCTGTTTTGAATACAATGGAGACATCAAGTGTTTGTCTGGAGGTAATTAGGCCTGCCTTCTCTCCCTGGGAGAAGTCAAATGCACAGAACAGGTCAGAATAACAACAAACGCCTACCATCTCCGGCGCGCTGAACAGCTCAGTGTCTGGACAAACCTTTGTTCCCCCCCAAACACACACAAACCCAGGTGCAAAGTGGTGAAAATAAAGCATAATAATAATACACAACAACACTAAAAACCAAATACATGTATGGATCTTTTAGAGCATGGTCTGTTGTTTGGGGCTGTGCCTTAATTGGAAGGATTAAAACGAACTGAACCATAGTTAGCATCTGTCATTTAGTCATTTGTTTGTATTTGCAAGTTATTTCGTACACAGTACACAGTGTGTGTGTGTGTGTGTGTGTGTGTGTGTGTGTGTGTGTGTGTGTGTGCGTGCGTGCGTGCGTGCGTGCGTGCGTGTGATTACTTAGCATTTATATTGCTGCTGGTGTTGTGAGCATACCCACACAGAACACAAATATCATGTGGGCATTAAAGCGATAGTGTTTTGAAACGAAGAAAAAATACCATGACTGTCTGCTTCAAAAGTAATCAACAAACTATACTATAAAAGACGTCTACAAGCTGCTCTCAACTGCTATTTTATCAATATTTATCTGTGGAACCGAGTCAAACTAAATGTAAATGCCTCAACTCCTACAAGTGCTTGTCAATGATGATTATGTTGGGGGGTCAAGGCATGAAAAGGTTGAAAACCACTGGTTTATGACAGGGGCTTACAAACTATTCAATTCCAAGGACCCCCAAAAGCCAGAGCTTCTGTCTGCGCCCACCGCCACGCCTATTGTGAAACGGATAAAGATAAAGATAAATAAAAAGACAAACATGAAAAAAGTAGTGAATCTACAAGCTTTTAGATCCACTATTATTATATTGTTTATATTTATCTCTGGGTCTTGTTCACGAATGAGAGAAAGGGGAAGACGGAGAAGGAGATCAGCTGGAGAATCGGAGCAGGAGGAGCGGGTTTTGCAGTCGCTAAATCGCACTGTTGTCAAGAAAAAAAGAGTTGAGCCGGAAGGCAAAGCTCTCATTACCCCAAATACCCCAAAACAATCCACAATTCTTACAATTCCAGTATTTTCTTTTGTTTTAACAATACTGTTTTCTCTTGTGCTCTTTTCAATACAGTAGAACTATCAAAATGACAAAAAACAACAATTAAATTTCAGTTCTCTTGTCTTCTCTTACAAGGAATCCTGTATTTTTTATATGTTCTCTTATCCTCTATACAGTAGCAAATAGCAAATGACAGAAAATGTAAACGTATCGATTCTTAAATGTCAAATCCTGTTCTTTTAAACAACACTCTTACCCTCTTTTCAATACTGTACCAAAGAATGCCTTTTTCCTATGGTACATAGCAAGCCAACTGTACTGTAAGCCAGGCACAAACTAAGGCATAACAACAACTCTTACCCTCTTTTCAAAATCAATATTGCATCAAAGTCAAGACCTAGTGTCTCATTGTGGATAGACTGTTCAAAGTCCCTGACTTTCTAACCCACCATTTCACCTGGTTATATATTGATTGTGTCAATTCTTGTTTTCACTAGAAACGTTGTTTCCACATTGTAACCAGTGGCAGAGACATGCATCTGTACGTAGCATGTATAATGGGGTTTGCATTAAAGGGTAGGGCATTCACAGAGATCTCCATATAAGGGCATAAAATGGACGCCAGTATGCGGAGCTGGTGTCTGACATCAGAGATTTCCGGAACCGGCACTGTGTCTGCAGAGATTTCCATATGGGCATAAATGAACAATGGCAAACAGATGGTCAAAACGGGTCCTATGACAACAGGTATAATGGAGTTTGCATTAAAGGGTGGGGCATTCATTCCCTATTTACATCGTTCCCGAGTAGGCCGGTCCCCGACTAGACACTTGGACGCCCGACAGACAGATACAGAGATCTCCATATATGGGCATAAAATGGACGCAGACAGACAGATACAGATATCTCCATATATGGGCATAAATGGACACAGGTAAACAGATGGTCAAAACGGGTACTATATGACAGGCTGTTCTGGGACCAGCACAAACACTGACTCATTATGACATCACTTCTGCTGACTCATAGAGATCTCCATACTGTATATGGGATACCGGCATAATAGTTACTCATTGAATGTGTAATCTCTATATATGGAGATAACCGACGCATCTCACTAAGTCTGACCTCACAAGCCCATATTTGGACCCCGACAACTCCATATATTTGCATTAAAGGGCGTGGCATTCATTCCCTATTTACATCGTTCCCGAGTAGGCCAGGTCGCCGACTAGACGCTCAGGCGGCCGAGCTTCTAGTTTTTTTAATGATTCATTCATTCATTTTACTCTCCTCCTCCACGCCCCCAGACCCCCTGTTACCACTTTATGATAAACGTGTGCATGTGCGTCTATCTACAGTATGAATATTTGCACGTATGTGTTTACCGTACAGTGTGTGTATGTGTGTATACAAGTGTGTGTGTGTGTGTGTGTGTGTGTGTGTGTGTGTGTGTGTGTGTGTGTGTGTGTATGTGTGTGTGTGTGTGTGTGTGTGTGTGTGTGTGTGTGTCTGTTCAAGTGGGCATAGCACATAGAGTACATGACTGCCATGGATTTGGAGTGTTGTTATTTCCATATACGTACGAGAGCTGCGTGAGGTCGGTGGCGTGGAGGTGGAGTCTCTGTGCCACGCGTTCCATCAGCGCCATCCCCTGGTCACTGGGGAGGTTGCTGTGGGGGGAGGGGGGGGGGGGGGGATAAACACACAGGAAGACAGGTGTCACCAGTGATGGGAAAAGTACTCACATTCTTCACTTTAATCAATACCGCAATGTAAAATTCAAAATGTGAGTAAAAGTATTGGTATCAAAATGTACTTAACAAATCGGGTGCCCAAGATTATTCAAGATTCAATCGGCGGTTTCCATGGAAACCCGCCATTTTACCTTGTTTTGGAGCCTCAGCGTGAAAGTAATGTAGATGTAATCCGAGTAGGCCTATGTCTTGAATTGTTTCTCTCTAGTATTTTCTTTCACACAAACCACGTTTTAAACATCAACGTGATTTAAAAGTTAGATTAGGAGATAAATGCATTTTGTGAATCTCATAACAGAGGCTGTAATGAGGAGCCATGAACTGCAGGTCACGTGATCTCCCGCTGCATTTTGGGAATTGGAGTGTTTCTCTTCACAGGCGGGTGCCTCGTACAGTAAGCTACAGCTAACTGTAGCTTACTGTACAACGCGTCAAATGCGTCGTGGGCACCTGGAGACATCAAAGAGTTTGACGAGTTGGCGCGTTGTGGGCATCAAATGTATATCTTTTGAATATAGCAGATCTGCAAGATCATAATGCGACGCATTGTGAGTTTGTAGATCGGCTATTTTCAATTGGCCGAAATGTAGCTATATAGGGCTGAAGTGGTTAATGTATGTTTTGTAATAATAATCAAAATCTCCAAAGTAACTAGTAACTAAAGTGCTCAAAGAAATGTTGTGGTGTAAAAGTACAATATTTGGATCCGAGATGTTGTGGAGTAGAATAAAAGTAATTGGAAATACTCAAGTAAAGTACAAATTCCTAAACACTGTACTTAAGTAGAGTACTCTTGAGTAAATGTACTTTAGTTACTTTACACCACTGGGTGTTACTTTACGGATGCCGGATAGACACACGGCAATTCAGCCGAAAAAAACCCCCAAAAAAACACGCTATACATTTTCTGTAAGGGCAAGACATCCTCAGTTTCAGACACACAGATATGTCACTTGCGCACGAGAAAAAGGCCACGGCTGGCTGAATGAACGAATGAATGTGCAGGCGCGTGCACATCCGTGCACTGCCCAATCAGTTAGAGAAGCGCGGGCATGCACACACACACACACACACACACACACACACACACACACACACACACACACACACACACACACACACACACACACACACACACACACACACACACACACACACACACACAAGTTTAGGGCGGCATTAAAAATAGGCGATCTACAAGCTCACAAGGTGGCATGCTGTGACGCGTTGAGAGCTCGAAGATCGGCTATTTTTCAGGCGTGTGACACCGGCATGCAACTAAGTATAAATCAGGCATAACTCCAAACCCAACCCCTAAAACCGTGTAGAATTCTGTAAAGGTCTAATCCTAACACCTTTTATTGTGTAGCACGAGTGAGTTTTCTCTTTTATTGTACCGGTATATCTTTTACATTTCGGCTATCCAGGCGTCTGACGCAGTGACACACTGACGAAGGCTGGTTAGCCGAAGCGTTTGTTCTTTTGACATGTAAAGATACAATAAAAGAGAAAACTCACTATCGCCAATCTCTGCGTGCGACCCATTACCTTTAAAAATGTTGCTGATCCTAAAACCAACACAAACTAAACCCCAACCTGAATCTTTTCCTAATTAAAAGCCCAAATCCTTAGCATAAAACAACCGTTTCTCTCGTAAGGACCAGGAGAATCGTCCTTCAAATTGTCCATTTCTCTAGCTCTACTATACTAATGGGGACATTTGGCCCCCGCATAGTAAGTACACACACACACACACACACACACGCTTGTGTGTGCGTGTGTGCGTGCACAAAGCCTGGCGCCAAGGGAATGGGGATCAGCTGCCTGTTCAGGCTTGGTAAATCACCTGCTTTTTTCCAGCAATGAAACAAACAATAAGGTGCAAATGGAACCGGCATGGGGTGTAATGGCTGCATCATATGGACGACGTGTCTCTCTTTCTCTCTCATCTCTCTTTTTTCTTCATCCACACCCATTTTTCTCACATATACAAACACGCCAAACCCGCGCGCGCACGTGTATGCACCTGCACGCACACATGCAAAAAAAAAAAAAAAGGTTTACGCTGATGTGCAAGCACGCATGCTCGCGCACGCACACTCCTAACACGGTGAGATGAGAATAATAAGGTGCAAATGGAACGGGGGTGAAGTGTAATGGTGCTCTGATAAAGCCATGCCTCATCTCAGCTCAGTCCGTAGCTGCTGTCGCGCTCGGAGAGTAGATCGCCAAGGAAATAGACCAAACAAAGGCAATCTGCAGGCCAACACGCAGGACAGGGGAAATGAGATGGCCGCGCACGTGCACACACACAAACGCACGCACGCACGCACACACACACACACACACACACACACACACACACACACACACACACACACACACACACACACACACACACAAACACACACACACACACACACACACACACACACACACACACACACACACAGAGCTGTTTCAGTGCTAACAGCTTAACCAGGAATCACTGTGACTGCAGAGTGACTCCCAAGGTGACTCAGACTGCATACAGAAGGGAAAAAAAAGTATCTTTCACAAAGTGCGCTAACGTCCACAAGATGAGCCGAGTGACGTGCAATGTCAAAACACAACTGGTCTAACATGCAGCGCCAGCCATATGCTTTCTCTTCCCTATTATGACAGGGTCATTCTGTTTTTAAGTGCTGCATGTAAACTGTGGAAGGAGGCTCCGGAGGAACCCGGATCCAACGTTGAGGAACCAGAATCGTCAGAGATGGTTATGTGGACTTCACTTCTGCTAGACAATTACAACACTGATGTGGTGCTTCTCAAATAGTTTTATTTCAAGAGCCACCATAACTCTGATAGTGTACAAAATCTACAAATGGAAGCAAATGGACCCTTACGGGTTCCTCCGGATTTGTACACTATCAGGGCGCTTTTCGACCGGCGGAAAAAACGGTTTGGGTTCTTTCTCCCGCCAAAGACAAATCAACACAGGGATTGGCTGGGAGACTAACAGGACACAGGTGGAGAAAACTAACAATCACAGGCAGGTAAGACAAGACGGGTAACAATAACTGGGCAAAAACAGGAAACACTAGGAGAATACTACAAAATAAAGGTACATCAAAATCTAACTTGACAGTTCATGACAGCCGAAGACATTTTGTGTAGAAGTAAAACAGGAGGGATCTTAGTACAGACCCCTGGGAGACTCCAGGTTTAACCACCCTTACAAACCCTGTACACTTCATCTCTTGGTGTCACCCAGGGGTCTATACTTGGCCCCCCTCATTTGTTTCCCCCTACAATAAATCTCTTAGCTGATAATAGCGGATCTACAAGTACAACAGATCCGCTATTTTCGCTGAACATTCGCCTGTTATGACATGCATCCTGAACAGGCACACTAGGGTTCATGTGGTTAAAAGGACGAGTAGGCTACGACAGTGAGATATCGTCTTTGGTGAGCCTATATTTCCACAAACCACATTATTGCAGCTTTTTAACCGCAACACTTCACATTCTGTGTGTGTGAGTGTTTGTGTGCGTGTGGCGAGCGTGCATGTGTGCGTGGATGATTTTGCTCTGCTTTTGAAGGAGGGGTTGGGGAGGGTATCTGTTTTTTCCTCCTTTCCTTTTTTTTTTCTTTTTGGAGAGCTTTTGAAAGTTAATGATTCGCCAAAGCGATTCCACACACGTTCGCCTCTCCCTCGAACGCAATTCTAGCAACTGGAGAGCTCCAGGAGTGACTTGGTTGTTGATGCTAGCACTTTTCCCCTTGGCTTTCTCTCTCTCTCTACCTCCCCTCTCTCTCTCTCTCTCTCTCTCTCTCTCTCTCTCTCTCTCTCTCTCTCTCTCTCTCTCTCTCTCTCTCTCCTTACCCTCCACTCCTCCTGTCTGTACCCCCACCTCCCCACCTCCTTCTTATTCCCCAAACCCCTGCTATACCCCCCCCCCCCCACACACACACACACACCCACCCACCCAACAGCTCCACCACCAGGCACAACCACGATGTCAGGAGCTGTCAGATAAGCTGGTTAGTGTAGCCTCACTGCAGGGGTGCGAAGGAGTCGGGGATAACAAGCGTGCAATCATGAGGTCTGCGGCAAAGAAACGCTAGACACAAACCCACAGGCCCTCCGTCGCCGCAGGTCTCACTTAGCTGGGGGCGGGCAGACGGACGGACGGACGGACGGACGGACGGACGGACGTACGCACGGAGGGGGCGACTTGGAAGGAAGATGAGCCAGAGGATGAAGCTATAGGGACTGGAAGGTGACCTCTTCTCCCTCGGCACACGCACACACACGCACGCACGCACACGCACACACACACTAACACACTCGCCTGTCGCAATGTTGTGTGTCTTAGGCCCCTATTACATTAAAACGGGCTTCACTGTAAACGTAATGATTTATAGTCGTTTGTGGGGGGTCATTTAGACGAAAATGGCGTCTTCGGGGGGTGAAACCGTAACAAAGTGAACCCCACTTTGAAAGTGGAAAAGGTAAAAACGCTTTGTATCTCCCGCTTTCATCTAAATACCGTAAACGCAGCAAACCACTGAAAATGATAAGATGTGGGATGTCCTAGGGCTGTCCCAGTGGTGTAAACTGTAAAGTAACTATTAAGTACATTTATTTGCTAACGTTAGCCCTAATTTATACCGTAGCTATTTGAAAATAGCCGATCTACAAGCTCACAACAACGCGTCGCGGTGCGTTGTGAAAATAGCCGATCTACAAGCTCACAGCGCGTCGCGGTGCGTTGTGATAATAGCCGATCTACAAGCTCACAACAATGCGTCGCGGTGCGTTGTGAAAATAGCCGACCTACAAGCTCACAAGTTGTGAAAATAGCAGACAACTGCAAAAATAGCGACGCTGAAAATAGCGACAGTAGCCTATAATGTTTATCATGACACGATCCAACATCTATAGCTCGTCGCCGTCTGTATAATCATCATCATCCCCTCCATAAGCTGCAGTAAAGGCATTGACTCCAGTCCTCTGTGTTGAAACGAAACGTGAAGTGAACGCCTTTTTCTGTATCGTATCATAAGGAATAAATATAGTCCCGGGATGTGTATGGTACATGTGTCTGTTCCGACCGTCTGGAACAAACTTTTTAATCATTTATAGTTAGCCAGCCAGCCAGTCTGCCTGTGCTGTGTGACGGCAGTGCGTTGTGTTGACTGACTGAGGAGGACTTCTTTGCTGGCTGCTAGGAAGTAGAACGGAACTTGGGCAGTGCGGTCATGGAGACATGCGCCACCTAGCGACCTGGCATGCAAATTACCGCGTTTAGGGACAAATTGCGTTTTAATCTAAAGACCACATAAAAAATGAAAACTAAACGGCTCTTAGCCGTTTACAGTGAAGCCTGTTTTCATCTAAAAGGGGCCTTAATCTCCCCCCCCCCCCACGCACCAAATGTTCGTGCGATGACGACGCAAATGTATGTGGCCCATAAGGTGTCAAAGACATGTGTCTGCCGTGTCAGAGGGAACGGCTGTTGAACAGGTGAAGGACAAGCCACTGACACCCGGACTTGATAACGCCATAAAGGGATTTAAGACCAGGGCCACAGGCGAAAACACAGTCGATATAGGAACTTATCTTCTCCGCTGAGCCCCGTGAAGAGAGTAGTGAGGAGGGGGGTAGAGAGACACACACACACACACACGCACACGCACACGCACACACACACACACGCACACACGCACACACACACACACACACACACACACACACACAGAGACAGAGAGAGAGAGGGGAGAAGGAGAGAAAGAGAGAGAGAAAGAGAGAGGGAGATAGAGACACACACACACACACACACACACACACACACACACACACACACACACACACACACACACACACACACACACACACACACACACACACACACACACACACACACACACACACACAGAGACAGAGAGAGAGGGGGAGGAGAGAGACTGCCCTTCATGACACACTATCATCATTATGGCTGTAATACCCACACACTGAGGGAGCTATCATGGCAGCTATTGTAATCAGGTGCGATGTGTGTTGAGGATTTCACACTGCCGTATTCTTTTCCATAAAAAGACATGTGTGGGAGGGTTGAGACAAGGAGAAATTGTGTTTCTAAAACGCCTGTTTCAATTACCAAAATGGAAACAGGCATTGGGATTTGTGTTAAGGTATTTAAAATAAGTCTGCCTCGAAGCAGTACATCACTAATTTGACAGAGTAAATGTTAACGAAAGATACTGCATTAGCAAACAAGAAATGAAAGTCCTTTTATACAAGCTAACTTTTCAGGCCATGACCCCCCAAAATAATACTATTTAACAACCTGACAAGCACTTGGAATTGTAGGAGTGGGGGCATTACATTTGTTTGACACAAACTTGGCCTCTTTCCTATAGGTAGGCCTAATATTTGAAAATTTGGAGAGCTTGTAGATCAGCTATTTCCGTTGAACGTTCACCTGTTATGTCATGCATCCAGAACAGGCACACTAGGGCTACAGTGGCTAAAGGACGAGTACGTCATTGTCCCTGGCGAGCCTATTTCCACAAACCACATTAGCGTGCGTGCGTGCGTGCGTGCGTGCGTGCGTGCGTGCGTGCGTGCGTGCGTGCGTGCGTGCGTGCGTACGTGCGTGCGTGTGCACAGACACACAGATGGATAGAGATTTCAAGATTCTATAGCAGGATATATAGTGGACTCATCCCACAATGTATCATGAAGATTAAGGTACAACCAACAGTCCTTATTATGATCTCCATACATCAAGGCTATTCAACTAAGCGACCCCTCAGACATATTTAAATATGTCTGATGGCATAGGAGGAGCACTTAGTTGTAACCCTGTAAATTATTATCTCCAAGGCCACCTCTGTACTTTTCGTCATCTTTCTTCAAAGCAATTAGGAAAACCGGAGGCAGACAGATGCTTTTAAAAATGTCCATAAAAACACATCTATTACTGCCTAGTACTTTTGTCTCCTTTGTTCCTCATCATCTAAGGGTAAATGTGCACTCAGCGCACTGGTGTGGCAGCTTGTCGTTTGTTTATTCGGTGTACTTGGTGTGTTGTCGTACGACAATCCAGTGCGTTGCGCCCAAGCCCCCAGAACCAAGGGGGAGGGCTGAAGCGCCATGGACATGGTGGCCGTTTGAGGTACTGCAGTTTGGGCCGGAAACATGAACGCGCATCTAGGCTTCTTTGTATTGACTTCGCGTTCAAAGCGGAAGTGCTCGTTCATGAATTGGAGCCCCAGCGCGTCCATGAACACAAACTATGACGCTAAACGCGTCACTTGAGCCCCACTACGTCACGTTTCAGAGGCGTTTCCAAACGCGGAAGTACGCTTCATGCGCTGGGTGAGCAACTCAATGCAAGTGGACGGAAGGGGATATCTGGTGCCCTCTCTATAATTATTATAACTCTATGGTTGCGCCCCCGGTGTGCTGAGTGCACGCACTGACCGACCCTACTCAGAAGTTGGGGTTTGAGGGTGTGGTGCGTCAGTGCTGTGTTTTGACTGGTTGATTTTCATGGCGGTGTCTCGAGCGCTTCTCAGCGGTGAACTAGGCAAATGATAACAAAATGCACCATTTTCGGCTTGATTGGTCCTAAGGGCCGAATTATGTCTAGAGTACCAAGCTGAGGGCCACAGCATTGCGGGGGGCGACGGCGGCGTTCCCGCTACTCCAGCGACAGTTCAGATATACTAGTGTTGTTGATGCTACCGTCGTTATTATAATTATTATGACAAATGCACTCTTTAAAGTTGAAACAAAATAAGTTAAGAACCAATTAAGCAGTCTGCTTGAAAAGTATGCATCTGTATAACAGCAGCTAGTTGACAGTGCAGAGACATAATTGCCTTCCTTTGATCCATTAACGAGGGGCCGTCAACTACTTACTGGCATCAGCTGGACACAGACAAACACACACCTTCCCTCTGCAGTGCTCTGTCTGTCATTTCTCTCCAAGAGCCATTGAATATGATTGAAAATGATTAAGAATTACTGTGATTATGGTAAGCTTACATTTCATATTGCCCTCACCATACCTGTACTCCCCCAAAATATTTTTTTGAAAAAAAAAATAATAATAATAAGCCACACTGAGTGCACCCTACAACGTCACCGCCCACTGCACTCACTAAACTGAGCACACACCCGGTGCGCATTTCTGAACACACCCTAAATTGTCCTTTGATGGCTTTAAAGGGATAGTTCACCCCCAAAATGATATTCATTGATATTGTTTTGTTTTTGTCGCATTCCAAAACCAATAATTTGATGACCAGCAGTGGTTCCCTATGGAGACACAAAGCGTCTTCTCAAATTATTGGCTTAGGAATGTGACAAAAATATCCATGGATTCAAGTCTGCACGGGGTGAGTAATCGATAGAAAAAAAGTAATTTGGGTTTGAACAATCCCTTTATACTTCTCATTGGTACATTATACCGGCAGTGCACTCACTGATATAATTGTTTTATAAAAATGTTGAGCACATCCATTATCTAGACTTCTGCAGAGCTGGCTGCAAATATCAGCGACCATATCTGGGTAATAACGTTCAAATATCTGTCAGAGATAGTTTCTGAGATCAACAAACTTGACAATTCTATGCAAGATTCTACGTCCGCACTATGTAATACCATCCAGCTGTATGACAGAATAGACTTTCTAAAAAATGTAAGGAATCAGAAGTTGAAGGGATCGAGGTCTAGTTTAATGTACATTCTTGTCAATAATAACCACGTCACTAACAAAAACATCAGTCGATCAATAGTCCTCGATAGATCTCTCTTCATAGAGAGTAAGGAGTAGTGAACAGACACATCATAGTAACCATATGAGTTGTATTGAAAATCCTAGTCTATGTGGCCTCGTCCTCAACCTCAGCCCACTGCTGTGTAGGCCTACATTTAGTTTTGTGTTTTGTTTGTCTGTTGGCCAGCTCAAAAGGGGAAAATGTGCACTGGGAACTGAATGCTCAACACTGAAACTGCATGTTTGTCTCTGTGTGTGAATTAGGGCATTAATGACGTCAGATTTTTGCAAATCGACTCGACTCAGTAAAAAGTTGAAGTATTGAAGACTTCATATAATAGCCTAAAGCGATCCGTTCTCCCTTAATAAGGCTTTCGTTTTGATGTTAATATTA
Organism: Nannobrachium achirus; assembly: GCF_963921795.1. Taxonomy (NCBI): domain Eukaryota; kingdom Metazoa; phylum Chordata; class Actinopteri; order Myctophiformes; family Myctophidae; genus Nannobrachium; species Nannobrachium achirus. The sequence goes on from NC_137828.1 coordinate 39,602,452, forward strand.
TAGATTCCACGGCAACCAGCGTCATTGAATAATAATAATCCCGATTCCTATTTAATATTGGATCAAACAGGATAAAGTTGGTGCAAAGGATTTTTCTTTTTTCTTTTCTTTCTTTCAACTTTCGACTTTCCCTGGTGGGAGTCGACTTGTGTAATCAAGTCGACTTGTCGACTTTTTGGTTAATGCCCTAGTGTGAATAAATACTAAAAAGAAAATACAAATCTGTTGCCTAACGTGAAAAAAAACAACAGCAACCCTGTAATATGAAGTGTAACTGATGGTTATGGATATAGCTCACATCAGAACACTATACTCACTCAGAGTTGGTGATGATGTAGCCAAAGTGCCAGTTGACAGTGCAGATACATAATTGCCTTCCTTTGATCCATTAACGAGGGGCCGTCAACTACTTACTGGCATCAGCTGGACACAGACAAACACACACCTTCCCTCTGCAGTGCTCTGTCTGTCATTTCTCTCCAAGAGCCATTGAATATGATTGAAAATGATTAAGAATTACTGTGATTATGGTAAGCTTACATTTCATATTGCCCTCACCATACCTGTACTCCCCCAAAATATTTTTTTGAAAAAAATAATAATAATAATAAGCCACACTGAGTGCACCCTACAACGTCACCGCCCACTGCACTCACTAAACTGAGCACACACCCGGTGCGCATTTCTGAACACACCCTAAATTGTCCTTTGATGGCTTTAAAGGGATAGTTCACCCCCAAAATGATATTCATTGATATTGTTTTGTTTTTGTCGCATTCCAAAACCAATAATTTGATGACCAGCAGTGGTTCCCTATGGAGACACAAAGCGTCTTCTCAAATTATTGGCTTAGGAATGTGACAAAAATATCCATGGATTCAAGTCTGCACGGGGTGAGTAATCGATAGAAAAAAAGTAATTTGGGTTTGAACAATCCCTTTATACTTCTCATTGGTACATTATACCGGCAGTGCACTCACTGATATAATTGTTTTATAAAAATGTTGAGCACATCCATTATCTAGACTTCTGCAGAGCTGGCTGCAAATATCAGCGACCATATCTGGGTAATAACGTTCAAATATCTGTCAGAGATAGTTTCTGAGATCAACAAACTTGACAATTCTATGCAAGATTCTACGTCCGCACTATGTAATACCATCCAGCTGTATGACAGAATAGACTTTCTAAAAAATGTAAGGAATCAGAAGTTGAAGGGATCGAGGTCTAGTTTAATGTACATTCTTGTCAATAATAACCACGTCACTAACAAAAACATCAGTCGATCAATAGTCCTCGATAGATCTCTCTTCATAGAGAGTAAGGAGTAGTGAACAGACACATCATAGTAACCATATGAGTTGTATTGAAAATCCTAGTCTATGTGGCCTCGTCCTCAACCTCAGCCCACTGCTGTGTAGGCCTACATTTAGTTTTGTGTTTTGTTTGTCTGTTGGCCAGCTGAAAAGGGGAAAATGTGCACTGGGAACTGAATGCTCAACACTGAAACTGCATGTTTGTCTCTGTGTGTGAATTAGGGCATTAATGACGTCAGATTTTTGCAAATCGACTCGACTCAGTAAAAAGTTGAAGTATTGAAGACTTCATATAATAGCCTAAAGCGATCCGTTCTCCCTTAATAAGGCTTTCGTTTTGATGTTAATATTATAGATTCCACGGCAACCAGCGTCATTGAATAATAATAATCCCGATTCCTATTTAATATTGGATCAAACAGGATAAAGTTGGTGCAAAGGATTTTTCTTTTTTCTTTTCTTTCTTTCAACTTTCGACTTTCCCTGGTGGGAGTCGACTTGTGTAATCAAGTCGACTTGTCGACTTTTTGGTTAATGCCCTAGTGTGAATAAATACTAAAAAGAAAATACAAATCTGTTGCCTAACGTGAAAAAAAAACAACAGCAACCCTGTAATATGAAGTGTAACTGATGGTTATGGATATAGCTCACATCAGAACACTATACTCACTCAGAGTTGGTGATGATGTAGCCAAAGTGCCTGTCCTTCCCCCGGCTGGAGAACTCCTTCACGCCGATGTGCACCATCTTGACCTTCATGTTCTTCTTCTCCGGTTCCTCCAGCCTGCCGGCGCCTTTCCCCTCCTCCATCCCCTGGATCAGCTTCTGCACCTGGGCCTCCAGCGCCACGTCCGGGGCCTCCACCTCCCCCATCATCACTTGCCCTTGTCTCTAGGGATGGGACCATATGAAAGATTCATGTCACGATTATTGTGACCCAAGAAATTGCGAATTACCATATTATCGTGATAATCAAAATACCCCGCCATTACATCCATTATGCTGGGGCAGAACATTTGCCAAAAAATAGCAGATCCACAAGGTCACAACGCATTTGCAACGCATCCATTTATTAGGCTGGGGTACCAAATCTCTTGGACAAAAAAAAAAAAAAGCAATCTACAAGCTCACAACTTGTGAGCTTGTAGATCGGCTTTAAGAGATTTGATAGAGAGTGAAAAAAAGACTATCAAGTACGTTATTTCCAGGTCCGTTTCATCAATTATAGAGGGTTTAAATGTTAACGGATATGCAGCTCGGCAAATAAAAGGTGAATTGATTCCAGTGCATGACGGAAGATCATTTCACGATAAATTATATCTCCACGATAGGATTATTGTGAGTGTTTTTGATCAGGATAAACGATAATAACGATTATCGTCCCATCCTTACTTGTCTCGCGGCCGACTCTCCCTCTGCGGTCTTCCTCTTCTGGCCCGGGTCGTCTGCAGTGGGAGGAGGAGCCTGGCCCTGGACGGTCCGACTCTGGACGTTCTCCAGTCCCACAGTTCTCTGGCCCGAAGCCGCCGGTCCACCGCCGCCGATGACCTCTGTCGGACCGTCCACTCCCTGGCCGTCACTGAACGGTTCCAGGTCCAGGTAGTCCAGCAGCTTGGAGAGGAAGGCTGCGTCCTACAGAGGAAACAAAATATACTTAGAGTACCGAAAGTAATGGCACTCGTTATGCAGAAGGTCCCATTTCACAAGTTTCCAAATGTATAAAAATCCTTTGAAAATTGCAGATCTGAAAGCTGTGAGCTGGTAGATTGGCTATTTTAAAATTGCGAAAGTAAATAGTATACATACATAGGTCTGCAGAGGTTTTGCAATAATCCAAATCTACAAAGTAACTAGTAAATGAAGTTTTCAAATAATTATAGTAGAATAAAAGTACAATATTTGTCTCTGAAATGGTTGTCCTCCACTAATGTATTTTTTTTAACTCAAGTACAGTACTTGAGTACATGTACCACTGATCTATGACATATTTATGACATCTATCATTGTTACTTTCCACCACTACAGTGGATAGATATGTACAGTATATATTTACCAGCAGCTGAGGTCTTTTCAAAATATATTCTTCCCATCATCATACGTTTTAGTCCCAAAGTTTTCTTGTCTTGTACAAGAGCCTATTCGTTCATTTGAAAAGTCATTATTCGCGTTGAATATAAAGCTCTAAAAACATTATAAAAGTTGATGGAATTCAGTCTGCAGGTTTGAATACTTATCCAAGGTCCCATGCCATTCAGTGGTTTGTCAACCATTAACAGATGCAATCATTGGCTTTTACAGTGTTATTAAATCATACAAAATGTTTAATTTAATTTGAAGACTATCATTGCTTCAGCCTGTGAAGATAGCAAAAAGATCTATTCAGATTTCATTTTACTTGTTGAGAGTTCAAACAAAACATCAGGGTCCAAAATTGTTTAAAGTCCATACACAAGCTTATCACAATTATTGTATTACATTCAATTCCCCACATCATTAAATGATACAAGTTAGCCAGGAAAACTTTCAAAAAATAACCTCAAAGCAAACTTTAAATATGAAGGTGAAAAGGTTGGAGGAAGTCTTTCTCCCTTAGAAACCAATTTATTGGTTGAGTAGAATAATTGTAAATCACCTTGTCAGCTGGCTCTTTGTCTGTGGCATCAAGTTGTTGGCCTGTGAACAAACACAATATATGTGAGGAGAATTGTGAAAGCTGCCAACTGTATTTTAACACAGACAAAAGTGTGATTTTGGCTCAGAACTAATCACTCGTAAAAGGAAAAGCTTTCTACCAAAGACATCTACTTAAGGCAACTATAATGCAACTTGGTAATAACACTGTTACGATAATCCACTTTGTATGTTTCGCTACACATTATACAGTATATCAACTCTGTTGGGTGGAAACCTTGTGTGTCCAAAACAAATGGACCCTTGCAGGTCCATTTGGTTCCATTTGTACACTCTCAGTGTTACACACCCGTAAGGGTCCATTCTGAAGCCCCCCCCAATTTTGAGACCCATGGAAGGTGTAGCAGTGTTTCCAGTGAGCCAGCAATAAGCACCCTGATTCTGTTTGACCAGAATATCCTCAACACCTTGACACTGTCGTCATTCTCCCAACTGTTAATGACTACGGCGGTAACCTTGCACAATGTATTAGTCCGTTGTTTTCAATAAACAACGTGTTTACGAAGTGTCACTGCTTTTCCCCGTTTGCCACAATGTTGGTTGCAACAGCGCCTCTTGGTGGCTGGGAAGCATTATTGTGCACTCTTCCGTCTACACATACGTCATGTCCTTGTATGAGCGAATGGGGGAAAGGATGAACGTCACGTGATAAGTGCAGCCATGTTTAACCAGCGTTGTGGAAAAGCAGTGACACTCCGCCACACTCTTGGTAAAAAGTATTTTTTATTGAAAACAACAGACTAATACATCGTGCCGTAGTCATTAACAGTTGGGAGAATGACGACGGTGTCTTATATTTGGAATTTGTGCATGTGTCGAGCCACTAAGACCGTTTTGCTGACCAACCAGCATGACTGTATGACAAAGTCTGTAAGACTCTCAACGTCACAATGCGGAATTCTCGGTAGGAGTTTCTTAATGTAAGGCTAGTGCAAACTAGTGCAAACCATGAAAAAGATCACTCAGTAATCAAAACGTTGACAGCAATAAAAATACAGCAGCAGCAGCATTGTGTGTGAACTATTTGTAGAGCCTGATCTTGTACTGTGAGTATGTTTTTTGCGATTATGAGAGACGAGAATCTGTGAAAGTGTGCGATCAACCCAATTTTTAAATGTCCTAACAGTTTGAGAGTCTGGCCTTAATCTGCAGCGACATAACTCCCCCTACTTGTACAGTACCTTGGACTTGTCCTCTCAGAAGGTTTTCCAGCACGGCATCCTGGTCTTCAGACGGCGGCTGCTCCTCCTGTTCTCGGTCAACAGAAGCTGGTGGCTCCCTTTTGTCCTCGCCGTCATCTCCCATGGCCTTGGAGGCCCCTGCGGGCCCTGGCCGGGCCCCAGCAGCCTCTGATCGGCCCTCGTCCGCCGCCTGCAGAGCCTCCGAGATGGCCTCGGTCAGCTGGTCCATGTCCCTGCCCATCAGATCCTCCATGTCGACGCTGCTGTGCCTTCCCAACTGGTTCACCAAGTTCTGGAGGAATCGCTCTAGGAAAGGTGGAGAGAAAGATTATGGATGTCGACACACAGAGAGTTTGACAACATTAGTATCCCTAACGGGGGGAAAACGAGATGATATTGTACAGTGAAAATACTAAATGTCAGTGTGATATATAACGTCAAATCAAAAAAAAAAAAAAGGGATCTTACCATCCATGACACCGAGTGGTTCTTTGGCTATCGGCCGCTCTGAGCCTGGTGTGAATAGCAATCTCTCGAGATCAGGCCTGGAGGATTTCGCCGCCTGCGACACTGACAGAGTCTGTCTGGGGTCGCCTGGAGATGTCGGTGCGTAGCCCAGGTAGCGGAGCCTTCCCCCAGGCCACCGAGTCTCGCCGCCCTGCTGCCGAGGACCCGTTGCCCCAGCGAGAAGGCGCTCCAGTGGGCTGGAGAGGAGCCTGCTCCTGCCTGCTGGCTCCTGGCTGGAGAAGGCCGAGGCCATCAGAGGGAGCCTGCCCTCCCCGCTCTGAGTGAAGACCTTGGTAACAGGACGATGGTTAGCTGGGTTCTTCTCCAGACTGTAGACGGTGGACTTTCGCCAGCCCTGCTGAGGCTTTGGCTGGCCGGAGTCCGAACGACTATCAGAGCTGAAGTCTTCGCTCTGCAATATGAAATACAATTTCCATCCATTTAGAGATTTAAAAAATCACACGCACGCAAGCATGCATGCACATACAGTGTCTGTGTGTACATAGACACACACACACACACACACACACACACACACACACACACACACACACACACACACACACACACACACACACACCTGCATATCGTCGTTGTCGGGTGGAAACCATGTCCAAAACTGTTCCTTTTTTAAAATAGCTACAAGCACACACCGCCTTGTGTCGCGAGGCATTGTGTGCTTGTAGATCTACTATGTTTGTTCAACACGCTTGTATGATGAAGTAGGGCTTTAATTTCGAAAAAACATTATCTGAAACTGGAGATACAAGGTTTCTGCCCGACAATGACAATATTCAATCTATTTCGACCCACAGTGGCAGAGCGCAGCTATAGAATGGGCCTCGGGTCTGCATTTGTCGGTTTGAGATTAGCACACGGGTTGTGCGGGTCATCGCTGTTGTGACAGGTTTTAGCATGAAGGGGAGAAAATAGAAGCGAGAGGACCCGGGCTTTGCTCGACAGGACAGGATATGAATATGGATCCTAGATCCAAAGACAACTGCCCTTGGAAATTGCATTATGGAAATCACAGATGAGATAGTGTCACTCAAAGAGTAATTTCACACATTTCACATCAACACAAAAAAAGATGAAAAAAAAAGAAAAGAAAAGCCTTACCCTTACGGTATCTACTCATCAGCAAAAGAGTAACCTTATCCAAAACATGAAAAAAGACAAGAATGATGCATTTCGAAATAAGCCGTAATATGACTTTTTATATTTGACACATGATGAATTCGAGCATGTACATGTGTAGGCACAACGGCATTTACAGGCCTTCACACTTTGTCTCTAATACCATCAATCTCCCTCCTTTGATGCCATTGCCCGTTCTTCTCCAATGTATGGGGAAGAAACGTAATGTCATGCTTGCTTCCCAAGTCTGGTGCATTGGGGGATGCCATAATGGCATCAGCCCAGCAGGAGCAGGGGGCTCTACCATTCAAACTAAACCATGTTTGCCATCTTCCATCCCGCCAACAGAACAAAAGGGCCTCATCTCATCTATATGGAAGGTCCTGAACTTTTCAACTGTGTGGATGGCATTAATGTTGCACTGACATGGCAGCAGGAAGTATACGTTTGGCCTCTGAGGGATGGATGCAGAAGCTCATTCATTCATTCACGCAACACCCCAGGGTTTTGCCCCCTCAAATATGGTGATTGAATGATGTGAAGATGTGATGGGGGGGTCTTTGTGTAAAAATGTCGCTCCTGGCACCACAGGGGGGAAAAGAGGGGAAGGGTAACAAAACAATGAGAGGACATCTCACGAGCCCATTTGGATGCGGCAGTAAAAAAGGACAAGAAGTCTTCCGTTATGTGCTCCCTAACAACAAGATAAGTCTTTCCCCTTTGGTCTTGTTTCGGATTGTTCGTCTTGTACCCTTGGTAATAGGCGTGCTTAAACAAAACGATTTTGGATCTCATGATCTTCTCAATGGCAGAACGCTTAAGAATAAGAGTATTACAGACCCAATGACACATCTACAATCCCATCAGATCTCGGCAAGTTTAAGAATGGATTTGAGCGGGCGATAAACTCTGAGCCCTTTTTCCAGGTACATTACCTGAGTCCCAATCCCTTCGCCCGGGGCCCCGAGTCGTCCGACTGTGACTTCAGACGGCGGCAGGAAGCCCAGGGTCTTCAGGTACTTCTGGAGGCTCCTGCTAAGCTGCCTGTCCCTGGAGCCGCCGTAAAGGGTCCGCGCACCGGGGGCCGTGGTGGGGCGGCGGAAGGGGACCCTCCTCAACTTGGACAGCTCTCTGGAGATGACCTGCTGCGTGATGTCGTCCTGCCACGTCAGACCTGCCACCAGAGACACGGACGGAGATTGGGATTGATTGACTCTGCAAACGCCTTCGAAACCTTCTAAATCCTAACGGTTTTCTGAAAAACCTATGTTTCTATGATGATCAGTGGTGCTCAAATCTTTTTATGTCAAGAACTCCTAGAAAAATATGACCCCCCGGACCCCCATCTGAAAATATTTCGTTCCAGGGACCTCCCCAGAAGCAAAGATTTACAAAAGTTTGTTTTAAAAATATATATATATATATACACAAATTTTCACGTTTAAAAAAAATAGCAGATCTACAAGCTCGCAGTGCGGCACTCGGTGCCGCGCTGTGAGCTTGTATATCTGCTATTTTTGAACATCCAAAGATAAAATCTAAAATGACACTGGTGTTTTCACGGTTTGAATGGGTTAAGGCTAAAAGGATAACACAAAAAAGTACTGGGGACTTTCCATTGTGGTCCTTTTTTATGCCATGTATTCAATTCATCAACATCAACATAGCATAAACAAATACATGTCATCAACAAATATAAAACACTGTAATGTATGTACAAAGGAGAAAAAACGCCTCCTTTCAATGGATTCAATTCAAATAGTAAAATATTTGATATCGATAGGATCATGTCTTTAGCACTGGGTGTCAGCAAATGGTCAATTCAAGTCCAAGTACTGTGTTGCTTACATCAGGGGTCTTCAACAGGGGGTCTGGGACCCCTAGGGGGTCCTCAGAGTTACTACAGGGGGTCCTCCAAATCTTTGTGTGATAGAAACTTTTTTATACTTTTTTATATTAACCACTTGAATCCTAGCGTCCATATTCTGAGAAAAATAGCCGATCTACGCTTGTAGATCGGCTATTCGCTATATCGCTATATTTTCGACGTTTGGTAGGGTAAAAAGAGCACAGAGTGAAATGTCAAGTTACTGTAAGTATTGACGGTTCAAGTGGTTAAATACGTATCTGAAAACACAAGTTGACATGAATCCAAAATACACTGATGATAGCGCTGTCAAACAATGAAACTAATACTGTATGGAATCTCTGAAAAGGTTGTGGGGGTCCCTGCTTCATCTCTCTCTCAACTAAGGGGTCCTTGGCCTGAAAACGTTGAAGACCCCTGGCTTACATTGATATAAGTCCATATCTGACTTCTAGCAGTAGCTTATGTGGTCGCTGTGTGGAAAATTAAGATTACCCCACCCCTTTATCCCCTTCCACTTGTTTCACAAACCAGGTCTCAAAAACATCCTTAACTGAAATAAGAAGCAGGTCAAAGCAGAACATGAAAGGAATATATATATATATATATATATATATATATATATATATATATATATATATATATATATATATATTTTTTTTTTTTTTTTTTTAAACAGTTTGTAACACAACAGCTTTTACACTTTTAGTGTTGTATTTATATGGTTATGGGTGTAACATGACAGCGAAAAACATGATAACTTCAGGCGTAGAGCAAGGATGAATTAGAATACCAGAGTAGATACAGAGCCTGAAGTTATAAGGCAGTAAAAAATATTATGATTATTGAATACGTGCGTGAGCACGCACGCACGCACGCACGCACGCATGCATGCATGCATGCAGTCACCAAGGCCTGAGAGAATGCCACATTGTGCCTTGTCGTGTTGCCAGCATCTCTGCTAATTGCCAACACATAGTTGGGATGCAGAGCTCCTGGGCAGGGGCAAAGCACCGCAGTGCCAAGGCCAGATGGATCTGCCCGAGCTAAAGAGACACCCAAAACATGGCCCCATTCCCAAAGAGCCAAAAGGCATAGCATTCCATCGCCAAATAACATAGAGAAATACCAAAGAAGCTATACTTTTGTGTTAGGCCAACCGGCTCACTTGATGAACTTTCACTCATTCCACCGCGGGAGCACTTTTTAATGAGCTGAAGTCAGCTCGGTTGCAAAAGCTCAAATTCTCATCAGAAGCTTCATCATACCACACCCTCTTCTGGGGCTCTTAAGTAGCACTCGTCTAGCGAGACAAAGCGCAACACCGCCTGGGTAGGAATGCGTGGTAAGAAAAAATTATAATAATAATTTAAAAGCATCAACATAGAGAATGTTTTCATTAGCCTGGTCTTTCACCCATAGATGGTAGGTATTCTCAGACGGTGTGTGTGTGGGGTACATATTATTCTCATAGATATTCACAGGGGTGCCAGATGAGGATCTGAGCTATGCAGACGAGCTACAGATGCCGCCAGTCATTCTTGGCAGCTCTGAAAAGGAGCAACAAAAGAAGCATATGTTGTCACCGTTCTGGAACGCATCCCTTCCATTCAGGCGAACCACAATAACACTTAACAATCCCAAGCTTGCCCAGATCTGGGTGTATGTACAGTACCTGCCACGCGTCCAGCGCGGGCCATTATCACACACGCCACCGTCATTGGTACAGATGTGGGCTGGCTGTGAGGGTCTGGTTTCGACCCCTGGAGGACCCATAAAGCAGGGGTCTTCAACAGGGTCTGGGCCCCCTTAGGGGATCCTCAGAATTACTACAGGGGGGCCGCCAAATCCTTGTGTGATAGGATAATTCAATTCTTTTAAATTAACAACTTGAACCCTCACATCCCTATTCCAAGGAGAACTTTAGCCAAAAATAGATCTACAAGCTCTCAACACCTCGCAGCGCCTTGTAGATCGGCTATTTTCGGCAAATAGGTTGGATGTAGAGGTAAAAAAGAGCAGACCAAGTACATAGTGAAAGGTCAAGTTTACAAAATATAGACGATTTAAGTGGTTAAATGTCTGAAAATACTAGGGGTGTAACGATACATTTTAATAGCGATTCGATACAGATCACAATACATTGTTGACGATACGATACATGGACTATATTGGTTCATTCATGGCGATATGATACGATTTGATTCAATGATTTAAAATCGATATAATAACTATTTAGCAAAGAAATGTAATCTGTGTGAAAGGTGTGGATAGTGCAGGTTTTTAAGGGAAACATGTATTATTATGGATATAAATAAGTAAACACAGTGATTATCTGCCAAATACATGGACATTGTATTTGAACACATATAGACAAACCTGCACCTTGACATGAACCCAGAGATATTACACACATCTATCGATAGACCAGTGTAGCTATATGGAAAAGAAAAGTAATTAAACCCCTCCTTTTCATTTTTTCTTCTTAAAAATTCTAAATGTAATGCACAAGAAGGTGTATCGATACAATCGATTCTTTGCACTGCCAATTCGATACGATACAAAATAAAACGATACGATTCGATTTTAGCTGTTTTCATTTCGATATACTTCGATTTTTTAAGTTAACAAGAATTGACAATTGTCAATATTAAGCTGTGTTCAGAAAAATGTTTTGAAAAAAAAAAGTTTGAAAAAAAAAAATTGAAAAAAAAAGTTTGAAAAAATTTTTTTTTGAAAAAAAAAAAAAAAAAGTTTGAAAAAAAAAAAATCTTTTTTAGGGGGGGCCCTTTTTTTTAGGGGGGGCCCTTTTTTGGGGGGGGGGGCCCTCGCGGGGTTAATCCGTCCCTGGGCTCGGCCCTCGCGGGGCGTTAATCCATCCCTGGGCTCGGCTGACACAAACACACTACGTTGTCAATTCACCATACAGTAAAGGAGGGGAGCGCACTTTTTATGATCTATATACCAGTTTGCTTGTTTCTCTCCCATAAGTCTGGCAACACGCTTCCTTCCTCCTCTCTCCACACTGTCCACAGTTTGGCTAATGGCTAATGCTAGCTCCGGTAGAACTGGTCGTTTTAAACTCTATTGAGGGAATTAAAAATGCTATCCTTAAATCGCCAACAAGTGCTGTCCCTATAATGCCATGGACATTGTTTGGAATTGGAATTATCTTTGTTTTTTCTTCAGCAACGTTACGTGAGTTATCACGCACACACACACACACACACACAGGCACGCAGCCACGCACACACACACACACACACTCCACTGGCCTGGCCTCAGTGTGAAGGAATGGTGCTCCCTGCTGGACAAAATATTTCATTACACCAGTCCTTTTTTCCATAGTCCGGAGGAGCGGTAAACTCCCTGCTATTGGCCCTAATGCAGTTCTTTCCCCCCATCGTCTGGAGGGCCAATCATGAAACTAGCTCGGTTACCATGTGACATGGACAGCCAACGGGCAAAAAGTCCTCAGAAAGTCCCGCGTTGAGATCACCTCTTAACTGAAGCTGTGTTTCCACACAGCTCAAAAACGATATTTCAATACAGTTACTATATTGTTACACCCCTAGACAATACACATTAACACAAATCCAACATAGACAGACGACAGCAGCGTTGTCAAACAAGTCTATGAATCTATCTACGAAATCGATGAAAATCTGCATCACACATTTATACTAATATATGTAGAGGCGGTCCCTGCTTCATATCTCTCTCAGCTAAGGGGTCCTTGGCCTGAGACCCCTGCCATAAAGGATCCACGGTTTAACTGTGGCTGGTTAATGGGTTCAGTGGCGATGCAGACGCCCGATGGTGAGGGAAACAGGAGGAGGCTGACTCCGACTTGATTGACTGTGACACCTCTACCCCTCAACTCCAGGGGGATTGCACTCATTTCCAGACAGACCATGTTTTGGGACTCGGACTTGTGCGTGTGTGTGTGTGTGTGTGTGTGTGTGTGTGTGTGTGTGTGCACGACTGTACGTTGTGAACATTCGAGCTGGTATTATGAATAATACTGTCACAAATGCAAATGCGGTTAATGGTGCCATGTGTAAAAGTGTAGATAAATCTAGGGGCAGCCTAGTATCATTTTGTGAAATTGATGAAGAGGAACTTCGTAAAACCATATCGCAAATGACATCGTCTTCTTGCTCGCTGGATGCAATACCCACGCCATTTCTCAAAGAGGTTGTAGACTGTGTGATTGGAGATATCCTAAAAATAGTAAATAACTCTATACAATCAGGTGTCTTTCCAGAAACACTGAAAACGGCCGTAGTTAAGCCCTTACTCAAGAAACACAACCTCGACCCGTCCATGCTGTGTAATTATAGACCCATTTCCAATTTGCCTTTTCTGGGCAAGGTCCTAGAAAAAATTATCTTTCATCAATTGGATGTATTTCTGCAGAACAATAAGGTGCACAACAAATTCCAATCCGGCTTCAGGAAAGGACACAGCACAGAAACTGCACTTTTAAAAGTAATTAATGATCTTAGGGTGTCTGCTGATAACAAAAATGTATCCGTTCTCCTACTGCTGGATCAAACGGCGGCTTTTGACACAATTGACCATACAATTCTAATACAACGTCTTGAACACTGGGTAGGGCTGTCAGGCACAGCTTTGTCCTGGTTTTACTCCTACCTAACAGGCAGAAGCTACTTTGTTAATCTAGCTGACTTTGAGTCAAACAAACACAACATCTGCTCTGGTATTCCACAGGGCTCAATTCTTGGTCCTTATTTCCGCTCACGGTGTGAATTTCCATTTCTATGCTGATGACACCCAGCTGTACCTTTCGGTAGCTCCGGACGACCCCTGTGCTCTAGACCCATTGCTGACGTGTGTGTCTAGCATAAAATGCTGGATGAGTGAGAACTTTCTCAAACTAAATGAGGACAAGACAGAAGTTCTCATAATTGGTTCTACTGCGCAGAGAGAATCAATAATAAGTAGACTTGGTAACCTGTCTAAAGAAAGTAACACTTCTGTAAAGAACCTGGGAGTGATCATTGACGCTGAATTGAATTTTAATACACACATTAATCATGTCACCAAGATTGCCTTCTTTCACCTTAGAAATATTGCGCGAATTAGAGCCTATCTAACATTGGACGATGCAAAAACGCTGATCCACGCTTTTGTTTTCTCTCGGCTTGATTACTGCAACGCACTTCTCTCTGGTCTGCCAAAGAAAACAACTGACAGTTTGCAACTTGTTCAAAATGCGGCAGCCAGAGTTTTAACTAAAGCAAAGATGAGAGAACATATTACTCCAGTCTTAGCGTCGCTACACTGGCTCCCGGTTGTTTTTAGGATTGATTTTAAAATTATTTTACTTGTTTATAAAGCTCTAAATGGTCTGGCACCTTCGTACCTCTATGACTGCCTGCATAGATACGTTCCAAACCGCCCACTCAGGTCTTCTAGTGCTGACCTACTCGATGTGCCTAAAATGAAATGTAAAAAATATGGTGAAGCAGCTTTCTGCTTCTACGGACCGACAGTTTGGAATAAACTCCCACTACACCTAAGACAGGCAGCCTCTGTGGATAGCTTTAAAGCACAGCTCAAGACCTATTTCTTTACTCTTGCTTTTAGCTGAATTATTTTTTTTATCTCTTTGATGCTATTGACGTCCACACTGTTCTGAAATTGTTCTTCAATGTTTTATGTTTTTATTGTTCTGCTTTATTGTATTCATGTGTATTTTATTTTTTCTGTTAAGTAACTGTGCTTCATTTTCTGCTCTGTAAAGCACTTTGAGCTGCATTTCATGTCATGAAAGGTGCTATACAAATAAAGCTTTATTATTATTATTATTATTATTATTATTACCCTTATTACCCCTATCGTTAAATCGGTCCACGAAGCCGAGGTCCTAGGGCTGGTGTACACGACAAATTTCCAAACCCCGCTGTGTGTTCCCTGGGGGCGTGAAAAATAAGGGGGTGGGCTCTACATGTCCTCTGGGACCCCATCTACGTATGGACACCACTTGTTCGCCCATCCGTCTTACGGATGCTTTTTTATTCCATTTTATTTGTTTTAGGGTCCTATCTTGCAGTTCAAGCCTATTTCCACAGGGTGGCAGGCTACTTTCCCAACCTACTGGAGGTGAACATGCAGGGGCGTCAATTGGGTATGGCAAGCTATGGCAGCTGCCATACCTTGGCTACAGGGGGGAAATAATTAAATGTACTTTTCATCGTGCCTGTTGCTAAGGTATGGCAACATGATTGGTGTCTTGCAAGACACCAGTCATGTTGCCATACCTTAGCCTTTCCTGAACTGACGCCGCTGTGAACATGTGTACACAGCCAGCATATTACTCAATGCCAAACTTTGCACACACACTCCTTGCCTGCCAATCCACAACCTCCACCCCTCCAGGGACCCCCAGGGCTTATCTCCCGATTAGGACACTTTCCAGCATAGTGACATGCAGAACAAACTGTCCATATAGTATGGTTTACATAAAAGTCAGTTGTCTTTCACACACACACACACACACACACACACACACACACACACACACACACACACACACACACACACACATATATATATATATACA
The DNA here is from genome assembly GCF_963921795.1 of Nannobrachium achirus. NCBI lineage: Eukaryota > Metazoa > Chordata > Actinopteri > Myctophiformes > Myctophidae > Nannobrachium > Nannobrachium achirus. Next base: position 39,617,740 of record NC_137828.1, read on the forward strand.
CATATATATATATATATATATATTTCATTTATTTATTTCATAAATATTTTTCATCACAATTGGGTTTGTGGGGAGCCATCCCTGCTTCAAGCTGTCACAGCACGGCACCAACACTTCAAACTAGTTAAAAAACCCAATACAGCAGATCTACAAGCACCTCACAGATCTACAAGCACCTCGCACATGCCAGGGACAGAGTAGGTTGGCCTGCATAAGCCTTGCTGTCAACACACTATACTACACCACTCAGGCCACCAAGCCAGGTGTGGTCAATTAGTGCCTTCTTTTGATCAGTGGCTTCTGCTTGATGAGTGGCACCAGTCTGTCTTTGTTCCCTGGTCAGTCAAGTTCACTGGGATGTTTCAGATCAGTGCAAGTGTATTTGTTTTCCATTTGGACTTACTGTGTTTTGTTGGTACAGTATGCGTGCGACTAACTAATATTTCTGATAATTCCAATTTGTTTGTTGTTTAATTAGCCGGATTGTGAATGCCCTGCATTTTTCTTTCATCTTTAGAACCACACGTGTGTAACAAAACAGAGTGGTGATCATTTGGTGTGGGTGAAGAGAAGAAAAACATTTCATTAAAGGAGTAGTTCACCCCCAAAGTGACTTTTTTTCTATTGAACTCAAGTCTCCATGGCGTGAGTAATACATTGAAAAAATAAGTCATTTTGGGGGTGAACTACTCCTTGAATGTCAGTTTTGTGGTGTTTTGACTGGACACCCTGAACATATTGCCAGATAGATAGACAGACAGACAGACAGACAGACAGACAGACAGACAGACAGACAGACAGAGAATTGTAGGCCTTGCATTTATTTGACTTGGTTCCAACAGATGGCGAAAATAGCTAATCTTCAAGCTCACAATGCCTCACTGTTTGGACAAAGAGTTGAGGCGTTACATTTTGTAAAACACGGCCTTGTGAAAATAGCAGATCTACATGCTCACAACACCTCACAACGCAGGGCGGCGTGAGCATGTAGATCTGATATTTTCACAATTTCTGCCCCTAATATTTAATTTATCATTTTAAAAGTATTAAAAAGTCCTTAAATTGTCTCTTTAGAAATGTGCAGATAGCCTCTGTATACTGTTGAGTGGAAAAACAATGTTTCACATTAAGCTAAACATTTGGGACCACCCAAGATCATTTGGAGACCCCTCTAGGGGTCCCATAGTTGAACCACTGACTTATAAGGGGAGTATGGAGACCCCTCTAGGGGTCCCATAGTTGAACCACTGACTTATAAGGGGAGTATATGAGGCTGGATCCGTCTGGAACACTGCACTAGGCTCTCGCCAGCTCTGTAGCTCTCCACACTTGAACAGTTGTGTCCTTAAATTCAATTATAATAATTAACCCCTGTATATACGGGCAATAGTTTTACATGACTTTGTGTACACAGCCAATAGTTTTACATGAACATGTCTAGGCTTTAGTACTGTACTGCCTCGTATAGCCCAACAGAGCCCAGCACAGAACAGCACAGCCCACCAGAGCCCAATACAGCCCCCCAGAGCCCAACAGAGTCCAGCAAACCTAAGTCCAGCCCAGCCGAGTAGGAGTATAGACCGGGGAAAGGGGGTAGTTAGATGACTCCACCAGGCCATTACTGTCCAGATCTGGCTTGAATAGGCCAGACTAGGGTAGACAGGACTGCACCAGACAACACCAGGCTGCTCCAGCCTGGTGGGACACTCAGAGACTTTGTAAACGCCTGTGTACATTTCCCATAGATTCTATGGGACTTGAACACTTGCTCCTGCCCTTCGTGTACACAATCTGTGCCGTGTCCCCTCAGAGGGACATTGTGGGCCCCCCGACCTCACTTTGAGAACCGGCCATGGACCACTTGATAAGCCCACAGTGTCCCTCTGAGGGTCCCCCGACCTCACTTTGAGAACCGACCATGGACCACTTGATAAGCCCACAGTGTCCCTCTGAGGGTTCATGTAAAACTACTGGTGACTTTGTACACGCCTGTGTACATTTCCCATAGATTCTATGGGACTTGAACACTTGCTCCTGCCCTTTGTGTACACGGTCTGTGCCGTGTCCCCTCAGAGGGACACTGTGGGCCCCCGACCTCACTTTGAGAACCGACCATGGACCACTTGATAAGCCCACAGTGTCCCTCTGAGGGTCCCCCGACCTCACTTTGAGGACCGACCATGGACCACTTGATAAGCCCACAGTGTCCCTCTGAGGGTCCCCGACCTCACTTTGAGAACCGACCATGGACCACTTGATAAGCCCACAGTGTCCCTCTGAGGGTTCATGTAAAACTACTGGTGACTTTGTACATGCCTGTGTACATTTCCCATAGATTCTATGGGACTTGAACACTTGCTCCTGCCCTTCGTGTACACGGTCTGTGCCGTGTCCCCTCAGAGGGACACTGTGGGCCCCCCGACCTCACTTTGAGAACCGGCCATGGACCACTTGATAAGCCCACAGTGTCCCTCTGAGGGTTCATGTAAAACTTAAAACTAATGCCCGTGTACACAGTGGTTAATCGCATGTGCAAGGATCTACAGAGCTGGCTGGAGCAGCCTGGTGGAGTCTGGTGCAGTCCTGTCTACCCTGGTCTGGCCTATTCAAGCCAGATCTGGACAGTAATGGCCTGGTGGAGTCATCTAACTACCCCCTTTCCCCGGTCTATACTCCTACTCGGCAGGACTGGGCTGGACTTAGGTTTGCTGGACTCTGTTGGGCTCTGGGGGGCTGTATTGGGCTCTGGTGGGCTGTGCTGTTCTGTGCTGGGCTCTGTTGGGCTATACGAGGCAGTACAGTACTAAAGCCTAGACATGTTCATGTAAAACTATTGGCCGTGTACACAAAGTCATGTAAAACTATTGCCTGTGTACACAGTGGCTTTTTCCTTGACCTTTCGAGTTAGGAGTGTCGTAGAGACACGAGACCGGGTTTGTTGGATTCAGCGTCAAAAAGTAAGTCAGAATAAGTGTCTTTTATCCGAAAGAATGTGTAATCGTGTTGGTGGCGTGCAAATTTCGTGTCTTTTTCGCAATCATAAAGGGTTCAAAGTGTCGGAGAGACACGAAACCCATTCCATCGGATCAGGCATCCTTCAAATATGAAAAGTGTTTCCTGCGTAAAACAAACAGATTTTTTTAGATTTTTTTATTGATTTTAAGGACAAAAATCCGGGTTTCGGTGTCTTTTTCGCAATCGTAAAGGGTCATGAGAACCTAAGTCCAGCCCAGCCGAGTAGGAGTATAGACCGGGGAAAGGGGGTAGTTAGATGACTCCACCAGGCCATTACTGTCCAGATCTGGCTTGAATAGGCCAGACTAGGGTAGACAGGACTGCACCAGACAACACCAGGCTGCTCCAGCCTGGTGGGACACTCAGAGACTTTGTAAACGCCTGTGTACATTTCCCATAGATTCTATGGGACTTGAACACTTGCTCCTGCCCTTCGTGTACACAATCTGTGCCGTGTCCCCTCAGAGGGACATTGTGGGCCCCCCGACCTCACTTTGAGAACCGGCCATGGACCAGATCGGGCATGCTTCAAATATGAAACGTGTGTCCTGCCTGAAACAAAACATATTTTTTTGATTTTTTTATTCATTCTAACTCACTGAACGCCATAAACGTCTTATACGTCTTTGGACCTCGGTGCCATAAACGTCTTTTACGTCTTTTTAATTAATCAAAAGTTTTATCATTTTTTCATAATTGTAATTTAAAAAAAATCGCTCTAGAAGTTGGCCATATGCCTCCGTGACCTGAGCGATACGGCCGATTTGACTGTAGCACCAGTGTAACACAGTCCGGCGGAAAATCGGTATAGCCGAAGATTGGTTCCGGCCGTTTAAATGTTATCTAAAACGTTCGTTTATACACTTTCCCGTGCATCCCTGACGAACTATAAGTACTCAAAAAACGCAGAAAATTCTCAGGATTCCAGCGGTGCCATCCATTCTTCTCTACCTATCCTTGATCGCGATCGCCAGGGTTCCGAAGTCGTGTAGCATGCTAGCTAAAAGGCCTGGCCAAAATGTAAACAACAGGCCCAAACCAAAAAAAAGATGGACGTCTTCTTCCTTCTTCTGTTAGTTGATCAGATAGTAGGAGACCACCCTCTGGTGGTTTTCAAATGGTATTGCACTCCAGATTGCACACAGGGCCCATCACAGCACACACATATGATGATGATCAAGACATCTTACACATGTTCTATTGAAGCCCAAATCTAATGATAGGATATATATATATAAATATACATGTTTTCCTTTGTAAGAGGGGTAGTGTGGCTTTCGATAGAAGCATAGATTTATATATGTAATTTAAGTACAAAATATGATTTTGGCCCCCATAAAAAGGCAAAATTAAGCAAAATGGCTGGCACCAGTTTTGTAGATTTTGAATAAAGGGTGGCATTCACTGAGTTAAGGACAAAGGGCCTGTTTTGACGCCTAAAACGACCCTTTTCCTTGACCTTTCGAGTTAGGAGTGCCGTGTACACAGGATCTACAGAGCTGGCTGGAGCATGGAGCAGCCTGGTGGAGTCTGGTGCAGTCATCTAACTACCCCCCTTCCCTGGTCTATACTCCTATTGGGCAGGACTGGGCTGGACTTAGGTTTGCTGGAGTCTATTGGGCTCTGGTAGGCTGTATTGGGCTCTGGTGGGCCGTGTTGTGCTGTGATGGGCTCTGTTGGGCTACACGAGACAGTACAGTACTAAAGCCTGAACATGTTCATGTAAAACTATTGGCTGTGTACACAAAGTCATGTGAAACTATTGCCCGTATATACAGGGGTTAATTATTATAATTGAATTTAAGGACACAACTGTTCAAGTGTGGAGAGCTACAGAGCTGGCGAGAGCCTAGTGCAGTGTTCCAGATGGATCCAGCCTCATATACTCCCCTTATAAGTCAGTGGTTCAACTATGGGACCCCTAGAGGGGTCTCCATACTCCCCTTATAAGTCAGTGGTTCAACTATGGGACCCCTAGAGGGGTCTCCAAATGATCTTGGGTGGTCCCAAATGTTTAGCTTAATGTGAAACATTGTTTTTCCACTCAACAGTATACAGAGGCTATCTGCACATTTCTAAAGAGACAATTTAAGGACTTTTTAATACTTTTAAAATGATAAATTAAATATTAGGGGCAGAAATTGTGAAAATATCAGATCTACATGCTCACGCCGCCCTGCGTTGTGAGGTGTTGTGAGCATGTAGATCTGCTATTTTCACAAGGCCGTGTTTTACAAAATGTAACGCCTCAACTCTTTGTCCAAACAGTGAGGCATTGTGAGCTTGAAGATTAGCTATTTTCGCCATCTGTTGGAACCAAGTCAAATAAATGCAAGGCCTACAATTCTCTGTCTGTCTGTCTGTCTGTCTGTCTGTCTGTCTGTCTATCTGGCAATATCCTCAGGGTGTCCAGTCAAAACACCACAAAACTGACATTCAAGGAGTAGTTCACCCCCAAAATGACTTATTTTTTCAATGTATTACTCACGCCATGGAGACTTGAGTTCAATAGAAAAAAAGTCACTTTGGGGGTGAACTACTCCTTTAATGAAATGTTTTTCTTCTCTTCACCCACACCAAATGATCACCACTCTGTTTTGTTACACACGTGTGGTTCTAAAGATGAAAGAAAAATGCAGGGCATTCACAATCCGGCTAATTAAACAACAAACAAATTGGAATTATCAGAAATATTAGTTAGTCGCACGCATACTGTACCAACAAAACACAGTAAGTCCAAATGGAAAACAAATACACTTGCACTGATCTGAAACATTCTCTCCCAGTGAACTTGACTGACCAGGGAACAAAGACAGACTGGTGCCACTCATCAAGCAGAAGCCACTGATCAAAAGAAGGCACTAATTGACCACACCTGGCTTGGTGGCCTGAGTGGTGTAGTATAGTGTGTTGACAGCAAGGCTTATACAGGCCAACCTACTCTGTCCCTGGCATGTGCGAGGTGCTTGTAGATCTGTGAGGTGCTTGTAGATCTGCTGTATTGGGTTTTTTAACTAGTTTGAAGTGTTGGTGCCATGCTGTGACAGCTTGAAGCAGGGATGGCTCCCCACAAACCCAATTGTGATGAAAAATATTTATGAAATAAATAAATGAAATATATATATATATATATATATATATATATATATATATGTATATATATATATGTGTGTGTGTGTGTGTGTGTGTGTGTGTGTGTGTGTGTGTGTGTGTGTGTGTGTGTGTGTGTGTGTGTGTGTGTGTGTGTGTGTGTGTGAAAGACAACTGACTTTTATGTAAACCATACTATATGGACAGTTTGTTCTGCATGTCACTATGCTGGAAAGTGTCCTAATCGGGAGATAAGCCCTGGGGGTCCCTGGAGGGGTGGAGGTTGTGGATTGGCAGGCAAGGAGTGTGTGTGCAAAGTTTGGCATTGAGTAATATGCTGGCTGTGTACACATGTTCACAGCTGCGTCAGTTCAGGAAAGGCTAAGGTATGGCAACATGACTGGTGTCTTGCAAGACACCAATCATGTTGCCATACCTTAGCAACAGGCACGATGAAAAGTACATTTAATTATTTCCCCCCTGTAGCCAAGGTATGGATAAGCCCACAGTGTCCCTCTGAGGGTCCCCCGACCTCACTTTGAGAACCACCACGGACCACTTGATAAGCCCACAGTGTCCCTCTGAGGGTTCATGTAAAACTACTGGTCGTGGACACCACCTAGGGCCTGTGTACATATGGCTCTCTGCTGCCCCCCAGTAAGAAACTATAGACGGCACAGACCGTGTACACGAAGGGCAGGAGCAAGTGGTCAAGTCCCATAGAATCTATGGGAAATGTACGAAGTCGTGTACAAAGTCACCGGTTGGTCCACGAGCCATAGTTTTTTCCATTGTAGCTCCCTACAGTGTACACGAATATGATTATTACCCTTATTATTATTATTATTACCATTATTATTACGTGTGTGTACTGTAAGTGCAGTGCTGGAAAAAGTACTCAAATGTTTTACTTGAGTAAAAGTATCAATACTGCGATGCAGAAATATTCTGTTACAAGTAAAAGTCCAGAATCCTAAATGTACTTGCGTAAAAGTACAAAAGTGTTGGCATCAAAATATAGCTACTTAAAGCACCAAAAGCAAAAGTACAAAATGTTTGAAAATAGCAGATCTACAAGCTCACCGCGCGTCACGATGCGGTGCATTGTGAGCTTGTAAATCGCCTATTTTCAAATAGCCACAGTATGGGCTAAAGTAGTTTATAATATTATAATGTATTTAATTTTAATCAGAAAAGAAACTATTAAGTAAAGTTTTCAAATAATTGTAGTGGAGTAAAAGTACAATATTTGGATCTGAGGTGTAGTGGAGTAGGTAAGTAAGTAAAAGCATTGGAAATTGGAAATACTCGAGTAAAGTACAAACACCTCAAAATTTGACTCAAGTACATTACTTAAGTAAATGTACTTAGTTACTTTACACCACTGCGTGTGTGTAAGAGCATGAGTGCACGCGCGTCTTGGTAGGCATGACGGAAAAAGTATGGCGGGCAGGAATTAGGGAACCCAAATGAACCATTTTGGAAAGGAAGAAATCAGGAAGAAAAGTGTCGGGGGGGCCTCTACGGTTGGTTTCCTCTCAATCAAGCTCTCAGCTGATTATCCCAGGCACTGAGGAGCTAAATGTCATGCAAATGCATTTGTAAGTCCGGGGAAAGAGCTAGGCCCCATCTCCAAGTGATGCGGGTCTCTGCCCGTTAAGGATGGCGGCGCCGTCTCAGGCAAATGCCTCAGTTAATTAGTGCCCTGTCATTAGTGCTACAGCTTGCAAACAAGCCAGATACTTCTGTTGGTCTCCTGGCTGTTTTTTTTTTAAATCTCACAGCAATCAAGGGACAAGGGGTAGAGAGAGAGAGAGAGCGAGACAGGGAAAGATAGAGAGATGGATAAAGGGGAAGAGATGGAGGCAGACAGACGACAGACGACAGACAGACAGACAGACAGACAGACAGACAGACAGACAGACAGAGATGGCCGCCTAAATAATCGAAGCCTATTACTGTAGGTGAGATCCTGTCTACGGGTGTTCATGTGGTGTTTTTGAAATGCAGATTGTCCCTCCTCCTTTAGTTCCGTCCACCCACTGATTTAAAAGGGATTAATGGAAGAGAGCGGGTGAATTATTTAGCAACAAATTCAAATGAGTAAAATGTGTCAATCTAAATTTGGTGCAGAGTAGTGATGTGCAGTTGCAGCATCAATATTTACTTGCGTGTATTGAGACATAAAATCAGTTTTCTGTGGTTATAAGTTGGAATCTAAGATTAACCACTGTCAACATGACGTCCCTATGTTGGGCATGTTATTACGGGTGAGTGAGTAGGCCTACCTATGTATCTAATCTAAAAGCTCTACAACACATCTCCAAGCTATTTGTGGGATATCTTTTCCTCCACGTCACGTTATCAATTTATCATGTTACATATGTTATCAATTTTAAAGGTCGAGCTGAAAATGTCGAATTACAAACCTAATTCAAACGTCCATGACTCACTGTATTAATCGTGCAACAATGTTTAGCATACGTTGACTTCATTATTCAGACAAATTCAGTAACGTTTTAACGATGACTTGGGAGAAAAGGTCAGCAAAAAGCCTATTTACCATTAAGAGGGAAACGGACTATGTTTATTTAGGCCTGAACACATTATGACGCAATATTTTATGCTTTAAATATTAAAAAACAGCAGATATACAAGCTCACAGCGCGGCACCGAGTGCCGCGCTGCGAGCTTGTAGATCTGCTATTTTTGAAAAATGGTGAAAATTAGAATTTTGACCCAATTGTATAAGTGTCTTTTGAATCCTTCTAAGATTTTTGGAAAACACCTAGGTTTCCATGTCAGCAATCTGGCCAGCCATCGTCAAAGAAAAGGTCCTTTTCACTTAACTGGAGCTCAGTTAGTCTGTTCTTGAGAGACTACTATGTCAGTGGTTCTCAAACCTTTTCATGTCAAGGACCCCCAAAATGATATTTATTTGGCCATGGACCCCCATCTCAAAATATTTTGTTCCAGGGACCCCCCAGAAGCAAAATTTGAGTTACAAACGTTTGCTTTAAAAATACATAAGATTTGCACACATTTTCACGACTTTTTCAAAAATAGCAGATCTACAAGCTTGCAGCGCGGCACTCGGTGCCGCGCTGTGAGCTTGTATATCTGCTATTTTTCACTGGTTAAAGCGTTCAATAATTCTGGGCCTAAATGGGTTATAATGCACGGTGAAACTGTGGAGCAGACTACACTGATGGCGGTCCTTTAAGTGACCATGAATGTCTGTTGTGGGGCAAACCTAACATAAACAAAACGCATTTGACTGACCATTTGGATGGCCTCCTCTCTTGCAGAAGTCATTTCATATTGCCACGCAAAGCTTGCAAAGCATTTGGTGAACATCTGCGAGAGGACAGTGAAAATCAGTGTAAATCTGCTGTAGATGGTTTGCCACTTCACTGAAATGATTCCAGCTCCACCCCACCGCCCCACAACACACACACGCACGCACGCACGCACGCATGCGCGCGCGCACGCACGCACGCACGCACACACGCACACGCACACGCACACGCACACACACACACACACACACATACATACGAAAGCGCATACGCACGCACACACATACACACGCACACACACACACACACGCACACACACACACGCAGGGCATGTAAGTCTCGCCCGCCTCAGCTGTCAGTCAGATCCTTTCCTCATTCACAGATCTGCTGATCATGACATCACACAGTCATAATCCAATCAGAGCTGACACTCAGTAAGGGAGGTTCCTTTAAATAGGGCTTGCATTCACTATGGCTTTTGCTTGTCTGGGATCTGAAGCCTCAGATCCGCTGCTGCTTGGCTGCCTCCTCCTCCACCCCAGCCTCCACCTTTTGATATGTCTGGCATAGGCTCAAATACTTGTGATTTTATGTCTGCTATTTCAAGCTAATATGTCAATGTATTGCTATTGTACTACTATTATATCCCTATGGGAGGGTCTTGCTTAGCGTTCCCTGATTTTGCATATCAAAGCATGTATGTACAAAGTTCAGGGAACATCTCTTAACGTGGAGCCATTTAACACCAAGTCTAACAGTATTCCATTTGTTGCAATAAATGGTTAAATCTACTTTGACGTGAGTGTTCCTGACTAAACTGAGTGATTCATTAAAAGCACTCTAATTTTCCACATATTAACATTGTGACTTGTAAATAGACTAAGCCCCCATGCTCCCCCCCACCCTTTTTTCTCTGCCTTTGTATTTGATGTTATGCTTTTTCTGCTTTTGAAATTGATATTATCCTAGATAAAGTACTATGTTCTATCCGTCTGTCTTTCAATGTTATATGAGATACTTAAAGTGTGGTTCCTGTGGAAATAAGCCTCGGCTTTCTAGGATCTCCTTTTAGTTGACCTTGTACCAGTGATTTGTACTGTCATGAAACTGTACTTGTTTCTATTGCAATCTTCTAATACATTCTTCAATCAATCAATCAATCAATCAACATTCCCATTTTCACTGGACATGTTGGTACATGTTTTCACTGGACATTTGAGTGTGGTCTTACTGTATGTCGTTGTTATCGGGTGGAAACCTATCCAAAACGTTTGTTTGGTATTTTTAATTTTAAACATTTTAATTCGTGAAAATAGCCGATCTACAAGCACACAACGCCTCGCACCGCAAGGCGTTGTGTGCTTGTAGATATGCTATTTTCAATAGTTTTGTGCGACAGTCTTGTATGATGAAGCAGGGCTTTACATCACGGGAAAAAAAACATACAAATTTGAAACTTGGAGACCAGAACGTGACGAGGTTTCTGCCCGACAGTGACGTTGTGTGCCCTGGCGTGTGTGCTTGAGTGGATGCGTGCGTGCTTGCGAGCGCTCGTGCGTGCGGGCGGGCGTGTGCAGGCTTTTAACTGTCCATCCCATTACCCTCTACGATTATTGTCATAGATTACACTATAGGCAAGACTATATAATAGGCAAGACTATAAAAGCAAATTGGGCCAATTTTGTTGCATGCTACTATAGCAAACACAAATGCATGATGTGTTGTGTGTGCAAAGAAAGCCTGAGCACAAATAATAACCTGTGGATTCAGTGGTGCCGAAATGACATGCTGTCAGTTTATGGTCACTGAATCCCGCTATATACAGTACTGTAGCTGGTTATACCTGTCCACATACCCCATGTAAATGCCGCAATGCATTACCATACAAGCATTAGAATAGTTGAATATTGAATTCTGTGGCATGGGGTATTGCATTTTGATATTTTCTTTCTACTCTGATCCTATAGCATGAAGCATAAATCACACAAAGGAAAATGAAGATTATTTTCGTGCAACACCACAAAGCACCTCATGATTTCTATTTGGTTTGTATCTTACTAGCCTCCCCTAACACAGACTGATTTTGGTCTAGAGGGGGCGGATTCACCGGCTGAAAACAGCCGGTGGATCTGTTGGTTCATGATCTGTGCAGCCTGGGTTTCCGAGGCTAGTATTTACTAGTACCGATATAATGTGTTATCTTTCTGATTATACACACATGCTGTACAAACACACATTAATACAAATACATGACCAATATTTATCTTTAAAGCAAATCAAATATTTGCTTCTGGGGGTCCCTGGAACAAAATATTCTGAGATGGGGGTCCGCCACCAAACTCATATCATTGTGGGGGCTCTTGACATGAAAACATTTGAGCACCACTCATACTTTTCAGAAAACTTTAGATTTAGAAGCCCTCAGGTCTTAATGGGTTCATACGAATAGATTTACACATAAATATACACTCCCTGAGAATCCCCATAATAATGATTCTAAAGCAAAATGACAGCATCTTGGATTGGAAATGAATAGGCGTGCCATGACTGCACACTGGGAATACCAGTCTTCCCTGCCCCCATGCTCGGTCTAATATAAAAGTCATTTTCAGTTGGGAATGGGATGACAGCTCCTATATAGTGTGTTGAAAAGCCATTGTGGGTAGAAATGTAATAACAGACAATGTGGCCCCCGCCGCCAGTGGCGGCACTGACAAACCACGGCATGAAGCCTCTTTTGTACTAGGGGTCAATTTCTATTGATCTATATGACATTGGTGTTGTGCGGCGCACGTGGAGATTGCACGATTTCTACCTGCATATGCTCTGATGCAAGATAAAGAGAATAGTAAATCAATTCAATTGATGTTTTTTTCCCATCCCCCCCCCCGCCACTCTTTGCTTCGATTTGCGTTACATTACAGTGGTCTCTCAATAACCCTTTCTATGTGAGTGAATGGAGATTGTGAGCTTGCAGATCTGCTATTTTTGAACGATTTTTTAAATACATTTTAGACATTTGAAAACGTCTGAAATGGGACATTCTGCGTATTGAGTAATTTTACTGTTGGTCCCTTAAAGGGGAAGACCACCCATTTTCAATATTGAACTATGTCATTAATCTACCTTAGAGGAGTTGTGTGGAAATAGAAAAAAGTTCCCCCCCTTCTGTGTTGCCTAGAACTGGAAGATTGATTTTGGGGTTTGTATTGTAAAGTACAACTTGATGACATCACACTGTTCTAGGCAACACAGAAGGGGGGGAACTTTTTTCTATTTCCACACAACTCCTCTAAGGCAGGGGTGGGCAACTTTGATGATGGAGAGGGCCACTATATTTTCACATTCACTTAGAGGGCCACAATGCATATGTCAAAAATAGCCCAAATAGTAGATCTACAAGCTCAAAACGCGTCACGCTGCGACATGTTTTGAGCTTGTAGATCTGCTATTTTTGGAATTTGAATCCAAATATTTTTCAATTGGAATGCTGAAAACTAACAATTTTATTTAATATCAAATGCATGTTCTTATGTTAACACCTTCTAAGCCTGGTCGTACTCCCTCGGACTTCCTACTGGGTCCCATCAGCCACACGTCTATTCCCGGACTTTTGATATAAATGATAATAATTTAAAAAAAAAACATCGGAAATTCTTCTCTGTGTCTTTTTGGAGCTATCTGAAACGGTTAATATGCTCTCACAGTCATTTTCTGGTGCTGGGTGTGATACTCGTAATATCCAGCAGGCCACGCCGTTGACTCACATTCTGGATGGATGGCTGGCCAGGAGTGGCCTGATACTCTCCCCAGTGTTGAAACTCGACAAGGACAACACACAAGATGGCTACTCTTTGTCTCTGTTCGTGGATCGCGGTTTCAATCACGTTCGGGCGCCGCTTCTCTATCGCTCCTTTCCCTGCTTCGCCGCACGTAAACGAATGGAATTGATCTCCCCTCCGCCTCGCCAAAGTAAGATCGCCGACCTCTGCAGGATGAATATGTACGCTGTATCGAGCACTCCATTACGTGTTGTTATCATGTGGGCTTTGTTTTTTTTAAAACATGTTTGTAAATAAATGGCTTATTTCTTCGGCGCTACCTCTGTTCAGAGGGTTCTGCCGCGGCTTGCAACGTGTTAACTTTGTGAACTTAAATACAAATATAGCCTATTGGACAAAAAAATTAAAAATAAAACGAGTGCTAAGCTACTAATATAGACTGAAGTAATTAAAGCGAGTCATGTTTGCATGGTTGGAAATGGAATTGTAACAGCTGAAATCAATACTATATCAGTATTCCAATATTAACCTGTGGGCCACATTAAGTGAAGGTGAGGGCCGCATGTGGCCCCCGGGCCGCCAATTGCCCATGTATGCTCTAAGGTATATTAATGACATAGTTCAATATTGAAAATGGGTGGTCTTCCCCTTTAAGTATATTTTGATGCCAATACTTTTGTACTAAGTAAATCTTGAACATACATGTAGTCTCTACATGTAGTCATACATGTACTCATACATGTAGTCTCTACATTGCGGTATTGAAACTTTTACTCAAGTAAAAAATACAAGTACTTCTTCCACCAATGATAACCCTTTCAGGGAGTGAATGGGGGGCCGGGGTGGTGGTGGTGTCCCAGCCCCACGTCTCAAAGAGATGACACTTCAATAGCCGCTGAGCTGATAAGAATAATAACGCACCAGCGAGCGCTCACAGAGCATTGTGGAATCATCCACAGATAATGTGCCCTCTGTCTGAATCTGTCTCTCTCTCCCTCTCTTCTTGGATGGGATTCTTCCAGACAGAAGAGACGTGAACATTCACAGATTCACAGTGATGATGTCATTCATGTCTGCAGTGTCCGCCGCGAGCCGTCGCTCCGAAACACACACACACGCACACGCACGCACGCACACACACACACACACACACACACACACACACACACACACACACACACACACACACACACACACACACACACACACACACACACACACACACACACACACACACACAAGGTCACAGAGAACAAGCCTAATGATCAAATAACATCTGAGGGATTAGACACCTTTTCAAAAAGAGCAGGCGAAATTACACACTCCCCCCCCCCCCCTCCCTCGGTCTCATTCGTTTATTTCTGAGCAGTAATTAGAATAAATGTGTGATCTCCCCTCAGCACTTAATATTCATCAGCGCATTTTCTTTTCTTTTTTTTTGTGTTATTTCCTACTATGGCCGCGACCGGCGTGTTCTTAATGATTTTCAATACCAGTTTACGCCTGTTAGAAGTTATTAAACTCTGAGTGGCCGGCAAAGCCAATTACGGAACTGAAGGGAGAGAGGGGCTGGCATTATTTTGTGGTCAGTTTGTCTTAAAGATATCTGGTGCCCCCTGGTGGGAAGATCCCCAGCTGCATTTGATTTGACTGAATCCATTTGAAAACTCACAGTATATTCTTTCAGACAGCGAGCCTTGGAGGTATTTATCACCGTGTCCCCAACAGAAACACACTGATCCAAGCTACTCTCAAGGCCACATTTTTTAATGAATGAGGCATTTGAAGGACTTTCTTGTACCCAGAACACAGCAGAAACACTTGCGTGTTTGAGCTGCCTGCCTGGTGAAACGAGCAGACAGAAGCCATCATTAGTTTGTCAGAAACAACTAATAGCCACAGATGTCTAGACTACCTGGAGGCGATCAAAGCGACGTTTCAGTCTGCTGCATAATAACCAGCAGCGATGAGCTGCTACATCACAGACCGACGGTGTGTTTGCCACGATCAGTGCAATCCATGCGTGGAGGAGGGAGAATCAGACTTCTTTTAACGTGATAGAAACACAGGAAGGTGCTGGAGTTGAGACAAGGCAGAGTCAATCCAAAAGTATATGAAACGATCGAGGACAGACATTATTACCGACTGGGGGAAAGGCATAACAATGTATCAAAACATAATTTGAGTTTCATGTCCAGCTTGGGAAACTAGGGGGAAAAAAACCTACCACGATTGATGAGTATGTACTGTCTGTACCTGTGAGTACAGGTCACTACTGGGGTCTCAAAGTCGGGTCAGAGGACCCAAGGGTCCTTGAGGGGGTTCCAGGGGGTCCCCAGTAAAATGAGGAACAGTTTAAACACTTAATATATAATAAACAAATAATAATATAGGTCCCACTCCTTGGGAGTGTTTTTGCACATAAGGTGAAATTTGCATTTACCCATCCTATAACGACTAGGAGCAATGAGCAGCCATTGTGAGGAGCTTGGGGAGCAATTAGGGGTTAAGAGTCTTGCTCAGGGACACACATCGACACATCGCTGGCCTGGAATCATACCTGGTGACAAATAGGACCTCTGGCTGCCCAGGCAGGCAGAATCATTAACCACTCAGCTATGGTCAGATGTTCTTATGGGGATCTTTTCACATGCGGGTCCACAGGCAACTTCTGTACACATAAACTGAAGGGTCCTTGACATCATAATGTTAGAGAATCACTAAACTAGGTCATATGCTCTACTGCATTTATTATTTATCTTCTCCAGCATTTATACTTTTTTTGTTGCTATCGAGACAATCCTAGCATCTGCACCATGCAACCCCCCCCCCCCCCCCCCATGTATGTATACCCTGTTTCTAACAAGCACAGTCATTAGCTGCTGGGGCTCGCATTGATTGAGCAGGAGAGGTCGTCTAACATGATTACCGTTGCACGTGGCACACTTACTCATCCACAAAATTAGCACTAAATGTCCTGGCAGCATACAAGACAATTAGATTGCCCGCTGGAGTTACAATACAATCGTTGGCATGACAATGGCCGCCCGCATGAGTCCAGTCCCAACGGCCTGTCCCAGCTCCATGGTGTATGAAGCGGTCAGGGCCCAAAATGGGCCAGCCTGGCAATTTCTGCCTTGTTTTAAATGGTATAGTCTGCCTTTTAAACACAGGCCTGTTAGACAGCTGATAAACTAGGTTAAATCATGAAAAAGAAAATACACCGGAGAGACCGTCCCCAAGCGTTTTAGCCTGTGACCCAAACTAGTGAAAATAGCTGATCTAAAAGCTCACAACATGACACTTCGCACCACGTTGAGAGCTTGTAGATCGTCTATTTTCTTAATAATTGTTACATTTTATTTATGGAATTTCTTAGATGTGCTTGTTTGTTTGTTTGAAAATAAAAATAAATAAATAAATAATAATAATAAATAATAAAAAATACAATTATATATTTCAAAGGATTTTCCATCTTTTGAAATATATGCTTTTATTTATTTTTTGTAGGAAATTAAAATGCGATTTTTACTCGGTGTCCTGACCCCAAATGGGAGCCACTGTTTGGGAGAGTGTCCTGTGAAATGAGCAGACATAGGTTTACCCCTGTGGGCCAGCTTCTGTAGGAGGGTCCTGATGCGTTGCAGACCAGAGGCAGAGATGTCATATGTGTTCTGTTCTGCGCCCAGCTCCTGGCACCGTCCAAACAGGCCATCTACAGGAGACAAACACACACACATACTTACTCATCTTCTGAAATAGAAAGATATCGTCACTGTCAGGCAGAAACCTTGTATCTCCAAGTTTCACATGTGTATGTTTTTTCATAAAGTAAAGCCCAGCTTCATCATACAAGACTGTCACACGAAACTAGTGAAAATAGCAGATCTACAAGCACACAACGCCTCGTGATGCGAGGCATTGTGTGCTTGTAGATCGTCTATTTTCACTATTTTAAATAGTTTTTACAATAATAAAAAAAAGGCAAGTTCCAAGTCAAGTTTCATTAGAAAACATCATTGCGTAACAGTATGAATTATGAATTTCTTACAACTGAAGAGGACAAGAAGACCTATGTTACTAGCCACTGCATAAGGTCAGGCACGTTTAGTGGTATAACACATTTCATACACAAAGACAATTCAAAGTGCTTCACATAAAGCATAAAAGGCATTTACATGCATCAAAAATACCATTAAAAAGAATAAAGAATTATAATTTAAAATAATAAATATAGAATAAAATAATATAGAATAACGGCCAAAGTGCAATTATAGTTTAACTTTTTAACCACTATTAAAGCCCTATTTGTTTTAAATAGCCATACTGTATCTACACAAAAGTAATGACATGGCCAAAACAGGGAGGCCATGTTTGAAAGCCACTAATTCATACTCCATCGCAACACAGAGTTGGCTTGCAGACAAGAACTGAAGTTGACGCGTTGTTAGTTTCAAAATCAGCTCTTGTGGGCGAGAGTGTTGTACCGTGGAATATAAATGAGGGCATTATTTGTTGGGTCCAGGATATGAGGTGCACCACGGATACGTTTCCCCCCACCTGAGACAAGGTGACAAACGGGTCATTTATATTCCAAGACGATCCTCCTTCAACGCCGCGTCTCCTGAACGCACAGGGCGCGCGCCGCACACACACACACACACACAACGCCCCGTGAGCCTTAGCATCTTGTCGGCAGTCTAGACCAGCCATTGAATTATAGGGAGCCGATAGGGATTTGGTGGCGTGCGTTGCCTAGCAACCCGTATTGAGCGAGGCAGACGGCCTGCTGATATGGAAATAGCCAGGGTGCCTGATAAAGTCCTTCCTGCCATGAACGGCTGCTTATCGCCATTCTGTCAGAGGGGGGAAAATGTCAGCTATTAGCGTCCCCACCACAACAGGAAGGAAGTGCATGTGGGGAGGGAACAGCAGGTGACACCCACCACAACGCTGTTTCAACTCTCTCTGGCGCTGAGACATGAAAGCACGTCCCTCCATTGTGGCAGCAGTCAGTCTCCAAGCTGGGAAATCATATCTCTTGTAACAACTATTGGTTACAATTTGCAATTAAGGCCAGGGGTCTTCAATGTGTTCAGGCCAAGGACCCCTTAGCTGAGAGAGAGATGAAGTTGGGACCCCCACTACATAACATAAAAATCACACTCGTGTGAACTGAGCGGTGGTGTGTGTGTGTGTGTGTGTGTGTGTGTGTGTGTGTGCGTGTGTGTGTGTGTGTGTGTGTGTGTGTGTGTGTGCAACAGCGCCCCTCCCTTAACATGTGTGGTCAGAAAAGGTTACTGCAGGCTACAGACAGACAGACACGGAGACACGGAGACAGACAGACAGACCCACACACACGGCCACGTATAGGAGCGTTGTGACCACCGCTCAAAAATTGTGTTGCAGATTTAAAATGTTCATGGACTTCTTATACAGCTTAGACTTTGACAGCACTATCATCTGTTGGATTAATATATTGAACAACTTGAACTGTCAATACCTACTAGCCTGCTCTTCTTTTCCCTCTACACCAAACCTCTGTGCCAAGAAATAGACGATCTACAAGCTCACAAGCGTTGTGCACTTTGTAGATCTGCTATTTTTTTGGCTAATGTTCCACTAAGAATCAAGTGATATAAAAAAACATGATCCTATCACACAAAGATTTGGCGGCCCCCTGTAGTAACTCTGAGGACCCCCTAGGGGTCCCGGACCCCCTGTTGAAGACCCCTGATTTAGGCATTTAGCAGACGCTCTTAATCCAGAGCGATTTACAGTAAGGAAGGAAAACACAATGTAAAACATCATATGCATAGAAATGGTAATCTAGGATCATAGGTAAAACAAGAACCTATCATCAGTCTAAAAGTAAAATATCCAAAAATGCAATAATCTGTACATTGAAACTATACACAGTATAGGATGCCAGGTCTACCTGGCATCTGTCTACAGTACATGACATGCCATCTAAATAACATTAAAACCAGAGGTGAGTCTTCAGATTATGGCGGAAGATTGGAAGTGAGTCTTCACAGTTTTAATTGCAATGGGGAGTTCATTCCACAATTCTCAAACTTTTTCATGTCAAGGACCAAATAAATGATGTATTTGGCCGTGGACCCCCATGTGAAAATGGATTGTGCCGGTATAGTAGGTTTAGAACCACAGTCGTAAATAATACCTACTCTCGCAGGAAATAGAAGATGGACAAGTTACAGGCGAGGTCGCTTCTCGCCCTTAGGGTGCCTTACTGGTTGATATGATATGATATGATATAGTGCTTTATTGTTAGTTCAAACTGAAATTTGTCTTGCGACACAGCAGCCATGTATGCGACAACATATATACAAACAATTGACACAAAGGAACAAAGACAGGATTACATACCGGTACATAAGGATAGTACAGGACAAGAGCAATGTCCACCGGTTAGCCTACCTATGACCAAGCTCCTGATTAAGCCTTAAAGTCGACTGATGGACAAAGGACCTTGTAGTCTGACCTTATAGTATTCTGGAACACCGTATCTCCTTCCTGAGGGCAGCAGCCTATATTCTCTATGCAACACATGGCTACTGTTAGAGACCTTAGAATTATATTACCGGTATACAAAAATGTTCCACAAATGTAGCAAAGATTCCGAATTGGGAAACTAGCAGATCAACAAGCTCGCTCTCATGATGCTGTAGTGTGACAAGACTAAATATAAAACAGGGCTTAAAGCCTCACTATGTAGCTATATTTTATGAATAAAATGAAATTGTGTCCAATCTGTATTAATTTAATATTATTTATACAATCAGGGTGGCTGTATTTTGTCTCCCTGCTCTTCTATCGAGACATTTAGATTAGATGGCAAAGGTCATGTCTCAGCTAAACACAGGACCTGACACATTTTGACCAGATTTTCCAGATTCAATATATCGTCGTTGTCAGATGGAAACCTCGTATCTCCAAGTTTCAAATGTGTACGTTCTTTTGCAAAGTAAAGCCCTGCTTCATCATACAAGGCCGTCACACAAAAGTAGTGAAAACAGCAGATCTACAAGCACACAACGCCTCGCGGTGGGAGGTGTTGTGTGCTTGTAGATCGGCTGTTTTATTAGCTCAATGGTAATACATTCAGTACTTGCGCAGGAAATCAAGTTCTAATCCCGGGAAGAAGAGGAAAGTTACATAGTGCTGCTTTAAGTGGATGTGCACATTGTAACACGAGACTAGACTAAACCTACGTGTGGCTGTGAAACCATCTTCTGTGTGCATGTGTGAAAACATGGCCTTGTGATTAGAGTGAAGTTAATGGCGTGAATCAGCACTCTGTCATGCACCACTCCATTTCATTAATTAGACACAAGATGGCCGGCAATGACAGCCAACATAGACAGCGTCACAGATGCGTTATTTGGAATCGCACCACAGTTCTAGGAAAACCCCGCCCTCGGAAGCTTCTGAAGGGAATCCCCAGTGAAATGTGTTAATACAGCGGCACACTCATTTGAACCACTTCATGCATTTATATGTTGGCTATTCAAAAATAGCAGATATACTGTACAAGCTCTCAGCGTGGTAAGAAGGGATCTGCATGAAGTCGTGAAATATTTACGCTCTGAATCCATTCACTGCTGCACGCGTGGCCGCGCGGCCACAATTCTTCAACTTCAACTCATGTGAATAACTTTAATTACGGTGCCTTGTTCGGCATAAAGCTGAGTGGCTGATAATTACAAAGATAATAATGTGATGTCAGACCGGGCTTTTAATTGAATTCCTATTCTCAGCATGAAGCCTGTGTTTTCCTGACTCCCTCCTCAAGCATGTGACCCGTTAAATGACAGGTCTGCACGGGGGAGGCAGCCTGTGGGAGAGTAGAGCTGGCGAATTAGCATACCGCTGCTGTCGCCGGGCAGAAACCTTGTATCTGAATATTTCAACGTTTTATTTTTATATTTTTTTGTTAAGTGAAAGTGATTCACAGTGTGTGTGTGTGTGTGTGTGTGTGTGTGTGTGTGTGTGTGTGTGTGTGTGTGTGTGTGTGTGTGTGTGTGTGTGTGTGTGTGTGGTCTCAGTGGGGGTTTTATACAGTAAATATTGAACCAATGAAAAGGAGTAGTTCACCCCCCAAAAAATACTCATTTTCTATCAATTACACACCAAGCCTTGAATTCATAGAGAGTTTTAGCAGCTTGCTAGAGCAGCTCTAGGAATTTAGGCGTTTCCTTCCTTCATATAAAGCAAGTGTCTTCAACAGTGGGTCCGGGACCCCCAGGGGGTCCTCAGAGTTACTACAGGGGGTCCTTCAAATCCTTGAGTGATAGAAACCTTTTTTCTCTTTTTATATTAACCACTTGAATCCTAGCGTCCATATTCTGAGAACTTAGCCAAAAATAGCAGATCTACAAGCTCACAACGACTCGTGCTGCGAGGAGCTTGTAGATCGGCTATTTTAAGCAAAGAGGTTTGGTGTAGAAAGAAATGTCAAGTTTATTAAGTATTGACAGTTCAAGTGGTTAAGGGGGTTAACGACTCACTCCACGGAGGTTAGGGTTAGGGTGAGGTTTAGAGTCGGGTGTCGAAAAGATGACATGTAGTAACAGCGACACGCTCCCAAAGTTGTGGGGGTAAACAGTAGTGTAAAGTAACTTGCTGCCTACATTTACTGAAGTACCTAAGTAGCCTACAATTTTGAGTATTTGTGCTTTACATGAGTATCTCACATTTTCAATAATTTTACTTCTACTCCACCACTGGCTGCTGTTTACACCGCAGAAATGGCGGTGGCGCTCCCCTCTACAGGGGAGCGGTCTACCCTTGCAGGCAAAAGGGGCGTGGCTTTAGGGGGAATGAACAAGGCTTAAAAAAAAACACTAAAAAAGCCCAGATCGCCTGGTTTTGGTGGCCAAAGAAATTAACTTTAAGACTTTAAAGTTGCAACATACATGCAATTCATAGATCTCATAGAACGAAATTCGCTGTCTCTGAAACAGTGATCGAAGCCTTCGAAGGAGTTGCATACGTTATTCAATACTGCAGTTTTTATTGTTTAGCTTGCCGCAAGCTGCTATAAATTATGGCAGTGTAATTTTTTTCTTGTTTCGTTTTTGTCACATTCCTGAGCCACCACGTCATCGCTCAATAGGTGACTCAGTAGGAGACTATAGTCATTATCAGTGGTGGAAAGTTTTTTTTTACTTAAAGGGGGCGGGACACTGGCCGAAATTTTACATTATGATACAGTAGGTCACGTGGTCTTTCTTCAAACGGTCTGAAAAGGAGGCGGGGCCGTATCAGTTATTAGTGAATGTATACTTCGTCCGTCGTGCGGTGCCGCGCACAACGTGATGTGTTGTTGTTAGCTGGTAGCGCCGCACCGCACGGCTATTTTCAAGAGCTATTGTGTTTGTACACACACACACACACACACACACACACGCACACGTACACACACAGGCTACCACAGACTTCAGTCCTCCGGAGCTCCGGTGAAGCACTGGAGCACTTTTTAGCAGAGATGGCTGCTAAAAAGTGGTCCGGAGCTGACACCGGTGAAGCACTGGAGCACTTTTTAGCAGAGATGGCTGCTAAAAAGTGGTCTGTGCTGCAGAGGATCGAGGAGAACGTTGGACCCTGGTTCTAATCTCTGACACCTTTTTGTTAGAAGACTTGTACCCTGTACGCGGTTAGGGGAGATTCTATAGCAGATTATATCAAATTTTTACCCCTAGAACTGCTTGTTTTAAAATTCGTTTTATGAATAGTCGCATTTTCTCCTCGCACAGTTCTGTTGGGGTTGTTTCACTAGATAATACTCAGCGCTCAACTCCGCCCCCTCCCGTCATATTACCCAATCAAATTAATTTAATTCAGTTACTGTACAGAAAGTACTACTTTCAGTACAGTAACTACAATAAATTAATTTGATTGGGTAATTTAACATGGGGGTACATGACATCATTAAAAAAATTGGCTAATTTGATAGCCATAATTAGCTGTTTTGGCCGTGTCACGCCCACTTTAAGTAAAAGTATCAATACTGCAGTGTAGATGTACTCCATTACAAGTAAATGTCCAGAATTAAAAATGTACTTGAGTAAAAGTATGAAAGTGTTGGCATCAAAATGTACTTAAAGTACCAAAAGTAAAAGTACAAAATGTTTGAAAAGAGCAGATCTACAAGCTCACAACGAGCTTGTAGACCGGCTATTTTCAAATAGCCAAGGTATAAAATAGGGCTAAAGTAGATTAATGTGTGTTACACCTGCAAAGTAACTAGTAACAAATAAATGTAGTGGAGTAAAAGTACAATATTTCGATCTGAGATGTAGTGGAGTAGAAGTAAAAGTATTGTAAATTGGAAAGTAAAGTACAAATACCTCAACATTGTACCTAATTTAAAGTAAATGTACTTAGTTACTGTCCACCCCTGGTCGTCATGACCGGTGATACTCCTACGGAGACCCTGTCGGACATCAAATTATTGGCTTAGGAATGCGACAAAAGCGTTGAGAGCTTGTAGATCTGCTATTTTCAATTAGGCGATGCATGTAGAGTATGTAGCCTAAGTGTAAAGTGCTTGTGTGGCCTGAAAAGGTTGAGAACCACTTATCTACAAGAGAGAACCACTTATGACTACAAGACCAATTGTAATATTGATCCCATTATAATTCTATAGGGTATCTTTTCATTTTGTTTTGACATAGACATAGATAGAGAGAGCTACCTGGGATTATATAAGAAACGTTAAGCGTGGTGCTGCTGGTGGTGACATAACGAGTTGACAGGGTCGGGACATGTTTAATGTTTGATGCCCTTGGAGTCCTTGCTGGTTGGTTACCATAACGCCCACCATTAAACATGTCATTTCCCCCTGGGTTGCAGTACATAAGTGCATAGTGCATACAGAACCCCCCCCCCCCCCCCCCCTCCTCCCCTTTTGGGTTAGGGTTGAGTTAGTCTGGGATCACTTCACTTTTCGGGGTTGTAACCGGTCTGGAGCGGAAACCCCAACAAGTCACGTTGCAGTACTCAAAGGACTACAATTTGCCGGAAAGATCAAACCGGATTCAGTTTTAACCCAAAATATTCCCCTGCGCTCAAGGACATACTTTTAGGGCCTACCTAATAAACTCCTTGATGCAGAGTAGTTTTGCTTTTGAAAAATTTGTTTGGTATATGCATCTTTTAGTCCAACTGTTAGCGACTGGCAAGACTACACTAGCCTACTCGAGCATTTTAATAGGGATTGGGGAAACAAACAGGGGGAACCAAATCAAAGCGACACTGCTTCTTCTAGTGGTTTCCGCGCTTTACGGCCAGTTGTGAACGAATACCAGGCTTTCCCCTAGAAAGCCTGGTAGGCGAGGTTAGGGTTGAGTGGTCATTTACAACAAATTTATGTAGTATACAGAAAACTCGCAAACGCATGCACGCGCACACACACACACACACACACACACACACACACACACACACACACACACACACACACACACACACACACACACACACACACACACACACACACACACACACACACACACACACACACACCTCCTTTTAGCACATTGAAAGTTGAAGGCCGATATTACAACAATGGAATCCTTGGTTGTAGTACATACAGAAAACACACGCACGCACACAAACGCACACGCACCTTTTAGCACATTGTCAGTTGAAGGACAGTGGAATGCTGGGTTGGTGAATGTGACTGACTGGTGATTGATGGATTGAGGTGCCAGAGCAGTGTAGCCTCTCTATACCTGGAGGTTGATGCTGAGGCATCCGGAGCCATATTATTACGCATGATAAATCAAACAAAGTATTGCTCTGTCACTTTGCTGTCTTTATTTACACTACTGACATTTATTAGGCAGAGGAGTGCGTGCATCCATCTTAGATGATAGGTTGCAGCAAAATTACAAGACTTCCCCACCACCATTTTCTCTTTACTTGACATAAAAACTGTGTTTTAATTTCAGGCTCGGACGAGCACGGCATGTATTGGTTGAAGCCACGGTGGAGAGTGGGGCTGCTGGTGCCCCACATGCAAAGTCAACACACATAAAACCATCAGTGTGATCCAAATACCGAGAGCACACATTCTGCAGCATATATAGACCAGTAAGACTCCCTAATCGGGAGATAAGCGACCGTTGGTCGCTTATCTCCACAAATAGGCCAAAAGTTTGTTTTACCAATTATTACACTCTATGTGAACATTTACATCAACAAATCCCAAGTACTGGTTTTTAGGGGTGCTGAGTGTGGCGCAGCAGCGTGTCATGCATTTTCTGCAGGGCCTTGTCAATGGCTTTGCGTTCTTGCTGCTTTTTGTTGTTGTTGATCCTCTGGAAGCGCGCCCACTCGTTTGCGTGCAAATCAGCTGGATAGAGGCACAAGCCTTGCAGGGAGGTAACTCTGGAACAGCCAACGTAAGTGATACCCAAGGAGTGCTCAGAGGTTCCGATGTCAAGGCACACTTTGTCGCGAGTCCAACCTTGGCTCTTGTGAATGGTGACAGCGAAGGCCAGAGAAAGAGGGATTTGGGTGCGTGTGCAGACGTCAGCTGCCTTCATCCACCTGTAAGTGTGCGGCGGAATTGGCACAGTGCGCGCATGATGCGGGTGGAAGCTTGGCCCTTTGTAGATGTCGAATTGAACGAAGACAGCAAGTGGCAGGGCAGGTGGCGGTTGGCCATTGGGGTCGTATAGGATTCCTAGGACTGTTCCTAAGGCCCCGTTGGTCAAGCCAGCTTCGATCCAAAGGTTTTGGCGCAGCATGACGCGTGCGCCCTGTGCAACGTGCAACAAGGTGGGTAGGCCTCCAGCATCATCAGCAGCGACAGAGGAGGATCCAGGCCCTGCGTTGACAGCGTAGAGCTTGGCATTTGCTGTGGGCAATCTTTGAAGTTCTGCATGGTTGAGGATTTCCTCTGTCTGGCGTGTGCTGACAATGAGTTGAGCGTCACTGAAACTGGACTGGTCTTCGGCCGAGAGCAAGTGGTGGGAACGTTGCATGAGGAAGAGCCAGTCGTCGTGTGTAACTTCGCCATGTCGAAGGCGGGCAAGAAGGTCTTTGAAGGCTTTGGCATCTGGTGTGTCGGCAGTGATGCGCTCTACTGTGTGAAGCACCACAGCCTGTTTAAAGGCAGCAAAAACTCTCCTCCCTGCATCGCTCAAGCCTGGTGCAGGGGCTTTGGAAAACATGGGAAGGTCGAGGACAGGAGGCAACTGGTTGAAATCCCCCATGAGTACAACAGAAACGCCGCCAAACCAGGCGTGTCTGTGCTCAGGGAAGATCTGTCGCAGGCACTGGTCAATGGCACCCAGAAATTTTCGGCCGACCATGCTCATCTCATCCACCACTAGCACCTTGAGTCCCTGGAGCCGTGCCTGGAGGTTGCCCAAGGCTTCGGCGGCCATGTCTTGCAGAGTGTTTGTCAGAGGTACAGGTAGGGCCAAGAGGGAGTGCAAAGTAGTTCCAGCTATGTTGAATGCAGCTGTCCCAGTGGGAGCCGCAAGTCTGAGAGCAGCTGTGGCTTCTTCGTGACCGTAGACAGAGCGACAATGTTGCACAAAGCACTTGATGATGTAGCTTTTGCCAGTGCCGGCCGGTCCGGAGATGATGAGGCGTGTAGCGTGGCGGAGTGGTCTGTCGACCATGGTGGCTTGGATGGCGGTGCAGAGTGTGTCAAAGGCCAATTTTTGCCCTGCATTAAGGTATTGAGGCTTAACGTTGTCGTAGCTGACAGGAGGCAGCTGGAACCGGGCCCTCTGTAGCTTGATGAAATCTCCAGAGTCCTGCAGCATTTGTGCGGAGAAGTCCTGGGCTCGTAATTCCTCCCAGAATTGGCAGGGGTCAAAGTGGGGCCCGCTGTCAGCTGGGTCATCCTTGGCGAACTCTGCGTGAAGCGCAGCGGCCTGCATCCAGTCGTCCAGGATGTTTTCTGGCAAATAGTCTTCGTCGCTGGAGTTGTCAGAGTCCTCAGGGTGTGTGTTGGTGTCAGCAGATGTGGTCATGTTCCTGAAATCTGCCATGAGGCGGTCTGGGGCGGAGGCCGTTTGCACAGCGTGTTCTAGGGCTTTGTGCCAGCTCTCATGATTCGATAGGAGTGCCTCTTCGCTGCGGCAGGGGATGTTGACCATCATCTGGATGCTACACCATTCTTCAAACTTGTCGTCCTGGCTGCTGGCACAGTAGATGCGTGGGAAAATGCGTGAGATAACGTCCTTACGGCGCTTTGTGTACTTGCCGCGGTAGAAATTAAACTTGCATGTGAAAGTCCTGAAGGACATGGATTCGGTTTCCTCGTCGGTGGGTCGCTGTAAATAAATTTCCCAGCGTGACAGTTTCAACCTGCCCTCCTCCACGTTCCACTCCTTTGTGGCTCTGAGGCTGGCGATCTGGAAGGAGCGGGAGCATTTGAAGGCAGGTAGGGCAAGAAGGTGGGGCCACCTCCTGGGCAGTGTAGTCACGATCCCCCACAGAGCTGACTAGAGCCTTGGCAAATGCGTCACCGGATGTAGCATTGTCACGATTCTGCAACTTGTCTGTAACTTCTTTGAGTGTGGCAGATGAGGGCTCGTGCTTTGTGCAGTACTTGGTAAGGTACTGGACCATTGCATGGCGACTTGTGACAGGTTTAATGTCCATGTTGGCACGCCAGCACTGGTAGGCATCGGCCTTGATGGGGTAGGCATTCATTAGTGGATCGTTGCGTGCAGGGACATAGACAAAATCTCCGGGGGCCCTGCCTTTGTCGCTGAAGGAGGAGGTTGCAGCCAGTGGCCATGGCACCCCGGCCTTGCACTTCCATTGGCCCTGGCGTTTCTTGAGGCAGGTTTGCGTGGAGCATGTTTTGTGGCGGTTGCAGAAGTTTGCAAGTAGAGCAAGGTCGTTTGGGAGGGTAGGGTCAAATTGTTGACGGCACAGGTGTTCTGCATTAGGTGGCAAGGGCAGGGGGGGTTAGCAAGTTCAGGGTGTGTGGCCTCATCCTGTAGCATGGCTTGTAGCTGCTCTTGTGTCCATGAAACAGGGTTCCAGGCACTGCAGAAGAGGTCGTAGAACTGGAGGAGGATTTGCTGGTCTGCCCTGCGGGCAGGGTCGTTGATCACGGCCTGGACGTCTTCAAATGGGCATACGCCAGGCTTGAGCCAAATGACCCCATGAGAGTGAATGGAGCCGCGACCTTGCCATTCGAAGATAATCCAATGCTCCTCCACCAGCATGCCGTCTTTTCCAATTGTGTCCATGTACGCTTGCAGGCGTTGAACAAACCACTCATCCACCAAGGCAGGGTTGTCATTGACACGGCTATTACGGCCACTGTCATCCACAGCTTGCTCTGGTTGCATGCCATCAGACTGCAGTAGGTAACCAGTTGGTTGCTAAGGTAAAAAACATGGTTGCTATGGTAAACAGTTGGTTGCTAGGGTAAACAGTTGTTTGCTAGGGTAAGAAAACATGGTTGCTATGGTAAACAATTGGTTGCTAGGGTAAACAGTTGGTTGCTAGGGTAAAAAAAACATGGTTGCTGTGGTAAACAGTTGGTTGCTAGGGTAAACAGTTGGTTGCTAAGGTAAAAAACATGGTTGCTATGGTAAACAGTTGGTTAGTAGGGTAAACAGTTGGTTGCTAGGGTAAAAAACCATGGTTGCTATGGTAAACAGTTGGTTGCTAAGGTAAAAAAACATGGTTGCTATGGTAAACAGTTGGTTGCTAGGGTAAACAGTTGGTTGCTAAGGTAAAAAAATGGTTGCTATGGTAAACAGTGTTTTAGACCACTGTTTCTTGCCGGTCTTATATAAGGGTCATTTGTGTACGGTGTGATGTCATACTGATGTCAGCAGTGTGATGTCATACTGATGCGGAGATATGAGCAGGGCAAAGGTGTGACGTGTGACCGACGGACGGACGGACGGACGGACGGCCGGCCGGTGGAGGTTTTGATACTAAACTGCGACCTAACGGTCGCAACAAGCAATTGTGACTCGTTTTCAGAGATTGTGTGAAAGAATTAAAACGTATACTATAAGCTCACAACGCCTTCGCACGGTTTGCCTCTTTCTTATGTAACATTTGACAATTTGGTCAATTTGGTGTTAAAAGGATCTTAAAAGTCATTAATTGTCACAGAAATAGGCGCGGTGCAAGGCATTGTGTGCTTGTAGATTGGGTATTTTCACACATTTTTCACACATTTTTTAAATGATAAATACAAATGAACGGTTTTGGACATACAAGGTTTCCACCTGACAACAGGTTTGTTTACTGTTGAGCGAGAAAACAATGTTGCACATTAAGCTGGTCATCTGGGGACCCCCCAAAATAATTTGGGTGACCCCTCGTTGGGGGTCCTGACCCCAAGTTTGGGAACCACTGCTAAAAAGCTATTTGAAGACACGAGGTGGAGATCCATGGCGGACCGATATGGACATTTCTTATCGATTCTCTGTCAAGACTGAGGAAAGAAAACACGGATCAATATTATGCGATAAAGGTCAGTGCCGCGGATGGGATACGTACGGAAAACCAATGGCAATCAATGCCAACTGTAATCGGTCAACCCTGGCCGTCTTAAAAATCGAAGGTAGGTGCCTGTCACGCCTCAAAAGAAACGAGCAGCCCACCGCACCTCCCTTCTGGAAGAGAAGCAAGGAATCAGGTCTATGAAAACAAGCCCAAAACAGGCGACTATAACACCTGAGTACTTTAATATACACAACGGCTATTTGAAGATAGTTGATCTACTGCACAAGCTCACAACGCGTCTATTTTCAAATAAATCTTTTTAACATTCCGGTACACGAATCTGGTACGAGGGTCTCAATTTTTATTATTTTTTTTAATTCAGATGGGGATACGCAGACAAATACATATTAATTTGGGGATCCTTGACATATAAATGTTTGAGAACCACTGGTAGTTTAACACAATCTCTTGAAAAAAAAAACAAAAAAAAAAAAAACTTTGTAGTGCTTCTCCGCTAGGCCCGAGGAAATAATTATCGCAGCGAAACTAAAATAGGCCGGAACTTATCCTCCGCAAAAACGCAACCCGCATCTACCAATATTTATAAGCGACTTTACAGGAAAAACAAGCCCAAAGTCGCTTATAATAAGCAGACATGGCAACACTGCTCCCTTCTCACTGACTGACAGCGACCAACACCCAGCTGCTGTTGAGGCTGTGGAAGCTCAATGCTCTGGGGATAACAGGAGCACGCTGCAGTGAAGCTGACAGCAGTGGTGCAAGAAGCAGGGGTGTCCCACCAAATTCTGGGCCCTGCAGGATTCACTTCAATTATGTTGTGCTTTAACTACTGAAAAATAGCAGATATACAAGCTCACAGCGCGGCACCGAGTGCCGCACTGTGAGCTTGCAGATCTGCTATTTTTCAAGTCTTTGAATATTTCAAATCCTTCTAAGGTTTTTCTTCTAAGGACCACCAAAATGATATGTATTTGGCCACGTACCCCCATCTCAAAATATTTAGTGCCAGGGACCCCCCAGAAGCAAAATCGCTTAAAAATATATATATATATATTCAAAGACATTTGCACTGCACATTTTCATGACTTCAAAAATAGCAGATCTACAAGCTTGCAGCCGTGCTGTGAGCTTGTATATCTGCTATTTTTCAATAGCTTAAGTATAAAATAATTGGAAATTGTAAAGTACAAAATACCTACAAATGTACAGTGCCTGAGTAAATCTACTTACTGTAGTTACTTTACACCACGGGCTGACAGTCAGCAAGCAACTCTAGCAAGCTGCTCATCTGAAGTGGGGGGGAAATGGACCCAGGAGACAAATAGAGATTGGCATAGTGTAGGTACAGTATAACAGCAGGGGAACTAATGGGTTGTGTGTACATGTAAATGAATAGGCCCCATCGATTAGTCACAGTCAGACTGCTATAAGACAAACAACAAAACAAGATGGGGTAAACACCAGTGCGATTCTTTATCAAAGACTTTTTCTTCCATGATTATAGTATTTATGCCTGCTACTGTACATACAGTATCTACATACAAATAGAGTATTTCATATTTAATACGATTTAATATATAGCAGAAAACAACTACTGGATATCCATTAACCCATTAAAACAAGGAATATAGCACATTGGTTGACTATTAGAAAATAGCAGATATACATGTTTTTAATCATGAAAAACGTGTAAATCTTTGAATACATACATATATATATATATATATATATATATATATATATATATATATATATATTTAAAGCAAACATTTTTAACTCAAGTCTGAGGCCGAAAGGGCCTTTCTGTGTGGAGTTTGCATGTTCTCCCCGTATCCCCTAGGGTAGGTACCCTCACAAAAAACATGCAGTAATCCTGGTCTCTATACTGCCTCCCCCTGGCCAGCCGGGGCGCCTGATGGAGGGGAAAGGAACTGGTTGGAATAACTTGTTCGGGGCCCTCCCCAGGTTGGCAGAGGAAGAGCAGACAGAGCCCAGGATTACAGTTTAGGCAATTGGCACTGGGTGAAAAAATGGGTTACAAGATCGTGGAATAAAAAAAATAAAGAATCTGCCTCAGGTCTTAATGGGTTCTTAATGATCACAATCACCTTTGTCTCTCATCTTGATAAATTCTCTATTTGTTGCCATCTTGCTTAAAGAGGTTGAAATGAACAGACCACGGAAGTGTATTTTTGGTCTATAGACTGTTTGCAATGTCTTGTGAGTTCATGCATATTCCACCATTCCACTGGCTGTAAGCTGGGTCAGAGCAAAAAGCACAGGGAGAGAGAGAACATTCAAACAATATTGGACCAAACTGAACCAAGCTGACCACAAATCAATGGAACACTGTGGGTTAAGTGTTTAATAGCAGGGCGGATGCTGTCCTTTGGGACACATGTAGCACTTAAACACTGACTGCACTTCAGTTCACTGGACCGGTAAGCCACAGGGCTCATCATCACATCAGATTAATCACAAATATAATCAAAGTTTTTATGTGTAGATGAGATCACCACTATTGTGAAAGATAGACTGCACTAAATAGTCCAGACACTTTTAAAATGTCATTGTGTTTACTGATGATTGTCAATAATACTTTAATAGAGGGGTGGGGAGGGACTAGTCACTAGAGCAGGGGTTCCCAAACATTTTTGGCTCAGGGCACCCCAAAATATATATTTTTCATCCGAGGCACCCCTATAATATAGTCATAATTTTCACTCCCAACACCTTATATTTATGCGCTATTTTAGCGATTATGTTGCGAGGAAAACGTTGAGATAATAGCCATTTTGGTAAGAACTGACTGAAAATAACTTTGTACTTCAAGTTTAAAATGATAATAAATATGCTTTTAAGTTTAACCAAATACTAGGAAACGAGGTCTTATGCACACCTGATAGGCTTTGAGACGGGTGCGTAGGCAGGGATCAATGTATACTTTCAATCATGCACAAATAGTACATATGACCCGCACACCATCTTACACTCTTACACCAAGTTTCAAATGTGTACGTCTTTTAGTAAAGTAATGCCCTGCTTCATCATACAAGACTGTCGCACAAAACTAGTGAAAACAGCCGATCTACAAGCACACAACGCCTCACGATGAGAGGCGTTGTGTGTGTGCTTGTAGATCTGCTGTTTTTCACTAGTTTAGTACATTTTATAGATGTTAAATACAAATCGAACGGTTTTGGACATACAAGGTTTCCACCCGACAACGACGATATGCTATAAATATAAGGTGCTGGGAGTGAAAATCAAAAAAATTTATGGGGTGCCCTGAGACAAAAAAGTTTGGGAACCCCTGCTCTAGGAACACATTTCCCACTCTACTCCTGTCCTCCCATCACCTCTCCTTACTTCCATTCCCCTCTCCTCTCCTCTCCTCTCCTCTCCTCTCCTCGGCCAACCACTCTGCATGGCAACAGTCCCGCCAAAAGGAAGAGCGCGGTTGGCCCTGCTCTAGAATAAACCAGGTTAGTCCTACAGGGACCATTTGAAGAGGCAGACCTAGTTACTCTCACTCCCCCCTGTCTGAGTGGTGGCTGTAACACATCAGGGGGTCCTCCTCATATGCCTCTGGAGGGTGGCGAAGTGCCCGGCCCTGGAGTACGTTGTGCAGTTAAGAGGCAGCTTTGTTTGAAGCACACACCCCCTACTGTGTGACCTCAAAGAAAGCTCCAATGCCGGTCTGACATTAACGTCTCATCGTTGCATTCATTTCTTTTTGAGCGTGGAGATTTTAATGAGATTTTTCCGTCCTGGACAGAGAATGAGCCCTTCTAGACGGCTCGCAATACAGTATTGTCTTTCCCTTGTCAGGCTTTAATCAGCACTGTGTGGGCGGGTGTGTGTGGATAGCAGCATCACCTGTGGTTTCGATGGACACTGAGACAGTTAATGAATTTGTCGAACTGATGAAGGGGAGATGATGGGACATATATTATTAAGGCTTCTTTGGTGGGGGGGGGGGGGGGGTGCACGATACAGGGGCGGCAGTGGCTCAGGGGTAGAGTGGCCGCTTGACAACCGGAAGGTTTCCAGTTCGATCCCCCAGAGTTGCTGTCGAAGTGTCCTTGAGCAAGACACTGAAACCCCTAATTTCTCCTGATGTGCTGGTTGGTTGCATGGTTTCCTCCGCCATCGGTGTGTGAATGTGTGTGTAATGTAATTAAGGCACAATCTCTGTAAAGCGCCTTGGTTAAAGGTGGTATATAAATGCACTATTTACAATTTAGCAGACGCTCTTATTCCAGAGCGATTTAAAGTAAGCATGGATAGCACAAGATAATACAGTACATGGAATGCATAGAAATAGTCTTCCAGGATCGTAGGTAAACCAAGAACAGTAGAACAACCAAACAGTAAATAGTCTGTACATTGAAACTATACACACTATAGCAACAGAGCTCAACCAGTGGTCCGGGGACCACCTTGAAGAGATACCAGGTGGTCCCCAGCTTGATGGAGAGTTGGTAACCAAATGAACCCTTATAGATCTTTAACTCTTGAGAGCGTGAAATTCTGCATTACTTGAATTATAAGAAGTCTACACAATTAGAGAACGTAGAAGAATTGTTATTTTGATCGTTTGTCTGTTCTCTCTCCTATATGGTACCACTTCAATCAATACAGTCTGTTCTCTCTCCTATATGGTACCACTTCAACCAATACAGCACGGACAAAATCTTATCCGACGATAACGAAATATTCTACGCTTGGGGTCTGAGAGGCAAAATCTCATCAAATGGTGGTCCATGGCTCAAACGCCGAATAAACTAGAAGCAGTGCTCTTCCGAGCACAAGTCTCCACCATGCAGGCCAGGCGTCCTGGTGGTGTTAAATAGGCCAATGTAAAAAGGGTGGCATGTGTTCTTCGCCAATCTTAGACCTTTCATGGCAGTCGGACGCTGCATGGATGATATGAGGCATTGTGTTCCAAAAATGTGTTTTGCTAAAGTCTACCTGCTGGTGGCGCTATAACAGGCCAATGTGAAAAAGGTAGCATTTGTTCCTTGACCTATTGGGAATATGTGTGGCAAATGTCATGCTAATCGCAAGCTGCGTTGATGATTTGAGGCATTTTGTTCAAAAACGGAGCAATCCTGCAAACTTTGGAAGCCAATCTTAGCCAATCAGGATGGAATATGCAAAATCGGACAGATCCATGTCAATCACATGACTGTCGAGATACTGCCTACCGATTTGTAGGATTTTTGGACAAAATCTGTAAGAGTAGTGGCAACGGCAACTGAGATTAGGTGGTAACAAACTGTGCGGACGCACGGACGGACGGACGCACGCACGCACGCACGCATGCACGGACGGACGGACGGACTGACTGACGGGAAAACATACTCTCCCCCATGCCTTCGGCTGGTGGAGACAATAATGGACCTTGATATGAAAAGGGTTGAAAACCACTGCCCTGTCAACAATGACCTGGCATCTGTCTACATAACATCCTATCATTTTAGCCTTTGCAGGTCGTCGAGGCTAGGGCAACATGATGGATGTAACTTCATATCATATCCCCTGCGTATGGGCGTTTTTTCCCCTTCAAGGTGTCAGCGATTTCCTTTCATTAGGCTACACTCCCTTCCGCAGCAAAGCAGTAATTAAAGTCAGGTGGCTTCTTTTTTTTCTTCTTTTTTTTTGCATTCAGTTCTGCCCTGCACAACCATGTTTCGCCCTTGTTTCCCCCACAGTGGAACTGGGTTAATATGGAAATAAAAAATGTCTTTAGACAGGGGTTTTCAACGTTTTCAGGCCAAGGACCCCTTGGCCTGAAAAGATGAAGAAGGGACCCCCACAACCCACAGATACCATATAGTGTTATCGTTTGACAGCACGATCATCAGTGTATTTTGGATTCATGTCAATTTGTGATTCAGATATTTTATACACACATATATATATATTATAATATATATATATATATATATATATATATATATATATATATATATATACACACACATATATATATATACATACATATATATATATATATATATATATATATATATATACATACATATATATATATATATATATATATATATATATATATATATATATATATATATATACATACATACATATATACATACATATACATATACATATATATATACATATATATATATATATACATATATACATACATATACATATATATATATATATATACATATATATATACATATATGTATATATACATTTATACATACATATACATATATATATATATATATATATACACATACATATACATACATATACATATACATATATATATATATATATATATATATATATATATATATATATATATATATAAATAATTGCGACCGTCAGGTCGCAGTTACTAACAAAACCTCCACCGGCTGTCTGTTAGTCCCTCTGTCCCTCCGTCAGTCCCTCCGTCAGGCTGTCCATCACGTCACACTTTTGGCCCTATTCTTATCTCCGGCACAGTTGCCCCTATCCATGCCAAACTTTGCACACACACTCCTTGGCTGGTAAACCACAACCTCCGCCCCTGATCTCTCACATGCCCCTCTTCTAGCGCCACCATGAGGCCGATTTTTGCTAAACACATTTTTGGACACTGGTCCTACAGATCTTGGCCTAAAATCATGCAAAGCGGTACACAGTATTTCTAAAGTCATGTCATCAACATGGATCTGTCCCATTTCCCATATCCCCTCCTGATTGGCTACGATTGCCTTCTAAAGTTTGTGTATGCGACCCGACAGTCGTTTATCTCCCGATTAGGAAGTCTTACTGGTAATAATCAAGTTTTGCTTAAAACCACAGGGTCTTCGAACAACTCGTCGATGCGTCGATTTTTACAAGACAGCCCTAAAAATGACTTGTCTTAGTTCTACTGGATCTATTTAGTCTTGATATGAATATATTTAGTCTAAGTTTTAGTCATCATAGCTTAGTTGTCATTTAGTTTTCACCGGTGAAAAAAGGTAGTCGATGAAAATGTTTCGTTATTAGTTTTAGTCGATGTAATTAACACTGACTGCAAAATGTCTGAAGAACATTGTAAGTCAGAGAGTTAGCAGAATAAACTAAAGCCAGTGTGGAAGCAGCGCATTCACTCTCGGCTGGCCTCACCTCATTTGTGAAATTGATTTCATAATGAGTCTGTTGTTCAGATGAAATGAGGCGAGCTCAAATCAGCCAGACAAAACAAACAACGCAGCTTGCAAACCGCCTAGTAGTGTTTTGTCACTGTGCTTGCTGGTATGAAGATGAATGCTCTAAATCTTTGTGTAATAGGAAGTTTTTGGAGCGGTGAAAGCGCTCCCAATAGACAGGTATGTCCGTGGGTATGTGGGTGGCTGGCTGGGTGGCTGGGTGGCTGGCCCTGTCCGTAGCCTGGCAATACCTTGAGTGGCCACACACAACACACTAGTTAAAGGAGGGGCGCTGTTTTGTGCAGGCCAGGCACACTCACCACTCACTCACAGGCACAGTTTACACTCACTCACTCACTCACATAGGGTACAGCTGCTCAAATTCACCGCTCCACTTCGAACCGAGGTTTGATTTTTTATTTACATAAACCATTTGAACCCTAGAATCTCTATTCTGAGAGGAACATTAGCCAAAAATAGCAGATAACAAGCTGACCGGTAGGTTGGCTATTTTTGGCAAAGAGGTTTGGTGAAGAGAGGAAAAAAGAGCAGACCAGAGTGAAAGGTCAAGTTTACTAAGTATTGACGGTTCAAGTATAATACATAGCAACAGTGGTAACATACTCTATGTCACATGTTTCTCAAACCCTTTCATGTCAAGGAACCCAAATTAATACGGTATGTATTTAGCCACAGTCCCCCATCTGAAAATATTTTGTGTCAAGGATCCCCCATACAAGATATGTCGTTAAAATGTTTCAAACAATATTCCAAATGTCTAAAAGAAATTCAAGGTGAATAGGGTTAAAGTGGTTCAACTGATTTTGATGCTATAATAACAAATTGATAGCTGGGGACCCTCTGGAACCTCCTCAAGGACCCCTGGGGGTCCCCGGACCATTTAATTGTTTAGATCCAGTACTCTAGAAGGTCTTTAGTTAGGGGATTCATTTAACTTCACAATACAGTATGTTGTTGCGACCGTAGGTCGCATTTACTACCAAAACTGTCTGTGAGTGAGTCCGTCACACTTTTGCCCTGCTCATATCTCCACAACCGTTGCCTCCATCCATGCCAAATTTTGCACACACACTCCTTGACTGCCAAACTACAACCTCCAAGGACCCCCGGAGCCCCAGGGACCCCCAGGTCCCTGGGGGACCCCCAGATGTAAAAAATGACCAAATGTGCTCACACGTCACACGTCACACTTTTTCCCTGCTTATATATCCGCACCCGTTGACCCGATCCATGCCAGATTTTACACACACACTCCTTGCCTGCCAAACTACAACCTCCAAGGACCCCCAGAGCCCCAGGGACCCCCAGGTCCCCGGGGGACAGCCAGATGTAAAAAATGACCAAATGTGCAAAAATGACCAAATGACCACCCCAACGGGGCTGCTCACGGGGAATTCCCGGGGACCACCGACTCCTGGTGCTCCAGAACGGATGCAAAAGTGGTGGCGCCCCCAGTGGAGGACCCCCTGCCACTGCAGCGCACATAAAATGCCGTAACTCGGGCTAGGAGCGTCCGGGAGAGCCGGGGCCGGTACCTATTCGTCCGCCAAGGCAACGCGGAGACCCCACCCCTCATTTCTCACATGGCCCTATTCTAGCGCCACCTTCAGGCCGATTTTTAAAACACATTTTTGGACACTGCTCCTACAGTTTTTGCCCTAAAATCACGAATATCACTACACAGCATGTCTACACTCATGTCATCAACATGGATCAGGAAGATTTTGGAAAAACAAATTTTAGCCCTATTTGTGGAGATAAGCCACCTACGGTCGCTTATCTCC
Source organism: Nannobrachium achirus (assembly GCF_963921795.1). Taxonomy (NCBI): domain Eukaryota; kingdom Metazoa; phylum Chordata; class Actinopteri; order Myctophiformes; family Myctophidae; genus Nannobrachium; species Nannobrachium achirus. The sequence continues at coordinate 39,656,385 of NC_137828.1, forward strand.
CGATTAGGGAGTCTTACTGGTTACAGTATGTTGCTTCTACCCATATTATATATATGTACCTGTATGTGTGTGTGTGTGTGTGTGTGTGTGTGTGTGTGTGTGCGTGTGTGTGTGTGTGTTTGTGATTATCAATATTGTAAAGGACTTTGGGCAACAACACATGTATGCTATAGCAACTTATATGCTACCAGTAAGACGCCCTAAGGTCGAGAAGCGACCTCGCCCTTAGACTGACACAATTTGTCCATATATGGGCATTACCAGATATGGGATTAATATTGATGACATCAGGGAACTCCATATATGGGCATAAAAGGTTCAAGGACGGAATTAATTTGCAAGTGTGGTTGCTGTGACGCGAGTCACACTTGCAAATGAATTCTGTCTTTACCATATATTGAGCATGACATGATGCGTGACTGACTGACTGACTGACTGACTGACTGACTGACTGACGCACATGCAGGTTTTCATAAAGCTATCTGGCATCTAAGTTGCAATACCAACCCTTGACAGCCCATTCATTAAAAATCCTCCATGTTACAAACTACTTTCTGTCAATAAATTCAGCACAGGTGATTATCATATAAGTGTTTGAGTTTGGAAGCACTCATTTTCAACAACGCAACGCCCTGCTGCCTCCTGCATTATTTACAGTATCGAAACAGTTTATACACAGGATTGTTGAGTGATTTCCAATGAGCGCTTCCAAACCCGGACACAAAAACTATCACCTGCACAGAATTTATTTACAGAAAGTAGCTCATAGCACATTGGATTTAAATAATTGTAGTGGAGTCTACATTGGATTTTTATGAAACAAAAGGCGCATTTCCACTGCAGGGCCAAGCCAGAACCAGAACCAGAACTTTCCAGAACCAAGAACTTTCAAGAACCTGTGAAGTTCCAGAACCAAGTTCTGCTTTTGTTTCCATATAACCAGACCCAACCGGGAAGCTCCACTGGTCAGCCTGATTTGGCTGAGACAAAACAGCTGGTCATTTTAACAGCAGCACATTCGGGATTCTAAAATCTAAAATAACAGCGGTATGTAACCGTATATTATTAATTACTACTTTCTGAATATAAAAAAATAAAAAAACAATAGAACGTTCAAACAAGCTGCTGACTGAGTCGGTTTGGTCGGTACGCTGCCTTTGCTCTAGGGAGGAAAAAAAAAGCGTCTCCCTCTCTCTCACACACACATGCGGCAAGCACGCACGCACACGCACGCACGCACACACACACACACACACACACACACACACACACACACACACACACACACACACACACACACACACACACACACACACACACACACACGTCACAGCACGGCTCGGCTGCTGCCTCGCGACTCGGGAGTCTGTAGAAATGCGTATCACTAGTTTGTTGTCTGTCTAACGACGTACATTTTCTTTATTTTTGCTTGGCACTGTGTCTGTCTGCTTGTGCACTCGACGCTCATTTCAGAAAGACGACGGCGACGGAATTCGTTTGAAAATCCTTTCATTTAGAACGGATGCTTCTAGCTCCTTCTGGATATGGCGTCGCGTCCATAGTGTTTCTGACTGTGTTTCTGTCTGTCGGAATAGGATTTTAAAAATGACGCTGTTGTGTTGTGAGAGATTTCTCCCCGTTCTCCTCAAGTATACCTGATTGCAGACCGGAGCACGGGGCGGAGTGAACGCGGCAAGGGGAGTGAACGCGGCAAGGGGCGGAGTGAACGCGGCAAGGGGCGGAGTGAACGCTACCGTAAGTGAACGCGGCGGTGGGCGGAGGCGTTTGATTATTGTCCACGACATTGCAAGCGGCGCGAAGGCCAGCGGACCTTGGTCCTGCTCTTCGCCCCCGAGCGCCGCAGGCGCGAGTGGCCGCGAAGAGCGGGCCAGGGCCGCGCGGCCGGCGGAGCGCCGCGCGAGTTACGAAGCCGTGGTGAATGCAATCGTTATATTTATGCCCAGGCCGTAAGGCCTGGGCAAGCCCACGATAAACATCAGCATTGATGGCTGAATGGATAGCGTCGCCGACTTGAGTGCCAGAGATCACTAGTTCGAATCTCACCGTCGCCCCACTGCACACGTCACCGAAGCCCACGATAACCGCCGCGTTCACTCCGCCCCTTGCCGCGGTCACTCCGCCCCGTGCCGCGGCCTGCAATCAGGTAAGGCTCGTTCTCCTCGGTGTCGTTACCTCCGCTCGACCAATTGAGAGCAGGAGCGCTGCTAGCCCCGCCCATAGGTTCCCAGAACTCAAGTTTAGTTCTACATCAGGAGCAGGACCTAAAAAAGGTTCCAGGAGGTTCCAGGAACCTTGTCTGGAACCGGGCCGTTCGCAATGGAAACAAAACCAGAACCAAAAAAATAGGTTCTGGTTCCTGAAAGTTCTGGTTCCACCTTGCAGTGGAAAAGCGCCTTTTAAGACTTGACAGATACAAAGAGAATAACCCAAGCTTTGGGTACCGCTGCCATCTTGTTAAGTTAACATTGTTTAATACAATCAGATAGGACTTTTTGGTTTCAATAAATGGGCTGCCAAGGGTTGGTATTATAACTTAGAACGCCACATAGCATTATAGCTTCTAAGTTGCTTATACTAAAGTATACAAAAAGTTTTACCATTACAATTTTGTATGCCCTCTGGTAGCTCCCCAAAGACAAGGGTTAACAATGCAGTGTCAATAGCGGTTGATAGCATCAGTGTGATGTACTGTGACATTGTACATCATTACAGACACCGTGTATAATGCAGTGTGACGGGCATGTAGGAAGATCACTTCAAGTTTACTCACCATTGGCACATAACTCATATGGCGTACACAGCTCATCCTCGAAGAGGCAACCTGGGGTGAGAGAGAGAGAGAGAGAGATGGAGAGAGAGAGAGAGAGAGAGAGAGAGAGAGAGAGAGAGAGAGAGGTGTAAATATTCAAATGTCTTACTTAAGTAAAAGTATCAATACCACAGTGTAGAAATACTCTGTTAAGTCCAGTACAAGCCCTGCATTCAAAATGTACTTGAGTAAAAGTACAACATTATAATAAAAGTACCAAAAGTAAAAGCACTCATTATGCAGAATATCCCATGCCATGCCATGTATAAAAGATATTTTGAAAACAGCCGAAGCATATTGCAACAAATGGAACACAGTTAAACTTGTTGTTAATGGTGCCACTCTTTAAGATGGAATGCTATGCTAAACTATGCAGGTTTACAAGCGCGGGCCCAAAGCAATTGAGTGCATGTGACTTCTGTGCCCTGCATGAACTAACAAGCAGTTCATTAACTAGTAACCAAAGTTTTTTAAATAATTGTAGTGGAGTAAAAAGTAAAATATTTGTCTCTGAGATGTAATGTAGTAAAAGTAAAAGTTAAAGTATTGAACAATGGAAATGCTCAAGTAAAGTACAAATACATCAAATGTGTACTAGGTAAATGTACTGCAAATTGTAACACAATTTGCAGCAATGGTCACAACGGAAACCATCGGTCTAGAGGACCCTTTGAAAATCAATAGCCTTCATTTAAATGCTAATGCAAAAAAAGGGGGCACAGATGCAGAGTGCCCGGCACTGTATCTTTAACACAGCTGAACACTGATTTGATCAAATGAATTGTTTGGATTATTGGATCGCATAAATCAATGTCAACTTACTGAGGGAAAAAAAGATGGTAATGGAAAACCCAGTGGAGCAGGAAGTGCTCTCCTACACTCGGAGAATTCCAAACATTCCAAGTTCAAAACGTCTCAATTGAACATGGTAAAAGACTCAGGAGGACTGCTGTGTTAATCAAATCATAAATTCACAGTTAATACAATCAAAGAAACGAAAAGAACAGCAACAACACCAACAACAAAAACAGCATGTCACAAATCAGCAATGAGCAAGTACAATTCCTCCCGACTACAGTAAGTCACCAGTCCATAAAGCCTCGACTCCAGACTGCATTAGTCCCTGCTTCGGGCAAGGCTGCTTAATGGCTAAGCTATCAATCACCAATTAGCCTGGCTTCCTCTGTCTCTGCTACTAATACCCCTACTCGGTGGGCAATGTTCCTCTATATGAATATTGTATGAATATTAATGAACTTTAATGCCTGGATATGGCTGGGTGTTCCAGACTGATAAATGAACAGATGGCAGGAGCATTATGAGTAGCCGGTCCCTGTGTTCATATTTCACACGGAGGAGTTGCAGCATGCAGGAGACAGACTGCTCCCACTTGTACCGATCTGCACAGGTGACCCTGAATAACTGATAAACAACCATAAACGCAGAGCAGTTGGTTTTCTGACTTTTGTTGTGCCCAAGGCAGGCACGCAAATGAATCCCAAGGCACAGCTTTTGTTAATGCGATGCATTGTGAACTTATAGATCTGATATTTCCTAAAAGTTCCAAAAATACAAACACAAATTTAGCATATTATTGCCAAAATATATAGGAGTGGCTGTAGGCAGGAGGTAGAGCAGGTTGGCCAATGATCCATGGCCAATGATCCATGGGTCAGCAGTTCAAATCCTGGCTCCTCCTCCTCTACATGTCGAAGTGTCCTTGGGCAAGACACTGAACCATTAAGCCCGTATCAGAGTCTACGGTGGAGACCTATCCACCGCAAATTTGAGGTGGAAAGCTTTCCACCTCAAGTCAGAAAATAAGTGCAGGCCATCATAGTCACGGCCCACGGTGAAGTCCTTTACCCCGTCTAGACCGGTTCAGGTCGACCAATCAGTGAACGGGGTGTAGAGCCTGTCTGTCTGATAGTAAAATCAAACCTCGGTTCGAAGTGGAGCGGTGAATTTGAGCAGTTCCAGGTAAATATATATATAATTGAACTCAAGTGTCCATGGCATGAGTAATCAATTTGAAAAAAGTCAACTCAATCTGAGTTCCCAGAGGTAATTTCTTCCGCCACTAGGTGGCGAAAACAGTTCAAACTCAACCAGATAGTTGTGGGACACTGGACACACATTGTTGTGGGACACTGGACACACATTGCTGCTCATAGCGGAGCTGTGCTTCACACCGCTCCAAAAACAGAGAGATGTGTTAGGACTCACGGTGGAAAGCTCTCCACCGTGAGGAATGATGTAACGTTGTAGTTTCATGACCCAAAAAGACTCGAAAAGACTACACCACCGCGGACCCGACTATGATACGGGCAGTTGCTCCCGGTGAGCTGGTTGGTGCCTTGCATGGTTTCCACCGTCATCGGTGTATGAATGTGTGTGTGAATGGGTGAATTACATTTACATTGTAAAGTGCTGTGGATAAAGGTGCTTTATGAAAGCACCATTTAACATTTAAATAGGTTACATATTCATTTATTAACAAGTTATTTTTATTTACTAATATATTTTAAAGAACTTGCCTCGATTGGAAATTAGTATGAATGAATGGACCATTGTAAAGCGCTTTGAGTTCACAACTTGCTTAGAAAAGCGCTATAAAAATGCTATCCATTATTATTAGTGTGCACCGAGTACTGATATAGTACATTTTAAAAGATATTCATAACTTTTGATATAGTTGTATACAATGTGTGGTTGGCACACCTGGACTTTTCAAATGGCACACACAACAGTGAGCCTTGACACACACTGTTTGGAAACCACTGCTGTGATGATGTAGTGCATTCACTTCCACTCTGGTGATCAGGAGCAAAACAAACAAACATCAAGATAATGATGGAGTCTACACACTGTACTTTGCTCAGAATGTTTTTTTTTTTTTGCAGATTCATTATATCCATTATCCACCCAGTTTCACACATAAACAAAGATAAAAGGGATTGAACAACAGGGGTACAGACAGAAAAGGAAGTTGCACGAACAGCTCATCTGATAAGAAACTATAAATATACACAAACAGCAAAACAAGAACATTGTGTTTGTTCTTGGAAACATTATAATACGTCAACTGTCAAAATGAGCCCTGACAATGTTTCAGACTTGCATCCGAGCAGTGAGCCACCCACCCACTATACTGTATGTGACATTGCCTTTTTTTTTTTCCATTACGCTCACACAAAGGTCTTTTCTGAATTAAGCTGTTCAACTCCCCGCCAGGCCACAGAGCAGCACAGGCCTTGCAGGGTTGTGACTACGCGTGGTGACACTGTGACAATCTTCTACATACAAAACCCCAGAGCTCTGTGACAGCAGCAGCCAAAACATAATCATCAGGACGAAGCCAATGGGTCACGAATCCAAGTTTTGCTTCTCTCCTGTCTCTTTTATGCCTTCCCCCCCCCCCTCCCTGTCCCTTCTGTTCATATCAACCAGAGTGACAGAAAGCGACTGCAACCTATCGGCTTTGACTGTCACGTAGACAGCGGCAGCTGTGCGGCTTGTGACTGGGAAAAGACTGAGTAGGAGGAGAAGCCTCAATCAGACGTCTTTAAACCGTTCAAACTGAGAAAGCATCTGTGTCATTTCAGATTTTAGCTTTATCATTGTATAGCACAGAGGTTCTTTTTCATGTCAAGGACCCCCAAATTACCCCACGGACCCCAATAAGAAGAAGATTTTTTATTTTCAACAATTTTAAATTTAAAGGACCCCCAGTTTGACTTGCATTAGCCTACGGACCCCCATTTAATGGCATTTCTATCTCTGAGACCCCAATTTATATTGTAAAATCAATGTTAATTTAACTCAGAGTGTACAACCCGTTAGGATCCATTTGGTTCCATTTGTACACTCTCTGATTTACATACCCATAAGGGCCCATTTGGTTCCTAACTATCATTTAGCTGCAGGGGATCCCCTGGAACTCACTCAAGGACCCCTGGGGGTCGCCGGACCCCACTTTGAGAACCAATGGTATTATTATTATTATTAACAAACTGAATGTTTTAGGGTCAAATAAATTAGAGTGTGTGAAGAAACTACAGCATTGTAAAGCACACTAACCCCGCTGCACCCACCCAGTAGTGCTGTTGCACAGCCTCCACGACCACCGCTCAGTTCACACGGGTGTGATTTTTTGAATAATTTAGATTTTATACGCAAATCTTCTCTTCTGGGTGGGGTCCCTGCCTGGCTGGCACAGTTAGGGAATTAGGCAGTAAATACATTTTTGGGGGTCCTTGGAATGAAAAAGTTTGAGAACTACTGATTTAGAAGGCATTTGTGGAGTCGGCCTCAGGTCTTAATGGCTTAATGAGGAAAACAGATGCGTGTCAGCAGTCTATTCATCAAGAGATGGAGGAGAACTTTTGATGACACCGTTCAAAGTTCCAAGCCTATTATTAAGATCATCATCAATTCTGGATGATTATCGTAGCCTTTTTTATCTGGCCATTCTTTGTTATCACCTTGAGCTGAGACATGTACAGAACAGTGCCATTGTGTTTGGGAAGCGAGGGCACGTTCCTCCAAATTACACCTTTTTAGCGTGAGTCAATACGTCAGCAAAATGGCCCTATAATGATGGAAAGCGTAATTATGCAAACTATGCCTTCACAAATCTGTACGGCTACTTGGTCCTCAGAATATCCAAAGCCAGAGTCAAATGAACCTTGTCAATAGACAACATAGGTTCCTCCAAATTACACCTTTTTAGCACGAGTCAATACGTCATCAAAATGGCCCTATAATGATGGAAAGCGTAATTATGCAAACTATGCCTTCACAAATCTGTACGGCTACTTCGTCCTCAGAATGTCCAGAGCCAGAGACAAATAAACCTTGTCAATTGACAACAAAAGCATTATCATTATGCCACAGCCACGTCTCTCCTCAACTTCCTGCAATGATGCAAATTGCCTGGACTGTGTCTGTGGACTGACTGGTACACTGTATATATATATTTTTTCAAACTTCACAAAGTTTGGGCACCGTGCAATTCTTCCCGGGACGTGTTTTTTTTTCTTCTCGCCTCCCTCTGCAATTACTGTCAGTCCATTCAACTCTAACACCTCATCACTTCCCTGCTTAATTCATTGGCTTCTCTGGGAGGCCTTGTCAGCTCTCAATATTAATTACGGCATTCCATTTAATGAAGCATCCACCCAAGCACGGTTAGTCAGCGTGTGTGTGTGTGTGTGTGTGTGTGTGTGTGTGTGTGTGTGTGTGTACGCGCTCGTGCACATGTCAAGCACACGTGCGTGTGTGATAGGCAGGGCACAGGATTGATAACGCCACGTCCCCTCTCTCTGACGACACCCGGAGATGATTAAAATGGGGCCTTTTAATTAAAATGCAATCACAGTGGATGTTGTTGATTACCACAGGACCAAAAAAAGATGCTGGACTGTCGCGGATGAGCAAACACGCTGGTGAGAGGGGGGTGCCCACAGCGTATCTTAATGAAGGCCTCTGACAATGGCGAGACACAAAGTCTGCAATGTAAACAGTGTTGCTTTCAAAATGTTATACATTACATATTCAATTAACCCATTATGACCTGAGGCCGATGCCTTCTAAATCCTTACAGTTTTCTGAAAAACAAGTTACTACAGTATATAGGCCTATCAGTGGTTCTCAAACTTTTTCATGTCAAGGACCCCGACATTTTATGTATTTGGCCGCCGACCCCCATCTCAAAATATTTTGTTCCAGGGACCCCCAGAAGCAGTCTTGGCCATCTGTATTGGCCATATTCAGTTAGTGTGGTATGTGGCCAATGTGGCCTCCATATATGGCCATTCCCATATGAAGTCCTGTTAGATATGGGCTTAATATTGATGACATCAGGGAACTCCATATTTGGGCATAAAAGGGATACTGTTAGTGTGACATCACAGTGAAGCCAGGGCGTGATTTCAGAGCGGCTAACCCATTCTGGTAGAGTGGTTCCCCTGACATCACAGTGACATCAGAGCATGACGTCAGAGCGACAAACCCATAGAACCACAGTGTCAGGCGTGACAGAGATACATACATACATACATTTGACCGACACAACACCCATATTAATGAAAATAAGAAATAAGCCATTGAATAATTGTGAAGGTGAATCGTTGAAGACCCCGGCTACAGAACATAGGCCTACTGAAGTGAGTGAATGTTGAGAATGTTTAAAATGTGTAGGTGTAGATGTGAGAAACTGCATGTCATATTTATCGCCTAAAATGTATCAACCTTTTCTAGACGCGGGGGCCGGGCTGTCTGTGTTTCTCCTCTACTCTACGCCTGTGACCTCTCTGTCAGGCATGGCTGGAGCTTTTAACTCGCTTATTAATGGTCAATCAGCAATAGTTTAATTAATAGGTCTGCCTTTAAGAAAATACAACTCCATGATGAATTTAGCCAATATGATATAATTATATTTGTGGTTCTCAAAGTGGATTCTGTGGACTCCCGGAGGTCCTTGAGATGGTTCCAGGTGGGATAAATATCAGTTTAACTTTAATCCTATTTTACACTATCACCTTGGATTGATAGTGTATGTCAATGGGGTCCTTGACATGAAAATGTTTGTTGCGACTGTAGGTCGCAGATTAGTATGTAAACGGTCACAGCTTGTCCGTACTGTATGTATATGCAATGATTTCAATGTCAGGTCTCCTTTTGATCGTGTGATGAGACACCTAGGTGAGCAAAATCTGAACTTCAAAGGTCAATATTGACAACCTGAGTTATCAACCACATGAAGCCTAGCATCCATATTCTGGGACCAGTGACGGAAAACGTACTCACACTTTTTACCTGAGTAAAAGTATCAATACTGTAATGTAAATATTGTTAAATAAGTCAAAGTCTGGAATTCAAAATGTACTTGAGTAAAAAAGTATGGTATCAAAATGTACTTAAAGTAGCAAAAGTAGAAAGTACTCAGCATGAAGAAGGTAACATTTCATGTTTCAAATGCATACAAATCTTTTGAAAATAGCAGATTTAGAAGCTCACAATGCGTCACATGATCTCTATGCATTGTGAGCTTGTATATCGTCTATTTACAAAAATGTACAACAATAAAACAACATGTAAGGCAGTGGTGCTGACAGATTAATATGCCCCATGCAGACTATACCAGAGTTGAGAAAAGAATGATCTGATCATCAAAAACAACAGCAAACAAGTTCTGGTTGACTTTATTAGCCCTGTTGCCATGTCAACCCTGTCAACATAAATTTCACCAGGCTGTCAAAAGGAAGCTGGCTGCTGAGCCAAGTACAACACAGCCTCACTGGGATTCAAGGGCTCCACAGATGATAACCTGTTGTGGATTTAGCCGTGATCCTTTGTTTGTTTACTTTTTATGGGTCAAAGTGACTGGAGGAGGGTAATGTTTCCATGTATAACCGGAACAGGATGCTGGTTGTGGTAATAACACATTTCACATCACATAATAGTTATCCCTAGATTGGCTCCAGCATCTGAATCACTATAAACATGGCCATAAAAATAAATATTCTGACGATTCAGTGATGAATGGTGATGCTGTCGAAGGCAGGGTTTACTCCGGGTGAAAATCTAACCGGGCCAGTGGGGATGGGGATGATGATCACCAAATAGTTTGGCCGCGCCCCCATTTCAGAAAACGGCTGTACTGAGAGGGCTTTCAGACTGAATAATGGAGTGAAATGAAGATTCAGTGTCAGGCTGGGTCAAAGTGACTGGAGGGTAATTTTGTACACATTTTTTGTATAAACGGAACAGGTTGCTGGTTGTGTTCTTTTCACCCCTTACACCTGTACCACCTCTCACATGAAGTGATACATCACAACACATTGACCTTTAAACAATACACTGGCTTACTACAACACCATTTAATGGGAAAAGATATGTGTTAACCACAGCTTCCTCTCCCAAAATAGATACTGGGTGACCTAATTCATGGCGATGCAGGGAGGTTCCAGAAGGCTAATGGATGTGGAAACTCATATCACAAACTGACTGGATGCTTTTTCCCACCCTTTTCTTTAGGTCTAGACTAGAGTCTATGCTATGTTTCCCACAAATGATATCCGCGTGTCCGTCTGTCCGTGGCCAGTGATGGAAGAAGTACTCACATTCTTTTTACTTAAGTAAAAGTATCAATAGCACTATTGTAGAAATGGTCAAAATTGACTTGAGTAAAAGTACAAGTATTGGCAACAAAATGTACTTAAAATTACCCATTATACAGAATGTTCAATTTCAAGTTTTCAAAGGTATAAAAATCGTTTGAAAATAGCAGATCTACAAGCTCACAATGTGCCTTGGGCGTTGTGTGTTTGTAGATCGTCTATTCTGACCATTTAAATATTTTTTAAAATGATAAATACAAAACAAACGGTTTTGGACACACACGTTTTCCACCCGACAACAGCGATATTTGGCCAAGACTGACATGTCAATGACGTCCCAAACTGTGGAACGTCCTCCCCATCGCAGTTAGAACGTCAGACTCACTCCCAAACTTCCGCCGTAGTATGAAGACTCGCCTCTTCAGACTCCATCGTAAGGTCTTTGCACACTGCCGAATATCGGAGTGAATTTCAGAGCGCGCAAATAAAAAAATCAACCTCACGTTACGTCAGTCACGTTTGCACACTGCCGCCCGTTTCGCACACCACTCGGTCCCTTGCTCTCTCTATCTGTCTCTCTCTCCTTGCCCTGAAAAACGCATTTCGCAACGAAAAACGCAGCAGTGTGCAAAGACCTTTAGTCCGTAGCTTTTGCCGTAGCACTTTCCCTAGCCTTGGCGACCTAGCTTGCAGGCTTATGCAAAGCGGTTAAAATGTAATGTAATTTAGATGCATGTTATGTAGACAGATGACAGGTTCATTGTTGAACAGGCATCATTCCTGTAGATTGTATAGTTTCAATGTATAGATTTTTTTTAAATAGATTATACTAAACCGATGGTTCTTGGTTTACCTATGATCCTAGATTAGTAGTTCTATGCATTTGACGTAATACCTTGTGTTTTATGTTTAGCATCTGCTAAAAGCCTAAATTGTAACTTGTACATGAAAGCCAGGCCACGCTTACTGTACATAACACACCTCCATCCATCTTTGCACATGATTCATGTAATAATCACACTTGGTATACAGTTAATTCTTTCAGTGCGGGCGGTGTTAGTATGCATGATGGGAGCTGAATCTGAATCAATTAAAGTGTGTTTCTGTGAATAAAAGTGGCCAAGAACCTCTCCTGTGCTCCGAGCCACAGCTGCTCTGCAGAGAAATTCAATTTCCCAGAATGCCCCCTGCCAGCCTCAGTCATTACCACTATAACTGCCCTGTAGGCAGCAAGGACATGTACTGTCTCTCTCTCTCTTCCACGCACGCACACGCACGCACGCACGCACGCACGCACGCACGCACGCACGCACGCACGCACGCACACACACACACACACACACACACACACACACACATGCGCGCACACACACACACGCACACGCACGCGCACGCGCACACACACACACACACACACACACACACACACACACACAAACATTGATACTTTCACTAATCCACTACTTCTTAGAGGCAAATCTAAAATCACGCAAAGCGGTACACAGTATCTCTAAACTCTAAAAAGACATGTCATCAACTTGGATCTGTCCCATTTCCCATATTCCCTCCTGATTGGCTACGATTTGCCTTCTAAAGTTTGTCTATGCGATGTGATGGTCACTTATCTCCCGATTAAGGAGTCTTACTGGTAATTTTACTCCACTACAATTATTTGAAAACAACGTTAGTTACTACAGTAGTTACTCAGTAGATTTTGATTATTATTACAGAACCACTTCAGACCTATGATTTGGCAATTGCTTGTAGCTTTGTAGGGTATTTTCAAAGGATTTCTATACATTTGAAAACTTGTGAAATGGGACCTTCTACATAATGAGTAATTTTACTTTGGGTACTTTACTGTAAGTACATTTTGATGCAACTACTTTTGTACTCAGTTTTTCTTTTGTTGTACTTTACTATCTAACTACAGTAGGGTATTGACACTTTTATTTAAACTAAAGAAATGTAGTACTTTTTCCACCAATCTATGTGTGTACGTACTACACACATTTCACCTTCAGCCACACAACTGATCTGGGATATTAACTCTCCTACTGCCAGATTATTTATTTATTTATTGGGTCTGGTGCCATCCAAAAGCGGCTTACCTTTGCGACGTTATAGCAGATAGACAGACATTTATTTATTTATTTATTTTTATTTTTTTTATTGTGCAATAGTGCACTTTGGTCTGCCAGGCAGCAGAGGGCGGCGTCATGCGAGAATGAATGTGAATTTGCCTGTTATGTGTTGAAGAAGAAGAAGACCAGTCACTGGCCACAGAGCCTTACAACCAGAGGAAATCAACAAGGAAGTGAATTGTTCTCCGTTGATCTAACGCATAATGGATTTTTTACACCATCACCGCGGAAAATGTGTTTACAGTACACGGCCGCGCGACCCCTCATCAGCTTACAGTCATCAGACGAACGAACCGAACGAGCGCCGTATTGGCGCAGAGGTCTCTGGAGAATTGGGGCGAACGTGAACGTTCAAAGCGTGGGGAGAGTTAAGGCTGTGACATCTACCCCCATGGGTGAGATAAGAGAGGGAGGGAGGGAGCAGGACATGGAGATATGGGCCCTATGGGACATCTCCTTTTAAGGAACAGAAGAGCTATTCCATAAAAATGACTGAGTGTTTCTCATCAGGATATAATACGACCAACGGCCCTGATCTCACAGCTAATCTTCATCGACATTGATTCAGCCACCAAGTGTTACAATGCTGTGATGTGCGAACATAATATGCCCTCAGTACAGGGTCAGGTGTGGAGTACAGTAGCCTACAACTACTGCACTTGAAACCTTTATAAATGTTTTTTGGATGTGAATGACTGATCTAACCGGAGAAGAAAAATATAGGAACCAACAAGTCTGGTGTGGATGGAACTTCGGTCTCTAGAGAAAACGGCAAAATAAAATATCACATGTGCCGTTTAGACGGCAACAGCATTTTCGGGGGTTGAAAGCACAAACAAGTTAAAGCCCCTTCCAGAGTGGAAATCCGCCTCATGTCTCCATGTTAAACAGGCAATACAGGGGGAACCAACTCAGTGTACCAGCTCAGTGGCCTAGTGGTTTGAGTGACTGCCCTGAGACTGGGAGATAGGGGTTCAAACCCTGGTCGGGTCATACCAAAAACTCTAAAAAATGGGACCCAGTGCCTCCCTGCTTGGCACTCAGCATCAAGGGTTGGATTGGGGCTAAGTCCCTGCGACATACTAGCGTCATGTACAGGGGGTTTACTTGTACATCAAGCTGCCTCACGCTACAGAAACAGGAGATAGGCTCCTGCCCTATGAGCCTCATGGCTCTGCCGAGTCATATGGGCCTCATGGCTCGGCAAGGCTTACTTACAGGGGGAAAACGCAAAACCTGTCACACCATGGCTCATATCGGCTCACACCTTGTGTGCGAGCGTGTCGAAATTGCGACATAGCATCTGTTCAACGGTTCATCCTTTTGACACAGGTGAATTTAACCTGGTGAAAAGCAACCTGCCGACGCGGCAGAGTAGTAGCTAACCTGCCGTCATGGGTGAATGTTAACCTCTATGCCTAAACCTAACCCAAACCCTGACTGTAACCTCAGTAACCGCGACGCGGGTGAGTGGCTAACCTGCCGACTCCCTTAGTCTAAATGATGGGACGTAGGAATAGCGAGATTTCCCCATCTTGTGTAAACAAACAGATGTGATAGGAAGTAGAACGTAAGTGGTTGTTGGTGTAAACGCAGAGTAAAAATTGCACCTGCACCTTGATACCATGCAAAGTGAGTGGCGCTCACTTCGCTTGATATCAAACGTGACACACGTGTATATCTCCTTGTATGGGCCGTTCTGTCGGTGACATCAACTGTGGTGATGTCGGTCTCTGCGTACTTTCAATGACGTTAGTCTCGTGTGACGTTAGTCTCGTTACTGCATATGACTGTCTCGTACTGCATACGGACATAGGGACCTACACACAAAGCCAGATGTAGGAGCGGTTAGCACCGCTCAAAAAGTGAGAATGCAACGGCACTTTGTAGTTTTCTGTTCTTTTTTTTTTTTTTTTGTCTTTCTTTTTTTTTTTTTATCAAATGTTTTATTGAGTTTACACAAAAATGTGTGACAGAAAAGTATTAATATATATGATATACAAACTACAATAAAACAAAATAAAGACATCAAACGGAAACAAGAAAACATTAAAATAAAAAATACAAACAAAAACAAAAATACGGGCGAACAGCACAATGCAATATTCATACAGTTATCCATACTTATCCATACACAGTCAATTATTCAGATCGGTATCATCTCCACACAAGGGGCAAACTAAAAGGTAAATTGAAGGAGTAGTTCTCTGTTCTGATCATGACCATGTAAACGCATCCTTAGTGTAGGCCTACATCTTGGGTTCTGAACACTGAAGTTAAAAACCCTGATGTGACCGACCATATTCACACAGCCGTCATTATTGGGCGTGGAAAAAAACCCATCTAGGGTCAATTGTCTTCCCTTGCAGGCAGCCAGTGAGAATCAGGTTAAAATCTACAAGTGGTACACTTACAGTATGACTGAGAGGACCAGGAGGATGCTGGGAGTCTGTCAGCGAGGACGAGCCACTCCCCCCCCTGTGCTGCAGTTCAGGACATATTTCATTCACTCTCGGGGGCCACCACCATATCTTTTATTATCATTATATTGGCTTCTACCAAGGACACTCGACTTCAATCATTCTCCCAGACACACTCGCGCTGTGCTGTATAAGCACACACCCGGCCGCGCCCACCGGCCTTCTTTATCAGAGAAAAAAGTCATTTTAGAACAGCGCTCTGAGTGACACACTCGCATTGTGCAGTGTAAGGAGTGTTATGAAGAGAACACAGGGCAAATGGACGGACCTCCAGCTGAAAGCCATGTGCCGTCTACATATTTAAATACCTCATGTCTTTAAAGCAGGGGTCTTCAAGGACCCCTTAGTTGAGAGAGAGATGAAGCAGGGACCCCCACAAACTTTTCAAATATTCCATATAGTTTCATCGTTTGGCAGCACAATCATCAGTGTATTTTGGATGTCAATTTGTGTTTTCAGATATTTAACCACTTGAGCCGTCAATACTTAATAAACTTGACCTTTCAATCTGTACTTGGTCTGCTCTTTTTCCCTTCTACACCAAACCTCTTTGCCGAAAATAGCCGATCTACAAGCTCACAACGCCTCGCAGCACGAGGCGTTGTGAGCTTGTAGATCTGATTGCGACCGTAGGTCGCATTTACTACCAAAACCTCCCCGGGCTGTCTGTCTGTGAGTGAGTCCGTCACACTTTTGCCCTGCTCATATCTCCACAACCGTTGCCTCCATCCATGCCAAATTTTGCACACACACTCCTTGACTGCCAAACTACAACCTCCAAGGACCCCCGGAGCCCCAGGGACCCCCAGGTCCCTGGGGGACCCCCAGATGTAAAAAATGAACAAATGTGCTCACACGTCACACGTCACACTTTTTCCCTGCTTATATCTCCGCACCCGTTGACCCGATCCATGCCACATTTTACACACACACTCCTTGCCTGCCAAACTACAACCTCCAAGGACCCCCGGAGCCCCAGGGACCCCCAGATCCCTGGGGGACCCCCAGATGTAAAAAATGACCAAATGTGCAAAAATGACCAAATGACCACCCCAACGGGGCTGCTCACGGGGAATTCCCGGGGACCACCCACTCCTGGTGCTCCAGAACGGATGCAAAAGTGGTGGCGCCCCCAGTGGAGGACCCCCTGCCACTGCAGCGCACATAAAATGCCGTAACTCGGCCTAGGAGCGTCCGGGAGAGCCGGGGCCGGTACCTATTCGTCCGCCAAGGCAACGCGGAGACCCCACCCCTCATTTCTCACATGGCCCTATTCTAGCGCCACCTTCGGGCCGATTTTTAAAACACATTTTTGGACACTGCTCCTACAGTTTTTGCCCTAAAATCACGAATATCACTACACAGCATGTCTACACTCATGTCATCAACATGGATCAGGAAGATTTTGGAAAAACACATTTTTGCCCTATTTGTGGAGATAAGCCACCTACGGTCGCTTATCTCCCGATTAGGGAGTCTTACTGGTCAGAATATGGACACTTCAAGTGCATGCATATAAAAAAGGAGAAAAAAGGTGTCTATCACACAAAGATTTGGAGGCCCCCTGTAGTAACTCTGAGGACCCCCTAGAGGTCCCGGACCCCCTGTTGAAGACCCTTGCTTTAAAGCATTCCACTGGTGAAATTAAACATGGCACCCAGGATCTCGCTCTCTCATGCGCTGTAGCCTGCTTCACGTGTAGAGGCCATTCAACGATTATCACGCAACGCTAAATAATTCACTTGTTGTCCGCAGATTTCCAACCTTGAATGATAAGGCTCAACAACTCTCAAGGTGGCTGGCCCACGACTTTAATGATTAATACAAACTGACACAATCCTTGGCCCTAAAGTCATGGAGAAACCTTGCCATCCAGCTGGGGAGAATAACGTTGTTATTCCCCACCATAATAAGCATAACATGGGCTACTAATGTTAATGTCTAATTTGTTTTATTCCCATGTTGTATGTGGGGATCGATCGACCATATAGAGGCATCCATGCATTGCAGTGGGTCACTCATCTATCCAACATTTTCCAGCCCTTTCATATTGAGTATCTATGCAACAGAGCAGATGTGGAAGTCCTTTCAGTTGCACTAGATTCATATCCCCCACCCCATCAAAATGCAATCAAATGAAACCACTGATCAAAAAAAAAAAGAAAAAGAAAAAAAAAGAATTGAATTGAATACATAGGACCACAAATGGAACCAAGTCGCCAGGACTTTTTTGTGTTAACCTTTTGTTAATGTCCAGATGCTGCTTACATTTCTCTCTAATAAAGTATTCAATCAATAAAATCAATCAAAAAAGACATTTTTTTCACTGGGTTTCCAGATATTGGTAGGGATGGACAGGGAGGTCCCTCTCAGTCATGCAGCTGCCATGCATGCCCCAGGCTCCTCCAGGTGACAGCCTGGACAACGGCCATGAATTAAACATGGCAGCATCAGTGCAGCAACAGAGGACTCAGAAATAGGCCAGCTTGACCTTTTCCCCCTGACCCGCACTGAATGATTTAAGACATTTGATTTTGTCCTTCCCAGTGTTGGAGGAGGTGCAATTGGGTGTTAAAGTGGAGAGTAAAGCAAGTCAAAACGCATTAGGCATACTGTACATATTTCCTTATTCTCTTTTATATAATGAAAAGAAAAAAACATTCACTGTACCATGGGTTTAGTTATATATGTTTTTTGATCCATGCGAAATATTTGTGCAGATATTTCTATGGTCCAAAATCATTTTCCATATGTATTTATTTATTTATTGGCATGTATATTTTGGAATATGCTAATGCTAATATATATATATATATATATGTGTCTTTCACATTTTCACATCCATGGCATATACTAAACCCACATCTCAACCAATTAAGCCCAAGCTTTATACTTAATTGTGGGTTCGCCTGAAAGGAGAGAAAACTATGTTATCTTCATTATTTATAGAGTTCCGCCGCATGAGTTCCGTCGCAGACAGTAAAAAGGCAGGGCCCTTAGCCAATGAGGTGCAATTGAGGTGTGGAAAATCTGGGAGTGGTGTTATTGGTTGAGCTTCACATGACAGTTAGCACGCTGTAGAATATAGTCATGAGCGAGCCCACACTGTTTCGTAGGAACAGTATCTCTAGTTGTACAATGGTGTTGCATGGCAAACATAGCCAGTATACAAGCTCACGATGTGTGGCATCATGGTGTGAGCTTGCAGATCTGTTTCTATTTTCTGAAAACCTTTGACAATGTTATACATTTCTTAGATTTGCGCCTATAATGACATGGCCAAAACAGGTACCCCAGATTGAAAGTGGTTTAAATCATGGCATTACATTTTCACTAGTGTTTAACTGTCAACTGAATAGTAGAGTAAATGCAAAGACCTTAAGTTTCGCACCAGCTGCAGAAGCTGCATCACTGTACCTAAGCTATGCTGCTTGTTGGCTCTAATCGAAAACTCAAGGTCAATATATTGAAAACAGATTGCAAACCGTTTGCTGTTGCCAATTGTGCCATTCCTCCTTCACCCGATCTCCCACTGACTGTCACTTTGTTTCCTTGCCGCATGCATTTGAAGATGGACCAGAGAGCTAATGAATAAATGGAGTGGACATAATACTTCATCTAATCAGGGGCTGCAGGATTATGGAGACGAAAATTCTCGGTGCAGTCTTCATTATAAACCCAGGCTCTGTTACACAGGGTTGACCTTTTAGACTGACCTCCATATTAACACAATCAAATTAACACTTACCAAGACACAGTCTCCCACAAGTGAGATGGAGCTAGATGTAGACCGACTCCCATTTTAACACCTGAACATGTTTTTCACTCTGTGCTACTGCTGCCACCTGTATTTCGTTTGACATAGAACAGACCCTGATTGTTTATTACACACAGTATGCTACAGTATTTGCATTATGTGCTGGAAAGAGGTAACACCATTCTCACAATGAAACCATCTGTTTGTAATGTCGTATTAAATTTAGGGGCTTCAGTAACTTGCTAGCTCTTTTCTTTTTTTTTGGCACGTGCCCTAGGCTACCAAATATAAAAAACAAAAGTTTACCAAACAAAAGTAGCCTTGCTGTGAGGCGTCTGGCGTATGCCCAAGGCTGTCCCTGTTCCGGTCTGGTTCCGGTCTCCCCCAAGCCCCCTGTGATTGGCTGAACCGGACGTAGGGAGCGCTCGGTTGTAGTCACTTGGACCGCGCGAGGTGCACCAAAACCCAATTATCATTGCGTTTATCGTGCGCTTGCCCTTGGGCATAAATATAACGATTGCATTCACCACGGCTTCGTAACTCGCGCGGCCGGCCCTGGCCCGCTCTTCGCGGCCACTCGCGCCTGCGGCGCTCGGGGGCGAAGAGCAGGACCAAGGTCCGCTGGCCTTCGCGCCGCTTGCAATGTCGTGGACAATAACTTAATGTCGTGGACAATAACTGTGACATCTAACCATAAAACGAGCGCTCCCTTCATAGACACGCTTGGTAATCTGCTGGACGCTGCTGTGAGACGGTCCCCCCCCCCACCCCCCACCACACACACACACACTTTATTACTGATACTTGACCTAAAGTTTTGGATTTTACTTCCTATTCAAGGTGACAAGAGTCATCATGAACAACAATATCATTGTCATAACATCGATATTGAGGTATTGGGTAAAATAAAAACACGGTGGTATTGAATTTGTCCATATTGCACAGCCCCCTGGAGCAGACGTGTGGGATGAGGAGATGGATGTCCTCGGCACGCTCTGTGTGGCAGATTTACGAATCCCCTTTGTCTCGACTAGAGTCCATGACATTTGTCTGGAAGCGCTATATATGCAGGCACTGCTCAGACGCTTTAATTATAAGCACATTTGGGCTTGTTTTTCTTTGAAGTAACTGTGGGCTTGCTTATTTTTTTAAATATATTTTTGGCCTTTATCGGTGGGCTTGTTTTTTTTGTTTGTTTATTTGGGGATATTTATAGGTTTACGACAGTACAGACAGACAGGAAACAGGGAGAGAGAGATGGGGAGAGACATGCAGCAAAGATCGTCGGGAACGGGATTGTTTCCGATGTATCTTTATTTTTATTATGGCTGAAACCATTGGTTCTCAGCCATTTTCAAATTAAAATGAATTTGTCAGACCCCCCATTGAAAATAGTTTGTTCCAGGGACCCCAGCACCAGGACACCAGGACCAGGAAGATCTACAAGCTCACAACGCGTCGCACTGCGGCACATTGCGAGCTTGAAGACCTGGTATTTTCAAACAGCCTAAGTACATAGGTTTAAAGCGTGACCCATGCAGTCGCTTTGTTTTGGGCTGGGTTTTCACAGACCTGGTTGCTTGCTTTTCTCGCGAAATCCGGCAACGCTGCTCAAAGCCAGCCCACACTCCTCCGAGCATCTGTCAAGCTGCAAAGCGACATTGCACCACGTCTGTTATCACACACCAGCCACAATGGCACCGTCCCAAGAAGACAGGAATATATTGACGCCGTTGCGTGGAAGGAAACCTTCTATGTCCACGAAACCTTCCTTTCTTATTTTTATTTATAAAAATAATATCAGTGGTTCTCAAACCTTTTCCCCCTGAAGCAAAGATTTGAGTTCAAATGTAAGCTTTAAAAAAAATATATAAAAAAAAAAAAAAATATATATATATATATATATATATATATATATATATATATATATTCGAAGATTTGCGCAAATGTTGACGAATTTTCAAAATGAGCAGATCTACAAACTCATAGCGAGGCACCTACTGTAGTGATTGGTGAATGGGTTAAACTAACTGATATGTCGTGTTGTAACTTGTGAGCTTGCAGATCTGTAATTTTCACTACTTTTGTCTGACAGTCTTGTATGATGCACGCACGCACGCCACACACACACGCACGCACGCGCACACACACACACACACACACACACACACACACACACACACACACAGGCCCGCCGATAGGGGGGGGTAAAGGGTACTCTTTACCCCCTTCCGGGAGTGGGGGGGCCCGGTGGAGTGGGGGCCCCCGGCCCGGGCCTCCCCCCTCCGGCCCGGGGCCCCCCTAGGAAAGATTTGGAGGGCGCACTTACACTGTCAGTTACGGTAGGCCATTACGTTTCCACTGCGGAATCTTGGAATCTCATTGGGTCAAGATGGCCCACATGACATTTATCTCCTTCGCTATTCGCTCTCATACTAGGACAGGTTTTGTTTGCGGAAGAAGCTACAGTGCCGAGTGCATAGACTCCGAGACAAGTTTGAGTAAACATTAATTTATTGGAAACATATGGATTAACACATGGCGAGGACGAGAAGTTTGCGGGCGGTAGAAAGAGTTTCGACAATGCGGTGAGCACCTTAGTTATATTACCGTCCTAGTTGTCTCACAGTCACTGAATGTTATACTGTACCTCTGTCGCTGGCTTCACGATGGCTTTGGAATAGGGCGCAGTTTAAGTTGCACGTGGAAGATGGACAGTCAAAGCTGTATTATTAGTTAGAGTATGTTACAGACACTTTGAAACAAGAGGGCACTTGTGTGAGTAAAGTAGGCTAAGTTGTCCAGCCACTGCACACGCATTTGAAGTTGGAAAAAATGGACTGGGCTGTCCCATCCAGAAAGATGAAACACGTTATCGTGTGGACAGAGGACACGTTAAAATGTCACCGTGGCTTGAGTGGAATATATCTGAGGAGGCACAAATGCTTATCAACTGAACTGTCCCAAACAGCTGTCCTAAACCAGATGCGGGGACGCCTTTATCTATTATAGTAGCTTGTGAGTAGCCTATATACTTTATTACCTTATGTCAGCTGAAAGCTGAGCCATATTTTGAAGGATTAATCTGAAATACATATTTCTGTGCAGCAGGCTATATGCTTTGTTTCTTATTATGAAGGAAATGTGTTCTCAAAGTAATGCAATGTTCAGGTTATTGAGCAATCATTTACGCACGCCGATGCGCAAATGGTAACGTGGTTAATTAATGTTGTGCAAGATGGCCCTAACATTTGTGTACATACTTATGTTCAAACAGTACAATCCAACATGTACCGATGTCTCTGGTTCACATTGGCACATTTCACTCAGGGTTTTTCATCTCACTCATGTCACTTTGTCTGCTGACCTCAAAAATAAAATAAACAAAAAATTAAATAAAACAATTCAAAGGAGGCAAGCAGTGATCACCCCATGGTGTGCGCTGCAATGTAGTTTCAAATGCACTACATTGCTGATGCTTTTTTTAGAGTAAAAAAATAAAAAGGAAGAAGAAGACACATGTGACATGCATGATCTGGGCAGATTGCCCCAGGAAATGTGCCAATCTCAACCCAAAACAACGGTCATGCTTAGGGCTGTGTGCTGCATTTAACCGACCTGCTTGTCATTAATGCATACAAATATCTATGACCGATATTTTTATCAGATGTCCAGTAAATTTTAACCATGCCAGTTATGGTGATCAACAGTTTAAAACCCAGTTTAAAACCCTAGCACAATCTCTGAACGGTTATGCTGCCATGTAAAACCACTTTTAACCATTCTTTTACTTTGAAAATGAGTAATTTCCTGTGAAATACACGTTATTTCGGGCCGCGCTGCGTGCGGGCCAAAATACGAATACGGGCACGCGTGGAGGGGGGCCCGCGTGGAGGGGGGCCCCGGCCAGCTATTTGATATTGACCCCCTTGCCAAAAATACTCTCGACGGCCCTGCACACACACACACACACACACACACACACACACACACACACACACACACACACACACACACACACACACACACACACACACACACACACACACACACACACACACACACACATATGAATATGGAGATACAAGGTTTCTGCATGACAGCAACGACATACAACCTGCTTTTTACTGGGGTTCCCCCCTTCTGCAATTCAATGCTGAATTGAAAAGGCTCCTCTGTGTTCACAACAAACTCCAAATAGTATTTTAACTCGATAAAAAAAAGAAAAACAAATATATAGTTTTATCATTCTACAATTCACGAGAGGCAGCATTAACTCATACAGTGCCATCCGGCCACAAGGGGTGCTAGAGTGCCAGAAATTCATCCATAGACCTTCTTTATAGCTTTCGTCGACCCTCTCCCAACTGGCTTGTGTTTTCACTCCAGTCAATGCTATGGGTGTCGAGAGGAGGAAGCTAGCTGACACGTAGCCAAAATGCTAACCCATTTAGAAGCCCGATCTAAAGCTATTTCAGCCGCAAAAAACTTTCTCTTTGGGTCTGGGGACACAATCCGGAGAAAATCCTGTCTAAAGATGTGATTTATTATTGGAGTGGGCGGCGCGATTTGGCCGTTAGCGCGAATACGGCCCGTGGATGGCCGAGTCTAAGTCCCGGCCAAGGATGGACGTCTAGACCGGGGCTTCGTTGAGGCCTCCGTTAAAATAATTCATTTTATTAAATATCCCGGACATGTTCGGGATAGGCACCCTGGAATACGTCGCGCCGCCTACAATGAACATTCGGTGAACATTGGGGGGGGGTCTAAACTTTATTTTAAACCATTTTCAATGGAATAAATCGTCGGAGCATCTAGCGTCTCTCGTTGGTGAGCGCTGGGCGAGCCGGGACCACCCACGTTGCTCCAAGCAGCTCGGGGTAAGTAAAATAGCAAATAAAAAATTGTTTTTGATCCAGAATATCCCGAACATGTTGTGATCATCATTATTTTAATAATATGCAGCATGGCCCTCATTTGCAGGTACAAAATGGAAATACAGTATGGGCGGCTTGCACCAACACGGTTTAAGCCTTAAACTGGTTTAAATCAAGGTTTATCTTTTAAACCTGCTGTAGAGGTGGTTTAAATGCAAACATGCCATTGACATGAATGGGGGTCCCCCTCCTGTGAGGGAAGCCCCACAGCAAGTAAACTGCAGACAGTGTTTCACAGCTGAAAACAAACATCTCATCACATCCTTGTAGTACTGTACATCGGCTATTTTAAATTAGCGAACATTTAAATATTTACAGGGACATACAGACATTTGTCATGGAAGCTTGTGGACTTCCCAAGCAACATGGAGACGTTTTAATTTTCGAAATCGCTTCATAATTGACTCAAATGTGAATGTGATCAAAACTGTGGTCTTTTCTTGCTTCTAGCCACGCATCGCATCGCCGCGCTGCACCGCACCGCACTGTAGCGTCCGAGCGTCACCGTCGTATGACGGGGAGCGTTATATTTTTGTTTTGTTTTGTTTTGGCTGCAGGCGCTCTTATTAACATAGGCCTGCCCACATTCTCCTAGAAGTGAATAAAAGAGTAACGCTAATGATATTAGGCTCAAGAGAATAGCATATTCCAGTTTGTTTATATCGAAATCCAAGATGGAGGACATTTAATCCATGAATTAATCACAGTTTATGGTTTTAATCACAGGCTAAGGGTTTAATCACAGATTTGTTAAGCAACGCTTAAATTTAAGTGGTGCAACGCACCTCGATTTAAAATAAAACCTAGATCAACAAACCCTTGATTAACCCTAAACTAAGATTTATTTAATCCCTCTTGGTGCAAGCCGCCCTATGTCTCATAAAAAGGAAAAGAAAAACATACGGTAAACTTTGCTATTTAGTGGTTGAATAGGACAAAATTCCATACACGTAGGCATTAGGTTTAACAGCCAAGCTACGTCAGCGTATAAAGTGTGATTTGTTGCAAATACTGCTTAAGTTCAACCTAGATGTCTCATTCAATATGGTGTCACTGTTGCCAAAATAATGAGTGTATATAGGCAATGACCTTAACAAGATCAGCGCCGGTCGACTTTTAGGTCGACTATGTCACTATGGACTTCCCTGCCAAGCGACTTTAATCGACTTTTATATAAAAGCTTATATATTAAGCTTTTATTTGGGTTAATAGACGGAGCGAAATGGTTAGCTTACCTTCGGATGGTATCAACACGTAAACCGTGAAAAAAAAGGATACGATTATGACGTCACCTTTAAACCAGGGCTTCCTGTTTATATTAGCCTCTGCTAGCCGCTAGGCTCAATGCAAACCATCTGACCCTTACGCAGCTTCACTAGGTCGGATTTTGATTCGGAAACTTTCTGTGTGGCATCTGTATACATTCCGGTGCCCATACCGATGGTGGTTTTAGACGATCAAGCACGAATTGAACAGTATTGAGCTCAGATGGCGGCCCGCGGGTCTCCCATTCTGAGTCAATGGGGAGCGATGTCATCATTCCATCCTTGAATCTTGTGAATCTTGGTTTTTACATGGGGGCTTCCACAGTCTATGGTCTATGGCTCGCTCTAGTGGTCATTTTGTGGTATGGTATATCATCCTGGCTTTGAAAATAGTGTAATCACGATGATAAAATATAGCTATTTCCTGGCGTTATAAGCGCACATTCATATTTAAATTTGGCTGGTAATGTAATTAGTAAGCTTATGGTTTTAGGATTTTTAAAATAACTTTTACGTTATTTTATTTCATTTACTTAGTTTTAGTTGGTTTTCAGACAGGGTACATCATGATCGTCCTGTGAGTTTTCAGTCTTTGGAGTGATAAATACTTCCATGATTGATTAGGCCTACAGTATTCCTGTCCAATACAGTCATTTGCTATACGGCACTATACTACTGCACTACTACCGGTATATGATTGAAACTGGAAATTATTAACAGTGATTTGATTATTTGAGAGTTTCAGTTCTAGTTTCCTTTCTTTATGAAACAAAATGCCTCAAAATGGGCTCCGTAAACTCAAACCACTTAAATCAGGGGTCTTCAAAGTTTTCAGGCCAAGGACCCCTTAACTGATAGGGATGAAGCAGGGATCCCCACAAACTTTTCATAGATTCCATATAGTTTCATCGTTTGACAGCACAATCATCAGTGTATTTTGAATTCATGTCAATTTGTGTTTTTCAGATATTTTCAGATATTTAATCACTTGAGCCGTGATTACCTAATAAACTTGACCTTTCACTGTACTTGCTGCTCTTTTTCCACTCTACACCAAACCTCTTTGACGAAAATAGACGATGTACAAGCTCACAATGCCTCGCAGCGCGAGGCGTTGTGAGCTATTTTTGGCTACAGTTCACAGAATACACTATGGTTTAGGTGGTTAATATAAAAATGTTTCTATCACACAACAATTTGGAGGACCCCCTGTAGTAACTCTAAGGACCCCCTAGGGGTCCCGGACCCCCTGTTGAAGACCCCTGACTTAAACCCTACATACTTTGCTGACTGGGGTCCCCTGGGAGTCTGCACTTGACCCCCTCCTCAACTGCGACGCTCGCTGTGAGCTTGTTATTTTCGCAGAACCTTCCAACGACATGCCCAGAGCAACAGGGACGCTAAGGTTGCATGTGGTTAACAACCTCGCTCCCAGGATAGACCACACTGACATCACCGGTCCCCAAGGATTAATGGAGGGTGTCCCAGCAACATAAAACATGCACCGGATGACATATAGCATAATAAACAAAAGGGCCCCGGGAGCAACAACAGCATGGATGTTCAGCCTCCACGAGTCGTCCCTGTTATACAAGCCACCTTACAGTCGGATATCCATCACATTTCAATCCACTCGGATGATTTATAAGCACTATATTATATTTGATATCTTCACTCAGTCCCGGGTTTCTGTGGGGGTGACAGACGCCAGTGGCAAATGGATAGAGCTCAGCAGCCTATGAATCAAATCCAGAGCATGTCTGGGCGTATTAGGAGATGGGGGCTGATAGCCCCGGCGCAAACCAAGAGACTCGGCCTGAAGGAGAACATCTGTGTCTACATGCTGTAAGAGATAAGCGCCCCTCGTCAAGCAAGTATCTCCATTCACTGGGACACAAGGGCTCATTAATTACTCGGCACAATGTGTTTTTATGGCAACTGGAAGAGAAATGCAGTCGCACTTGTCATTTTTTGATCGCATGCCTTCTCCCCACATTCAAGGGGAGCTAATATGGAAAGCTTTGAAGTCGTGCACACACGCACGCACGCACGCACGCACGCACGCACGCACGCACGCACGCACGCACGCACACACACACACACACACACACACACACACACACACACACACACACACACACACACACACACACACACACACACACACACACACACACACACACACACACACACACACACACACACACACACACACACACTCTCTCTCTCTCAGGTACAGTATAGCGATCAAACCGATATTCTGTGATCTCGAGCTATGAAGATTCTCCATTTCATGCTCAGCCTCCCTTCATATGTGAAGCCTTATTTTTAGTCTCCCAACCCCCCCAACAACCCACCCTTGTTTTCTCCTCAGAATCCGTAATGTTTTAGAGAGCTATGGGGGCCAGAGATACTCTCTCTCAGCTCTGAGTATACAGCCTGACATCACTGTTAATTCTGTTAGCATCGACTAAGAGGCACAGTACATGTAGATTTAGGGGATGAGAATTACATGGAGTGGGATGTGCGATGCAATAGGGCGACCTGCAACACACTCATTATATCGTTGCTGTCGGGCAGAAACCTCCTACAGTATCTCCATGTTCTAACTATCTCCAATTCTCCATATTCTATTTTTATTTATTTTTTTGTAAATGAACGCCCTTCTTGATCATGCTACAGCGTCACACAAAAGTATCAAAAGTAGCAGATCTACCAGCTCGAAGCGCGGTGTGAAGAGATGCGCTTTGAGCTTGGCTACAGCATGGCCATAACAGAGATTATCATAACTGTTGTGTATGTTTAATCTTAAAGGACAACTTAGATTCTTTTACAACAAGGGTTTATATTTTAGATTGTAATTAGAGAAAAGAAAAGATGAATGTTAAAATGTTTTTATTTACTGCTTTCTATTGTTTTAGCGATGTTAGTATTTTGATTTCAGTGGGTGGGGGCATGCGTACAAGTGGCTAAATATTGTCTTTTTAGACAATTTCTTTGTTACTATTTACACCAGCCCCCATAAGTCACATCTGCCCATGAAAGATTGCACTGCATCTTGGGAATGGGCTTATTGTGTCTAAAAAGACATTTAGCCACTTGCATGCATGCCCCCAACTTTGGGGCATGCACGCAAATCAAAATCGTTAAAATCACTAAAAAAGATAGAAAGAAGTAAATTAAAACATTTTAACACTCATCTTTTCTTTTCTCTAAAGAAAAGAAAAAAGTATATCTATTATGGTTGTCTAAATGTGCTGGGCCGGAGCCTGAAAGCCAAGATAAAACATAATATTCACACTTGTATTTATATTCTATGAATAAAATGGTTTCAATCTATTTGCGAGTTATCACACTGAATTGAACTTCCTACATAAGAAGTGCCCCCCCCCCCCATATCTCTCCCCGTTTCCTGTCAACCTACTGTACACCTATCAATAAAGGCAGAAAAAGCCCAAAGAGCATGCACATACCAAACAAACAAACAAAAAGATCTGAGCGTGTACAACGTTCAAGTTTACGGTGATATTCAAACAAATAACAGACTCTATGATCAGCCACCGCATCACAACAGATAAGCTTCAATTCAATCATATTCTACCACAAGCAGCTGGTATTTGTAAAATCACTAAAAAAGATAGAAAGAAGTAAATTAAAACATTTCAACACTCATCTTTTCTTTTCTCTAAAGACTATCTAAAACATGAACCCTTGTTGTAAAAAAACAAAGTTGTCCTTTAAACAGTAAGGCCACAGAACCAGCTCAGTGGCTTTGTGGTTAGAGTGTCGGGTTCGATCCCCGGCTGGGTATACCAAAGACGCTGAAAAATGGGACACACACAGTGCCTCCCTGCTTGGCACTCAGCATCAAGGGTTGGATTGGGCTTAAGTCCCTGGGACATACTAGCGTCATGTCCAGGGGTTGTACTTGTACATGAAGCTGCCTCACGCTACAGAAACAGGAGATAGCCTCCTGCCCTATATGGGCCTCCTCGGCAAGGCATACTTATTGTGTGGTTTTAATGTGTCTAGCCTGTGCTGTACCACAAATTGCATCTCTTGAAGACATTCACATTGTCTAAGACTGATCTGAGAGAAATGCATTAAGTAATAATCAGATTAACTCGTCAGCTAAAATAATAAGACCACACCCTTGATGATAGGTCATGTTCGTTTGAAATTGACGGCCTAATCTAGACGAGGATGATGATCAGGACAAATTTGAACACACAGAGAAAATGTAACACAGATGATGCGTAGCTTGCGAACTAGTTAATATACACTCGAGAGGTTTCACACATGCACACACCCACATTATTATGTGGGTGTATACGGATGTGTTATTATTACACTCTACAACAGTGTTGAGCCAAGACCCATGTGTCATATTCACTGACATGACAATCAGCTGATCAATTTGGCAGGGTATTTAAACACATCTCAGTCTCTGCTCTTCCTCCTACTGTCTGTGTCCCTGGTCTGTTTGTATGACCCTGTTTGCTCCCACCATCACCCGAGCACCACCAGTGGGCTAGAGTTCTCAACGGGCCTGAAAATGAAGGCCCGGCCCTAACTGGGCCCTAATTGGGCCGGCCTCTACTAGCAACCATACATTTTAGGCCCTACCCGGCCCAAAAACGTTGGGTCGGGTATGGTCGGGTTTGGGAAGAATTTGTGAACTCTATGACAGAGTAAAAGTAATAAAATTATAAAATAATATATTTTCAATGAGCCCGAGGCCCTACCCGGCCTGACTATTCATCATACATTTTAGGCCCTACCCTACCCTAAAGGGTATGGGTATGGTCGGGTTCAGGCAGAATTTGAGAACTTTACAGTGAGCTATGCTAACAGTTTTGTTCCTCCGGGGGGGGGGGGGGGGGGGGGGGGGTGTTATTGTATATCTATCGCCCTGCTCTTAAAAAATTATGGTTGTCTAAATGTGCTGGGCCGGAGCCTGAAAGCCAAGATAAAACATAATATTCACACTTGTATTTATATTCTATGAATAAAATGGTTTCAATCTATTTGCGAGTTATCTGACTGAATTGAACTTCCTACATAAGAAGTGCCCCCCCCCCCCCCCATATCTCTCCCCGTTTCCTGTCAACCTACTGTACACCTATCAATAAAGGCAGAAAAAGCCCAAAGAGCATGCACATACCAAACAAACAAACAAAAAGATCTGAGTGTGTACAACGTTCAAGTTTACGGTGATATTCAAACAAATAACAGACTCTATGATCAGCCACCGCATCACAACAGATAAGCTTCAATTCAATCATATTCTACCACAAGCAGCTGGTATTTGTACAGTATAAAGTGATACACAAATAACGCCTCTGGGGGAAATTCCATTATTTAATGTTTTGTCAACAGTGGTGAGAAGACAGTATCAGATCGTGCAGCTCTGAACAAACAAGTGTTTGACGGGCATACAGTGGTAACTGAGGTGACCGCAGGATATGGTTGACCTCAAGTACTCCTCGGAAAGAAAACCAGGTCCCTGATTAAATAAGGTGCATGCTTTTGATGACATGTTTGTATCCTGCTAAGCCAGGGGTCTTCAACGTTTTCAGGCCAAGGACCCCTTAGTTGAGAGATTCATGTGAATTCATGTCAATTTGTGTTTTCAGATATTTAACCACTTGAACCGTCCGTCAATACTTATAAAACCTGACCTTTCACTCAGTCTGTACTTAGTCTGTTCTTTTTCCCTTCTACACCAAAGCTCTTTGCCGAAAATAGCCGATCTACAACTTCACAACGCCTTGCAGCGCGCTTGTAGATCTGCTATTCTTGGCTAAAGTTCTCTAAATATGGACACTAGGGTTCAAGGTTATATAAAAAAGGAGAAACAATGTTTCTATCACACAAAGATTTGGAGGACCCCCTGTAGTAACTCTGAGGACCCCCTAGGGGTCACGGACCCCCCGTTGAAGACCCTTGCAGTATGTATGTCTTTATTGCAGGCATTGGTGGATTAATATTCATGGGTTGCATTTGTAGTCCTAAACGGCCATGTTGAGGACCAACACAGGTGTTTCTATTTGTCTGATTGGCACAGAACTAATGTTCTACGCCACTCATAACACATGTGTTGGTCCTCAACATGGCTGGTGTAGGACTACAAATGCAACCCATGAATAAGGGAAACTCACTGAGGGCACCTATAGTGATTTTGTTTGAATACATTTGTGCCCATGCAATCTGTTTATCAAACAAGTTAATAATGAACCACCTAATTCCAACACATTTTGCTTGTCTGGGATGGCTCAGGGTAGTACATAGGGTTAAATAATTATAAACCGGAGAGTCAAAGGGGCAGTGCCCTCAACCAGTGGTTCTAAAAGCGGATTTCCGGGACTCTCTAGGTTCTGTTATGGGGGTCTAAATTGACCATCTGGTTCCATTTGTCAAAGTTAAGGGGAGACCTTCAAATCTCAAAGTTTGAGAGCCAGTGCTTAATACCCTCATTCCTGACTAGTATTTACTTCTCCAAAGTGATTGACACCCACGGACACAATATTAGAGGGAGCGACAATGATCTGGTACTACCCAGTTATAGAACAAACATGGGAAAATTCTCATTATACTCTATGCTACCAAAATGTGGAATTCCCTGACACAATCCCTTAAAAAAAACAGGGATCACTGGATACTTTCAAAACATGCCTGAAGAAAATAAATAAAAATTCAGCAGACACATTCCCATAGCAAGGAGGTGCCATTCACTGACAATTGTTTGCCTTTTTCTCCTTTGTACATGTTTTGAATTTGTGATTATTATTTTTATGCTATGTTGATGAATTGAATAGATAGATACAGTAGGACCACAATGGAAACAAGTCTCTGGGACTTTTTTGTGATCCTTTGAACCTAAATGGCTGACTGTACCTCATGCTGTTTACACTTCTGACTAATTAAGTATTCAATCAATCGATCAAAACCCATCTCACATTGTGAATAGTGATAATGCCAGAAACACTTCATAACCGGAGGAAGGTGATCACATACTGCATGTTTTTTCTGTATTCCGTCAATTTACCTGACTTTCGCCAGATGGTGGCAGCATTGCTTATGCATTGCTTTACCATCTGGGTTCACTTGCGGAGGAGGGGTTCCCTTCGGAATGTCCCTGGCCGGACCAATCAGCGGCAGCTATGGGCGGGCTCTGAGCGGCTCTGAGCCAATAGAGTCTGATTGCAGACCACGTGGAAACCCAGGAGGCGGATTCTGGGTGCAACGTCATGCAGACAGGCCAATATGAGTCGTTGGAGTTGGCACGGCCATATCCAATCACCTGCTTTAGAATTTTAAAAAATGGCCCGCGCCTTACATCGGTTGTGCTGGACCGAGTCCAGATGGTAGAAGCAGAGCGTTATGCAGGCATACGCAATGCTGCAAACCATCTGGCGAAAGTCAGGTTAAAACCAGCCAGAACTGATTAAAAATGATTATCACGTACTGTACAGGACATCCCTCATGCAGTCAGATTAGTTCCTTGATGTTTTGCTGTGCCTAGCCATATTTGAGCTAAAGTCCTGTAAGAATTTTTAGAGCAGCCGATTTAATACTCTGAATCCGTAGGCCCTATCCTTACCAAATGATCCCTATATGGATTATATGGCCCTCATACACAGTGGCGGCCTTACCTATGTTTCACCCGTTTCAACTGAAACAGGCCTCCAAGAGTTAGCCAGCAATCCTGCACGTTCCTCTGTTGCCACGGCAAGCTGTTTTGTCACTCGCTATTGCTAATGAATCTCTAAGGATTATTATTTAATGTCAACATTCAATTACCAAGTGGAAGATGTAACTGAGGTAAAGTAATGCGTTTAACCTATCCACCTTAAGTCAAGTTAAGTTCACCTTATAGAGTTACTGACATAACCCTTTTTTTAATAATCATATAACCTTGTTAATATAATGCCATTTAGGTCAATGCTATAACAAACATTATGTAGTGTATATAATAGTGTATAAATAGCAACCAGCTAGTCATTGACTCTAAGTCAACTCCTGTGTGTGATTGTTGCACAGCTACTGTGGCCTCGGTACGCCGGCGGCTCTTGAAACAGGCCTCCAGATTCCTAGGGCCGCCCCTGCTCATACAGGATAAACAACACACCCACGCATTTGGATCACAATAGCCTACCACGAACAAGATTATTTGGAACAGCATAATGCACAACGGGACTCATTAAAAACAATCAATGTCTACCTCTCAGCCACACAGTGACAATGTACACTGGGAAAGAACAGAGAATTCAATGACAGGAATTCACAGGGGGAATAAGCAGTGACTCATTCACATGTTTCATAATAAATTTGCTACTTTGCAGACACATAAACCACATAGACCGTATTGCTTAACACTGCACTGCATATAATAACCTTATTCCATGGACCATGCATGGCTTCATTGGCTTGTACATCATGCTGTGTCGCTACTTCGAACTCATGCCATCTGGACAAAGATTCAGAACCTTGAATTGGGAAAAGGTTCATTTTAGCAGGAGTTTTTCCTCCTCAGCCATTGCTGAATTAAACAAACTTCTTTGGACCCCATGTATTGTCTTGGTGTTATGTGCTATGTTGTTTTGTGCTAAATGGTTAAGTGTTTTTCTGTTGAACAGACTGAAGATGAATATCCATGTGGGGATAATAAAAACAGATGGGTGTAGTGCACATGTCCATTTCATTCATGGCATCATGTGCATGTACAGCATACAGCCAGTGGTCTCCAGATACAGACAGCGTGACGTCATAACTAATGGCTCAGAGATTGGTGGGGTTTGGGGCCTGTACTGTAGGTCTCATTTCAAGAATAGGAGTGTTAATCTAAAACGATATAAGTATTATGTACAATATTATGTAATCTGACCATTGATCTCGGATCAATTACGACAAGCTCTCTGACTCAAGTATGGGAGGGATTCTCCCTGTCATATCATTCTGAAAACCAATTCTTACAACTATTCTCAAATATACTGTGCATTATACACAAACACAATCTATGCAGCAACATCACAGAAGCCTCAACTTGAACTGACAGATTGTTTTATCGGTTCTGACATGTCAGAATTGATAAAACAATCTTTGTCAGCCATCACAGTATAGTGTTGAAGACAGGGTATAGTATTTCAATGAATTGAAGTTCTTTCTTGGGTTTATCCTTTTAGAATCCTCTTGTATGAAACTACCTCTGGTCTTTTTTGCAAACTGTTAATAAAGGTTTCAATCAATCAACCAATCAATCAATAGTAGAACAATTCGGACAATGGACAAACAAGTCCAAAATAAAATGGGTCCACAGCCAGTAGGCTACACATGCACTCCAAGTCAATAAATGAAAAGAAAAATCGAAATGCTGTCAATCTTAATAAGTCACGCAATGATTCCTGGAAAGTTGACCTAAGTAGGAGTAATTCACAATCAGGAGCAAACTGTATATTATTTTAAAAATAAACAAGTAAATAAATATTAAATACAAAAATCGGTCACGACAGTGAACAGCTATTCAACGCGTTTTCCTACTTTCTTGTGCCTCCTGTCCTGTGTGTAACATTCATAATCTCACCATTATGTTTCTGCACCAAACTTATGTAAACTGTGGATGACGCCACTTGTTTCAGTGAACCATAACATCGAAACTTACTGGGAAACGTTTCTAACTTTGTTAAACAGAACACAATGTTTTAATGAACACGATCATTGCCTATAGAGTATTAACCTCTCTCCAAAACGGCTTTAGCACCATGGACAGCGACAGCATCGTTTTAAATAACAGGCATAGACAATAGCCAGGTAGGTCTACATTTTAACAGCAACACAAAAAAGCACGCAAAAACAAAGCAAAACACACACACACACACACACACACACACACACACACACACACACACTGCTTACCAAATTTTCGGTCAGCGAGGCTTGATGAATAGCAGAGGCTCAGAGCCAATGCAGCGAATAGGATGGGACACCGTGAATCCATGTCGCTCAACATTCACTGTGTAGAATCCATCGCACTACTGATGCTACACCAACATGTCCAATATCAACTCCCTTGCTGTACGCTGGTCGGAAAACCCCGACTCTACTGAAATAATAACATTGTGTCTAGTCTTAATTAACGCTGAATGAAGCGGAGCAATTTCGCCGTGTCCCTCAGCAGCTTCTATACGACGGATTTCAGCACCACAAACAGCAGCCTTCGGCTTCAGCAGGCAGGCAGGCGCCCCTCCTAAGTTTCTGACGTCAAACACACATGGCGAACAGCCCGAGGTCTCCGGGCGCGCCCATGAAACACATGCAACAACAGCGCACCATGCACTACACGATGAATGACTGACCGTCTG
This sequence comes from Nannobrachium achirus, assembly GCF_963921795.1. Classification (NCBI taxonomy): domain Eukaryota; kingdom Metazoa; phylum Chordata; class Actinopteri; order Myctophiformes; family Myctophidae; genus Nannobrachium; species Nannobrachium achirus. Next base: position 39,692,282 of record NC_137828.1, read on the forward strand.
CATGCAGACATGTCACATGGGCTCATGTAGCTTTAAAGCAGTGGTTCTCAACCTTTTCAGGCCGCGACCCCCCAAATAATCATATTTGAACTGGGGACCCCCCCAGCCTCCACCCCACCCTAACGAGCAGCTAAGAGTTCAGATTCAGAAACACCCCTATTCAGAAATACCTCCACTGAGGTTAGGGGTTTAGCCAGGTTAGGTGACACCTCTATATTTAGAATAATACAGAGGTGTGTAACCAACACGGTTCTATTGTGAAAATAGCCGATCTACATGCTCACAACCTGCCAATGTTTAATTTGTCATTTTAGAGCTAGGCCTATAAAAAAGTCCTTAAATTGAACTGTATGCTGTTTTGTTTACTGTTGAGTGGAAAGACAATGTTGCACATTAAGTTAAATCATCTGGGGACCCCCAAAATAATTTGGGGACCCCCCTGGGGGTCCCGACCCACAGGTTGAGAACCACTGCTTTAAAGGACAACTCCACACTAAATAAAATCTAGGCTCATTTTCCTACTTATATTGATTCCAAATGATTGTCCATGCAGTCTATTAGGCAGAAATGCCCCTGTTGTCCAGTTTCCCCAGCAGCCATCATAGGATAGATTGGAGCCCATATGCTTATTGCTTTTACACTATTTGTTGCAGTCTTTTTTTTTTTTTTACGAATATGTTACTAGTTGTCATTACGTCCATGCCTTGGTTGTCCCACTGCAAAATAATAAAATGTACTGTAATTGTTGCTAAGGTATGGCAACTGACTGGTGTCTTGCACGCACACGAGGGGGCGCATACAAGACACCAGTCATGTTGCCATACCTTAGCTTTTTCTGAACTGACGCCACTGGTACTGGCCAATCACAGCGCGTCCCTTCCGGGACAAAACACATAACAGTATAACTTCTGTTTAGCCGTGTGCCAGCTGGTGTGGGACAATGTGTAATGACAAGACAACTAATAACACATTGATTAAAAAAAATAAAAAAAATATTTTTTTGACCACAACAAAATGTAAAGGCAATTGGCTTATGGGCTCCAATCTATGCTATGAGGGCTGCTGGGTTCTGCTGGGGAAACTGGACAACAGGGGCGTTTCTGCCTAAAAGACCCCATGGACAGCCATTTGGGATCAATACCAGTGGGATATGAGCCTAGATGTTATTTAGTCTGGAATTATCCTTTAAGCCTTCTACTACTAGACTGTGACAATTCCTTCTTTAGAGGCTGAAGTGTATAGCCTTATGCTAAAATGTATTTGACTGTATATGCATTTCCCTATTGGATTGTAACATTTGATACTTTCTGTAACCTTCCTTTGTGAAATTGAATTGTAAGACAAAATCAAAGTTAACACTTTAATATATACTATATATATATAAATGCACCATAATACATCTTGCTTTATTCGTTTAATAGCAGACAAACTAATATATATAGGATATGGGGAGGGGTGGGGGGTTATGCCTTGCTGGTACAGACTGTCAACTTGTCAAGTGGAGTAAAGGATTTATTGTAAAGGTAACATCAAGAGACCATACAGCTAACCAGGATAGTCTCAGTCTGTGTATCTATGCCTGTTGGGTTGTTATTATTATTGAGCATTATTTTGTTTAATTTAATAATAATAATAATATTATTAAATTAAACTATATAATAATAATAATAATAATGGCTAATCTGAAAACGTTACTCCTGTTTCTTCCAGCAACCAACAGCAGTATATTTCCATCAACAAATAAAATGTCTTATCAATAAGGTATAACCTTACATAGTGAATGTTTCCACATTTGAATGGCCATAATCAAATTATCTCCAACCGGTATTGCTATTGCTCATGTATGCCAACAGCAAAAAAGCACAACAAATCCAATAACACATTCTTAAGGGAACGTTCAATATCAAACTGGGGTTAAGCCAATAGTCATTATTTCCAATGCTGTTTTACAGTATACAAGCAACAATAAAGGAAATGCAAAAGCAATGCTCTCACACACGCCAACACACACAAAAGGTTTTGCGGATGCACAAATTATGTTATTTTTAATATAGTGTACAAATACATATAGTGTGAAAAAAACAGCCAGACATTGCATTGACAGCAACAATACAGGACGATAAATTCATGTGAAGGTAGACCTGAGAGTGTCTAGAAAGGCTATTATTAGCCGCAACAAGACATGACACCACTGCTCGCTCCTTCTTGAGAAAACATGCGATTAAAGCAAGAATAGGCCCAAAGGTTTAGAGGGAGGATTGTATGTCCAGAATGTCATTCAACTTCTTTACTGCAGAAGCATACATAGCCCTGTAAAAGAAAAAAAGATGACAAAAAATCATTAAAATCCATGCAGACAAATACAAATGACCCAACTATTTTTCATCGTTGGTAAAAAATATATATATATATATATATATTTGACCTGAAAAATTGTGAGAACCACTGCTGTACAGTATAGGACAGTACATACTTCAGTTCAAAGAAAACACTTGGATGTTGGAGTGAACAATCTCGTTCCCTACCTGGGGATGTCTCCGTCTTCATTTGCCGTGATGGCAGAGTGTTTCTGGAGCATCCTGTGCAGAGACAGGGCTGCCCTCTTCAGACCCGCTTTGAACTTCCCCGCTGAAACGTAGTCACACACATCTTATTTTTGACTCACATCTTTTGCAAAGTGATTCAAAAGAGTTTTTTACATGACAATGATGACAGCAACACTTAGGGATGGGACGATATGGAAATGTCATGTGACCAAAGAAATTGCGATATTATCACTGTATCAAGTACGTTATTTCCAGATCCGTTTGACCCATTATGGAGGGTTTAAATGGTACCAGATATACGATTGTGAGTGTTTTTTTATCATGATAAACGATAATAACGATTATCATCCCATCCCTAGCAACACTACGCTGTGAATGCCTTGAACGTTATTGACTGCATTAACCACTTAAAACCCTATATACCACTTTGACAGGTGTACCCCAGGGGTCTATACTAGGTCCCCCTTGCTCCTTACTTCCCTCTACCCCAAATCTCTTTGCTGAAAATAGCAGATCTACAAACACATAAGCTGCAAGCTTGTAGGCTGACTATTTCCTCCTAGAGAAGGGTCGCTAGGGTCCAGATTGTTAACGCGGCATCCATATTGTCACTGGTGGTATCAAAAATAATTGATTCAGCAATGCATTGCATCGAATTCAATTTCAATTCAATGCATGACATAATCGATAATTGAAGCCTAAATATAGCCTAATTATATATAATTATATAACATCATAATTATAATTATAATACTGTATATAATAATGTATACTATAATTCTAAATAAAATATGTTGTTCAGTATATCTGACTGCTTGAATTGACCATGTGCTTAGCAAAGTGTGAAGCATCGCAATGCATCGTAGAATCGAATCCAATCGTTACCCGGTGAGTCATCGGGTTTGAATTGAATCGTGAGGGAAGTGCCAGTACTGTATATGTCCTCCCTCTGAGTATGACACGAGAGTAGACGGCGGTGCGAACACGGTCAATGTAAACTCACTGTGGCTGATGACAGATAAGATGTGAAGGACCGCCACCAATTCAATCAGACTGTCGATGTGGTCCAGGGACGAGTCAATCGTTGTCAAAAAGGCTCTAAAAAAGAGAATAAAAAACCAACAATATAAGCCCACACCCACATTTTGATTTAGGCGTGATTAGGGATGGGACAATATGAAAATGTCATGTCATGATTATCGTGAAAATCAAAATATCCCCAACGTCCATTATCCTTCACGATACGATTATTGTGAGTGTTTTTTAATGCGATAAACGATAATAGCGATTATCGACCCATCCCTAGGTGTGACACTATTCAATGTTATAGACGGCAAAAAATTAGTGCATCTTATTTTTTCTCCTCTGAGCACAACCTTATAGCCGGGGAGCCACAGGCCCTGGAGGACCTGTGATGTCATAACATACTTTTTATTTTTGTTTTTGAGCGGTGGTCACACCGTCTCCTATACGTGGCCATGTGTGTGGGTATGTATGTATGTATGTATGCGTCCATCCGTCCGTGTCTGTATGTAGCCTGCAGTACCTTTTCTGACCACACATGTTAAGGGAGGGGCGCTGTTGTTCAGACTCACATTCACACAAACACACATACACACACACGCGCACGCACACACGCACTCCACCGCTCAGTTTACACGAGTGTGATTTTTTCTATTAATTTGGTCAATAAGGTACACAGAATGAGAGGCCTGCTCTGCCGGAAACGTTACGGAAAAAAATCGACGTCGACGTCACTGTACAGGAAAAGAATACAAAAATAAATCTGCTTTAAGTAAGCATGTGAGGGGTCAAACTAGGGGTTCTTCATGATTCTGAATCCATTGCAAGCATTTGTTTTGCATGAAAAACATTCCTTAGGCTAGATTTCAGCCCCACAAAATTGTGAAAGGTGATGAGTCATCAAAAATCACTATAAAAAAAGATATACAAGATACTGTATACAAGCTCACAGCGAGGCACTTGTAGATCTGTAGATTTTTGAAAAATTGTGAAAATTTGTACACGTTTTTGAATATTTTGACCAGATTCTATAAATCCTTCTTCTAAATCAGTGGTTCTCAAACCTTTTCATGTAAAGGACCCCCGAAATTACATGTTGTATTTGGCCACAGACCCCGATCTCAAAATATGTTGTTCCAGGGACCCCCCAGAAGCAAATATTTGAGTTAGAAATGTTCTTTTAAAAATATATATTCAAAGATTTGCCAAAAAATACAGTATACAGTATGTATGTGTATATCTGCTATTTTTTAATAGTTAAAGCATAAAATAATGGTTAGATTGAACCTGGAGTTACATGGCAGTTACCTGGTGACATCAGGTACTTTGAGGACAGCAGCCAGCAAGACGCGGGACAGAGGACGCAGTTCTTCCACAGTCTCTGGGACCGTTACCCCTTCAGGATGGGAAATCTTTAAAAAGACAGATTGAACATAGGAGGAATATTTTTAAAACAAAGGGAGAAAGCAAGCGATCTGCTTGTTTGTAGAGCCACGTGTGTGGGGGGCTCCCACTGTGTGTACCATCCTGAGAATGTATTTTATTGATCCAAGAATCTACATAAAGCAACTAAGCAAGTCATTATTGTAATTTAAATGCACGCTGCCAATTCAGGTAAAAGAAAATCTATAATGCTAAATATAGTGATATGGAAACACGTAATGCAATTATAATGAGGATTTTTTTAAGCAAAGGGCAGTTTGGAAGCGAGGGGCTTATTTTCAGTGGTGTAACGTGTTGTGTACTTTAGTACTAGCCTGATTTCAGACTCAGCTGAAGCTAGTCTGGCCCCCGGCCCCTTGGGTTTCTGACGCTGCGTCTCAAGTCCTTAAATTAGATCCCATTTCCTACACTTCTTTCATATTTACTTGTATGTTAGTCCCGCCCACTGACAATAGAACGTGCTCAATTTTGAGTATTTCCAATTTTCTATACTTTTACTTCTACTCCACTACATCTCAGAGACAAATATTGTACTTTTACGTCACTACTAGTTACTTTGTAGATTTTTATTGTCAATACAAAACATACATTAACCACTTTCGCCCTATTTAAACTTGTACAAGCTCACACAACACATTAATTAAAGTTAAAGCATGCAACGTGCAGCTTGTAGAACTGCTAGTTTCAAAAGATAAAAAAAAAGTTACTGATTACTTACTTGTGAAAGGGGACATTCTGCATAATGAGTACTTTGTAACACTAATATAATGTTAGGGCTGTCACGATATGACATTTTACATGACGATTAATTGTCACTCAAATAATTGGCGATTAACGATTGAATTGTGTTTTTGTCGTTGACAATTACATTTCTGTTTGGCTTTTAGGCTTTGAAGTTGTACATGGTAGATATGACACATAACCTAAATATACAAAGAAATTACTGACATATTTGACAACTTACTACTTAAAAAATAACTTTGACAGAGCTTGTAGATCTCCTATTTCCACTATTTCGGACATTTTTCAACATTCACGATTATGACGATTATGACAAAATAATTGCGATAATGTCAAATAATCACGATTAGACGATTATGTAATACTTGTGACAGCCCTATATAATGTATGAAATCTTTCACACCTTCTGGAGCACATAATGTCTCTGCACAATGACGACAGCGAAGACAGTGGAGAAGATGTCATTCAGGGGGTTAGAATGCTTTCCCTCAGAGCTCTGCACCACTTGGAGGAAGTCGGCCAGGCCAGGCAGTGCCGAGTCACACAGCTAGAAAACAAAGATGAGAGGATCAACTCTGATGTCATTTCTCTAATACAGGGGTCATCACCATATGTTGGCTTGTGGTGGCCATTTTAGTCAAAATTCCATTTTTGCCAAGGAAATTGAAAATGAGCGGACAATAATATTACCAGAAACCCATAAAGAGAAAGCAACAACAACAATAATAACCAGTAAGACACCTAAGGGCGAAAAGCGACCGAGGTTGCGTCATCTGTCTTGGCCATATATGGATTCTGTGTGGTTCTCCTAACAGGGCACCATCTGGGATACATATATGGAGATTCCTAACAGAATCCCTTTTATGCCCATATATGGAGTATCTGACATCACTGTGATGTCACCTGTTTAAGCCCATATATGGAGATCCCTGCTCTGAGTATCTGACATCACTGTGATGTCACAGTGATGTGTCTGGGGAACCAGTGTCAGGCGTTACCTGTCAAAACGGATGTCTACGGACAAGCTGTGACGGTTCTGATAGTAATAGTAGGCCCAGACATGGCACGACCTCGCCCTTTAGGGCGCAATGTCTTGGCCATCTGTATATCAGGCCAGTTACCCATATATGGAGACCCCTGGTACACATCCATGTACTGTATCTGGAGATATGCTGTGAGAGCCCAAACATACTACTCAGTTATTTGTTATTTGTCTATGACACCAGACATCATACACACAATCCCTTTTATGCCCATACATGGAGATCCCTGTCTGTAGAACCAGCCACACAGATATGGGCTGTCTTGGCCATCTGTCTTGGCCATACATGATTCTGTTAGTGTGGTATGTTGTTGATGTGGCCTCCATATATGGGCATTCCCATATGAAGTCCTGTTAGATAAGGGCTTAATATTGATGACATCAGGGAACTCCATATATGAGCATAAAAGGGATTCTGTTAGTGTGACATCACAGTGAAGCCAGAGCGTGATATCAGAGCGGCAAACCCTTTCTGTCAGAGGGGTTCCCTGACATCACAGTGACATCAGAGCATGATGTCAGAGCAGCAAACCCATAGACCGTAAAAATGTGTATACGGACTAGTATATGGACAAGCTGTGACGGTTCTGAAAGTAAACTGCGACCTATGGTCGCAAAAATACATGCATATAGTGTTTTTCTAGGTACTTAAAGTCGCTTTACAGAAACAAGAATAAAATCAACTTTATTTGGAAAAACGAATTAGCTAATTTCTCCAGGGAAAGAGTGCTGGGCCGGATGGCATACCCCCAGAGGTCTTGAAGAACTGCGACCTAGACAACCTCATCCTAGACTTTTGCAACAATGCTCTACAGCACAACAAGCAACCTGAAATATGGTCTCTGTCTAACATCATCCCGGTGCCTAAAGCTGGAGACCTCACAAAGCCAGACAACTACAGAGGCATCAGCCTGACATGTATTACAGCTAAGGTCTTCAACCGAATGATACTGAACAGGATACGGCATGCCATCGACCCTCACCTGAGAGAAAACCAAAATGGTTTTCGAGAGGAGAGAACAACCGTAGCACAGATCCTGGCATTAAGGAGATTAATAGAGGAGGTGAAAAAGGACAACCTAGCAGCTGTACTGTGCTTCATTGACTTCAAAAAGGCTTTTGATTCTATCCACAGAAGCAAGATGGTGAAGATCCTTGAGGCCTACAATGTCCCTCCCAACATTCTCCGGGCTATCGAGACCATGTACGCAAAAACAAGGGCCAAAGTGGTGACCCCAGATGGCAGCAGTGAGGTGTTTGACATCCGAGCGGGTGTAATGCAAGGAGACACCCTAGCCCCCTACCTCTTCATCATAGTTCTAGATTATGCGCTCAGGAAAGCCATAGGGGGACGAGAACAAGAGCTTGGCTTCACGCTAACACCAAGGAGGTCAAGGCGGCATCCCGCAGTAGTTCTGACAGACCTGGACTATGCGGACGACATCAGCCTGCTCTCCGACAGCATGGAACAAGCACAAGAACTCCTGAACAGGGTGGAGATAGAGTGTGCCAAAGTTGGTCTCAGGCTAAATGCTAAGAAAACTGAGGTTATCACCTATAACCTACCTGATCACTCACCTCTGACAACAACAGAAGGAGCTGTGTTGAAGGAAGTCAAGGACTTCAAGTACCTGGGCGCATGGGTCGACTCAACTGAGAAAGACCTTAAAGTAAGGAAGGCACTCGCTTGGAGGGCCCTGAACGGCATGAACAGTGTATGGAACTCTAACCTCCCCCGCCAAATCAAACTTAGCTTCTTCTTTGCAACGGTGGAGTCTGTTCTCCTCTATGGCAGTGAATGCTGGACCCTGAAGCCAACCCTGCAGAAGTCTCTAGACGGGTGCTACACTAGAATGTTGCGTGCAGTACTCAACATCAACAGGAGTGCACATGTTACAAACAGGAGCCTGTATGAGGGAATACCAAAGGTAAGCGAGAAAATTGCCACCAGAAGAATGAGACTAGCAGGACACTGCCAAAGACACCAGGAGCTTCCAGCCAGCAAATTGGTACTGTGGGAGCCAACACATGGGCACCGGTCGCGAGGACGTCCCACAAAAACATACGTGGACGTACTCAAGGTAGACGTAGGGACACAGAACACCAATGAGCTGGCCAGATGTATGGAGAACCGAGATGACTGGAAACAACGATGGAGGGCTCGTCTGAGGACGACCTAGATAGAATTTCTCCAAAAAATAAAAACAAAAAAACAAATTTCTCTTTTGGGTCTGGAGCTAAAAAGAAGCCCCTGGGTTAGCACACCTCTTTCCCCACTTCCGGGTCCTTCCTGAGACGGCTAGCGAGCATCTCCATGATCTTCTGGAAGATCTTGGCCACCACCCTCAGAGTGACGGCCGCAGGGTCCTCCTCCTCGGAGGCCTCAGGGACATCGGTCCTGGCCACCTCCTTCAGGACAGACAGCAGCAGGGACACGCACAGGAAGCCTTTCTCTGGAACAGTGGTGGGAAAAGTACGCACATATTTTACTTAAGTAAAAGTATCAATACTGCAATATAGAAATACTCTGTTACAAGTCAAATTCCGGAATTCCGGAGTAAAAGTATGATAGCGTTGGCATCAAAATGTACTTAAAGTACCAAAAGTAAAAGTTTTCAAACAGCCTAGGTATAAAATTGACCGAATTCACCTTACGCAACTTCCTGGCGCTGACGTCACGGTAGAAGGGGAAAAACTACTAATATCCCATAGAGTTAACACAGAAATCGCAAATTTAATGCAATTTCCGAATAGTAATGTATAAAATACGGCTAGCATGATCAAGAACACAAGATAGTAAAAGGCACAAAGCGGTATAATTTACTTTACCGTTCGAAATAATGATTTGTTGGCTTTAAGTCCAGCTATTTCTATGTTATTTTACCCTCCAAAGCTGACGTCAGCACCAGGAGGTTGCTGAGAAATTCGCTGAGTGCGCATGCGTGGGCGGGCTGTGAATAGGGTCTATAGGGCTAAAGTGGTTTGATTGATTGATTGAAGACTTTACTAGAAGTTTGCATAGGAAAAGGTACAGTTTCATGACGGTACAGTTCACTGGTACAAGGTCTACTAAAAGGAGATCCATGAAAAGACTAAGCTTATTTCCACTGGAAACCATTAAAGTATCTCATATAACATTGAATGACAGACAAATAGAACACAGTACTATGCAGTAGATATGTAAAGAAAAACAAAAAAGAAGACAGTAAGTCTAAAACAAACAGTATATACAAAGAAGGGGCAGGGGAGGGTAGGGTTGGGCTAGGTTCATTTTTTACCAGTTGCGAACGGCTGCTGCCTGTAAGTGGTTTTTCAGGGCAATTTTAAAAGATGCTAGTGATCCACACTCCTTTATGGCCTTCGGTAAGGCTTTCCACATTTTGGTGGTATAGCAGAAAAAAGAGTTTGACCCTTTGTTGGTTTTGACTCTGGGTTGAAAGTGATCTGTGGCGCTGCCTCTGGTGTTGTAATTATGGACATCCTTAATGTTTATAAAGTATTTTGACAGGTACTTGGGTATCATAGTGGTGTAGTGTATCTTGTACACCAGGCCCATTGTAAGTTGTTGTACTCTGTCATCTACTCTGAGCCACCCCACTCTTAACTGGTGAGTGGTTATTGTATGTTTATATAATTTATACCTGCAAAGGTATTAGGTAACTAAGGTTTTCAAATAACTGTAGTGTAGTAAAAGTACAATATTTGGATCCGAGATGTAGTGTAGTAGAAGTATCGGAAAAAAGTACAAATACCTCAAAATTGTACTTAAGTACAGTACTTAAGTAAATGTACTTAGTTACTTTACACCGCTGCTCTGGAAACACACATCATGAACCCCTTTTCAATTCAGACTTTTATTTTATAAGACGATACTCAGTCTCATAGAGCTTGTACTGTAGATCTCATTGCTTCATAGCAATATCTGATACCAGTTTTACTTTTTGAGTTTCTTTGTCAAGAAATTCAGCTCAAAAGAACTGAGACACAGCTACTGTTCCCCAATTCAAGCCATTTTTCATCTGGAGGCCAAAGACTTGCTGATCAAGAAGACACCTACCTGACTGAAGGATGCCTGAGCACAAGTGGAGGATTTGAAACTTCAACTCTTCGTCCCCTAAAACCAGGATGGCGTCTCGGCCGACCGCTACAAAGATCTGGTAGAAATTGTACAGAGGTACATTACATATCACAGTAATCTTACAGGGAAAAGGCTTCTTTTTTAGTTTTTGCCAAAAATGTCTATGCAGGAAAAACTATTCAAAAAGGGAACTCTGATAATACAATCAAAGAAGAGACCTGCACACTGTCAAGAAGTTGCAAAAAAGAAAAGTCGTTTTATTTCGACATTTAGCTTAACAAAATGAACTGCTCACATCCACCGCTCACTTCAAACTGTATTTGATTTTTATATACAGTACTGTGTTTAAACAGTTTAGTTTAGGGCAGGCATTGGCGAGGAGAGTAGGGATGGGATGATATGAAAATGACATGTCACGATTATTGCACTTAACAATATTATCATGATAAACAATATTATCATGATAATCAAAATATGCTTAAAATGCCACTTTTGCAAACCACTTGAATTCCCAGCATCCCTATTCTGGGGGTTGTGAGCTTGTAGATCGTCATTTTTTGGAAATCGGTTATGTAGAGAGACCAAATGCTCTTTACAGGTCTGTTATAGAGGGTATAGAGGGTTTTAAGTGGCACAGAATTTGCAGCTGAACAAAAACAAATTCTTCCTACGTAGTGTATGAGGGAGGACAATGTCACGATAAATTAAAATCTCCACAAGACGATTATCGTGGCTGTATTTTTTATCACAATAAACGAGAAATATGATTATCGTTACATCCCTCAAGGAGATTTGCTGATTGATTGTTGAGCAATAAAGACAAACTTTTTTTAACTCCAAAAGTTGGCTTTGAAAATAAAAAGGTTTTTCGGGTGAACTTGACTGGCTGTATAAATTTAGAGGTGTCCAGCTGTGATAATATATCTGCACCATTTCTACACAACAATCAATCACAACAATCATCTGAACAGTTTGGCTGGCTTTTGAAAAGCGTTGAATACCATATTGATTTGTTAGCAGCGCATATAGATTCATACAATCAATCTCAAGTGGTGCAAGAAACTGAAGAGAGTTGTTGAAAAGAAATTACATGTCCTTACGTGTGGTCTGGAGTTTATGCTATGGACATATTCTATAATCTATACAGGGTTTAGAATATGTGTATTCAGGGTATCTGCACATGCGTTGTGAGCATGTAAATCGGCTATTTTCACAATGGAACAGACTCTCAGAATTCCAAGTGCTTGTCAGGTTGGGGAGGGTCCCCAGTTCAAATATAATTATTTGGGTGAGGGAGGGTTTGCCCCATGAAAAGGTTGAAAACCACTGCCCTACAGGATAATACAGTGGTTCTCAAAGTGAATTTCAGGGACTCTCTAGGTTCCTTTATGCTTTATGGGAGTCTAAATTGACCCTTACAAGTCTGTAACTTTGACAGTGTACATTAGATTTGAACACTGTCAAAGTGAACCAATTTACTGCCCCAACACATCCACACCCGAGAAACCAGTGAATTTAATTTGATTTAATTTATATAAAACAATAAAAAATCGGATCGCCGATCAGCCTTTCTTAAGTGCTCCAAACACAGTGCTTCCGGTTTGGGACCGGAAACAGAAACGGATAACCTTTTTGGGAGGCCGGGACAACACTCTCCCCTGCGCTTACTTCATTGTTACCCAACACTGCACCTCGTGCAGGAACACTAGCATGGATTAAACTGGGAAACTTTTGGTTGCGTGCGTGCACGCGGATCGTGCACGATGGACACGCACGTTAAAAGGTACGAAAATCGCAGCAGACAACCCCGAAAGTCGCAGTTTTTTAATGGCAGTAATTAATGAGTTATGGGGAGACCTTCAAATTTCAAAGTTTGAGAACCACTGGGATAGTAAATAGAACTCGCCTCCACTATCTGCCTGGCCAGGTCCAGCTGGGTGTCTGGCTCAGTGTCGTCTCCCTCGGTGTGGCGAGCCAGGAAGGGCAGCACCCTCTCCGTCACCCACGATGCCATGTGCTCCACGGACTGCAGGTAGTCACGACCCTCTGACACCTGAAGGCACAAACAAAGAACTTTTGTGCTCAGTGTAGTGAGTGCAGTGGGTGGTGACGTTGTACGGTGCACTCAGTGTGGCTTATTTTCGAACGACCAGTTGAAACCCTAAAACCTTGGCTAGCTTAGCTTTCTCTTACAACAGTTCTATTGACAGTAAATGCTTGTTAAGTTATGTTGCTATGAAATACATTTTAATTCACAACATTTTCTCAACTTTTACACATTGATGCGTGTGAAACTAATAACTATCAAGCCTAAACGACCAATTAAGCCGCAAATGCTGCATTTTGCTATCATTTCCTCCATTGTTCAGCGCTGAGATGCGCTCGAGACCACGGCCATGAAAACCTACCAATCAAAACACTGCACCGACGCACCACATGGGAGCGTGACGCTGTTACTACATGTCATCTTTTTGACACCCAACTCTAACCCTCACCTCCGTGGAGTGAGTCGCTAACCCTCCGGTCAAAATGATGGTCGTTCGAAAGAGCGTGATTTCCCCGCACCACACTGCCAAACCTCTTCTGAGTAGAGTCGTTCAGTGCACGCACTCAGCACATCCGGGTGCGCAGCGCACTGGAGTTCCAAACGACACCGCACAAAGTGCATCGAATAAACAAACGACAACATGGCACACCAGTGTGTTGAGTGCACATTTCCGAACGCACCCTAAGTATGCCTGGTTGTCAGGTGGGTGGTGACCCAGGTGAAGTTAGCCACACAAACAGTGTTGTGTGGTAAAAAAAAAGAGTGGATGATTTTATGATGTCATTAAATCGGTGTATTTCAATTGGGCCTTTTGACTCAGAGGATTTCAGCTTTCAGGAAGTAACCAAAAATACACAGGGAAGATATATTTGCATATTATAACCACACCGGGGGGTCTTTTAGAGTAATGTTAACTCCATAGACACATACAAAACAGAAGTAGTACATAACTATGGCAAAACCACTTTTAACCACTTTAATTGGGGATGATAGTGGTTAAAACATAATTTCAACCACTTTGTTGCCACGCCATTATGTTATCCTTTGGCTATTCAAAGATAGCAGCTATAAAATCTCATAGCGAGTGACCTCGTGCCGAGCTATGAGCTTGTAGATCTGCAATTTTGTAAAGATCTTGAAAATCTGTGCTTATCTTTGAATATATATATATTTTTTAAACAAACATTTTTAACTAAATTCTTACTTTAAAATAGTAATGCTAATGACTGTAAATGTCTGTAAAATGTCTGCAATTAGTGTAAATTAATGTAAATGTCACTCTTGAATGTCTATTCTTTCTCCTGTCATGTACAGGTTTTTGTGCGGTGCCAACCACTCCAATAAGTGACTTTGTGTGTACAGTATGTCCATGTGTTTTTCCAAGTGTTTTCCCATGGTATCATACTGATATAGTCTATCATCATCATCAGCAGCAGCAGCACCGCTCACTTCACACTGGTGTGATTTTTCTCCCGTTGCTATGCCAATTGATTCCTTCCTACACACATTTGTGTATCGTCTCAGCTGTGGTATCCTACTGACTCACCTGTCACCTGTCAGCGAGGAGTCCCCACCGGGAGAACGTAGTGCCTTCGTCCTACTCTGCTCCACCCTTTGCTGACATGCACCGCCCCAGTGGGCAGAGACTTTACCACTGTGTTACCAACAACCCACATCCTGGACCTCGCCTGAACTAAAACTAAAAAGCCATATATAGTCTGACATCATACACAACAAAAACATTTGTTGCCATGCGTGCCTATCAACAACGACCCTAACCCTGAAATAGCTGATCTACAAGCATACGTGTCACGGCCCAACGTTGAGAAGTAGTGATTAATACTAACAGCAAGCTAACACCGTGATCTTATGTATGGAGATCCAAATGTATTAGACACAAGATATTAGCCAAAAGAAATTGGCTTTTGGCTATACAAGGAGATATGCACGTGTGTCGTGTTTGCACCGCTCACTTCGCACTGGTGCGATTTTTATAACTGAATTTTATACAGGAAGACAATTGAGGTTCGATTGTGTTGAAACTTTATCTCAGTAAATGGCATGGAATGGAACTCTTGTCATATTTGGGCATGGCTGACATAGATAGTGACAACGTAATTATGATGTGAGCTTTGAATCAGCTCGGCTTAAAATAAGACTGCACAAACAAAGTGAATGACACACATGGAGAGAGACATCAAGGAAGCCTTTACCACTTACAAGAGGAACTTTTTTGGCAGACATCCATATGCTTGAAATCCACCTGGTAATTTCCCTGTAACTAATTCTGGATTGTAAGGACACGCATCATTAGTTACATTCTTGGGCCATTACAGCCACTAGCAGCAGCTTTGACGATGAACCCACTGTTCCCGACAACACACCAGCAACAAGGAAACTAGTAGTAGTAGTAGTAGTACAATCTACCAAGACTTTAACGCAATCTGAAGTAAAGAGACATCAGCTTGACCAAGGAAAGAAAACTCACATCTGTAAACAATGCAGCAAGGGTTTTGGTCAATTAGGTCACCTGAAGGCACACCTGCGTATCCACACTGGAGAAAAACCTTTCCATTGTAAACAATGCGGCAAGAGTTTCACTGACTTGAGTACTCTGAAGGCCAGAGGTGGAAAAAGTACTCAAATGTTTTACTTAAATAAAGTATCAATACTGCACTGTAGATGTACTCCATTACAAGTAAAAGTCCAGAATTCAAAATGAACTTGAGTAAAAGTATGAAAGTGTTGGCATCAAAATGTACTAAAAGTACCAAAAGTAAGTACAGTAAGTATCCTCAATAACCCCCAAAACCACTCCAATATTGTTCAAATCGGCCAATCAGTTTTTGACAAATTTTTCATTATTATAGGTGATTATGCTAATTAAAGCTAATTATGCTAATTATGAAAATTGCCCAACATATGCAAGTTAGCATCCGGCAGTTTCTAACTGCTGGGGACACATACTCAACATTTCTAACATAAAACTTTAGGGTACTCAAAATGTCCGGGTTCACTTTCTGGCTACTAGACTAAGTAACTAGTAACTAACTTTAGTTTCAAATAATTGTAGTGGAGTAAAATTTCAATATAATTTCACCTGAGATGATGTAGAGGAGTAGAAGAAATACTCAAGTAAAGCACAAATACTGCAACATTGTACTTAAAGCTTTACTATGTAACTTTTTTTATAAAACAAATCTTAAAATTCTCCTAACTATTAAATCACAAAAGTTTTAGAAGATCCGCTCCGTGAATTTCAGCCTGTAAAGCCTTCTCTATATATGTAAACTGCGATCCTTGCCGGGGACCGGATTTAGCGGCAAAATTGCGTCATCACACTACCGGCCAATCACAGCGAGGGTTATACAACGGCCGGCCAATCACAGCGCATCTTGAAGTGGGGTCGCTATGGCGGCCATATTTGTTGTCGCCCGTTTGTACCATCCCGTCTCTAGGTAATTTCGCCTACCAGGCAGGGTGAAGGAGTCCGTATCTCTGGAATTACTGAACGCACAGGAACAAGGGACCCCTCTAAAGATAGATCTCAGCGAGGTGGAGGCAGACGCGGGGGTCTGAAGGTACGAAAAACGGCCGAAAGACGCGGACGCGACCGCGGTTTGCTATAGGGCTAATGACCACTAGTTTGGGGGGGGGGGGGTCCCTGGAACTAAATATTTTGAGATGGGGGTCCGTGGCCAAATAAATATAGTTTTGGAGGTCCTTCACATGAAAAGGTTTGAGAACCACTGACATAGTAGTCACTCAAGGACAGGCTAACTGAGCTCCATTTAAGTGAAAAGGACCTTTTCTGTGACGATGGCTAGCCAGATTGCTGACACAAAAACATAGGTTTTTCAAAAAGTCTTAGGAGTCTTATAGAATCGGGTCAAAATTCTAATTTTCACTATTTTTCAAAAATAGCAGATCTACAAGCTTGCAGCCAGTTCCGCACTGTAAACAGTGCAATAAGACTTTCACCTGGTTATAGGTAGCCTGAAGATACACCAGCGTATCCACACTGTAGAAAAACCTTTCTATTGTAAACAGTGTGAGAAGAGTTACAGACAGTTACATCACCTGAAAAATCACACGGGGGAAAACCTTTCGACTGTAAACAGTGTGACAAGAATTTCAGTGAGTTAGACAGGGAACACAAAACAGCAATTCGTACCAATAATCTCAATTACCCGGTGGCAGTCCATTATCACTAAAAAGATAATGGGAGTGCTGTAGCTATAGAAGCCATCCCCAGTGATGGCAGAGGAGGCGATAGACGTAAATGGTTGCTCCAAAGGGAAACCTTTTGGATAGTCACTTTAAAAACTAGTTTTCCCAGGCTTAAATGATGAGGTTGATATCCTGGCATTTCTCTGATATTTGTTTTTTTGTTTTGTTTTTTGTTTAATCATTGGGCCCAATGAATAAATATTTTTTGCACAGTGCAAACAAGGTTTTTGTTTTTCCCCAATATGTTACTTTTTATTTTTATTTATTTCTAATTAGTGTGGTTGCCTGACAGGGCAACACACTGTAGTCCTGGGGAAACTTCATTTTCACAACTAGATAAACTTTTTTGTGAATCAGATGCAATTGGAAATTGAAGGAAAAACAATTGAGGAGTGGTGTTAGCTGGAGGAATGTGTGTGTATGTGGGTTAAAGTGGGTGGAGGTGGAGGAATGTGTGTGTATGTGGGTGAAAGTGGGTGGAGGTGGAGGAATGTGTGTGTATGTGGGTTAAAGTGGGTGGAGGTGGAGGAATGTGTGTGTATGTGGGTGAAAGTGGGTGGAGGTGGAGGAATGTGTGTGTATGTGGGTTAAAGTGGGTGGAGGTGGAGGAATGTGTGTGTATGTGGGTTAAAGTGGGTGGAGGTGGAGGAATGTGTGTGTATGTGGGTGAAAGTGGGTGGAGGTGGATGAAAGTGGGTGGAGGTGGATGAAAGTGGGTGGAGGTGGTTGAAAGAGGTTAGAGGTGGGTTAAAGTGGGTTGAGCTTCACATGACAGTTAACTTGCTGCAGAATATAGTCACGGCAACCACACTTGCAATTTCCAATTGCATCTTTCTAGTTGTTTATTTGGTATTGGTCACTTTTGGTGTAGCCTTGTTTTCCTTTAATTTGTTTATTTGATCTGTTTGGGCATTTAATTATGTGTGCAACCTTGAATTAATGATGACATCATATTGCAGATTGGCTATTTAAGTGGCTGTTTGTTAGACCCTGACGAAGACCTAGAAGGCCGAAACGCGTTGGTCAACTTGTAAAATAAATCTAATATTTTTTCACTAAAGATGGAGTGCCTTGGAATTCCTTTCTCTATAAGTCTGCTGTATACCCCTTTGGAATTTAGCAGTACTTCTTTGGAACATTTTTTGTTCAAGAATTTCAGTGAGTTAGACAACCTACAGAGACACCAGCGTATTCACACGGAAGAAACACCTTTCTGCTGTAAATAGTGTGACAGGAACTTGAGTCGGCTCGACACTCTAAAGACACAAGGGGTATAAAGTACCGAACCACCCCATACCAAATGAACCAATTGTTTTTTGAGCGGTGCTAGCCATTTCAGTACGTCACTTTGGGTTTACAGGGGTCTTCAACGTTTACAGGCCAAGGACCCCTTAGCTGAGAGAGAGATGAAGCAGGGACCCCCACAACGTACCTTTTCGTAGATTCAATATGGTTTCATCGTTTGATGGCACAATCATCAGTGTATTTTGGATTCATATAAATTTGTGTTTTCAGATATTTAACCACTTGAACTGTCAATACTTAGTAAACTTGACCTTTCACTCTGTAATTAGTGTGCTCTTTTTTCCCCTCTTTTTTACACCAAACAGCCAATGAGGGACCAGCATTCCTGGTGATGCCAGTAGTGATGGCACTGTCTTCGCCAGTGGTGATGCCAGTGGTGCCAGAGGTGAGCGCACCTCATGGCGCGCTCAGCTGGCGCACAAGTAGGCCATGTATGGCCTACTTTTGCACACTGCACAAGGCGCAAGTTGGCACCTTCTAGTTCTAGTTTTCTTTTGTAGTGTAAAATAGGATGGATTATTTTGTGCACAGACAGAGGAATGTAAAGGGAGTTAACTCACGTTATGCTGCAGATGAATGCTGAGGCGGCCGTGGAGTGTTAAGGCTTTCAGTGCCGTCTCTACAGTGGGATGACCAGGATCCGTCTCCATGGAGCTGAGATGAGCATACAGCACCGACTGTTGAAACAAACATCAGTTCATCTCCTATAAGCATGCCTGATTATAACAGCAGGGGGGGGGGGGGGGGAGTAAATACTTACTTACGCACGTGTGTCTATACAATATATCAGACACATAATACATACATACTGTATACAGTAGCAGCGTTTGCCCGGGACCTAAACTAGTGAAAACAGCAGATCTACAAGCTCACAACACAACGCGTCGTGAGCTTGTAGATCAGCTATTTTCACTACCTCTTAAACATTTGTGTTTTTTTTTGGGGGGGGGGGGGGGGGGGGCTCTATAGCAGGACTGATGAAATGAAATGGTAATGAATGGTAAACAGACATACCCTCCAAGCCTCAAGGACTTTGTGGAGCTGCTTTAGTGGTCCCGGGTTCAGAAGCAGAGCCTCCCGCGTGGACTTACGACTCAGCAGATACTCCAGGTACCCTAGCGCCAACTCTGGCTTGGCCTCCTCCGGCTCCTGGATTCGCACTGTACGCTGGTGATCATCTCTGCCCTGTAGTTCGATAGGAAGACAACTTTAAAGACCTAGTGAAATGAAAAATCGCACCATGGTATCAAACACGACACTGCAATTGTGCATATCTCCTTGCTATGGGCTGTTCTGACTATTTCAGTAACTGCAAGGGCGCCTGCGCAAATCAGTGTTGATAGGTACTCATACAGTGTGTATTATGTAAGACTAGAGGCCTGGTCAGACTATATACTGTTAGGTTTTGTATGCTTTTAGTTGAAGTTCAGGGTAAGTCCAGGATGTGGGGTTGGTCAGACTTTCCCTGGTTTTGGGCTGGTGTTGGCAGGGTGCCGCCTGAGACCTGGGACAGTGACCACAATGTGTTAGTGTGGTTACTGTCCTGGGTCCTGGGTGGCCAGCGCCGGTTTAAAATTCAGGCAATGTCCAGGATGAAATGTAGATCCGCGCTAATTTATTAGGCTAGTTTTTTACTTGTATGTGAAAAAACAAATCTCGTGCTAAAATGAATTTTGGCTAACACGAAGTGAAACATATGGGCTATTCTTGGAGGATTTGCCTCGATATGTGGGCTTTTTGAGACATAGGTAACCTCCTCCATCTTTGCCTCTGGTTACCCATACTTGTGCAACTTCCTGCTACTCAGATTCTGGCTGGGCTGACCAGAGATATAATGGTTTCTTCCCAGAAGTTCTTCTCGCCCCCCTAGTGGTGAAAAAAAACAAAAACTCTGGGAACTCAGATTACATATGGGCATACCCAGCACACACATTAAGGACAGACTACTTATAGTCGGGGGATATCTTTAGAAATAGTGTCAAATCCTGGAATAAATTCCTTACCAAAAAAAATCTTCACCAATGTGTTTGTAAAGGTGTCTAGTAACACATCTCACAAAGACTGAAATTCAGTTTCCCTACTAAAATCTTTGACAGCTAGGATAATTCTGGGTCTCATTCACTCACTATACACTATACTATAGGCATAGGGGAAAAAAATCACTCCCAAAACATATGCTTTAAGTGGGATGTGAGTGGTCTAACTAGGTGTTTTTAATTATTCTGAATCCATTGCAAGCATTTGTCTTGCACCAAAAACATTCCTTGGGCTAGAAATGGACCCCCATACCACTGTGAAAAGTGATGACTCATCACTAAACTTTTAGCCCAATGAATGTTTTTTTTTGTGCAAAACAAATAAACAACAAACAGAATAATTGAAAACACCTAGTTAGACCACTCACATCCACCTTAAAGCATATTTTTGGGGAGTGATTTTTTCCCCTATAGTATAGAATTCGTGCGTAAGGCGGAGTTAGGGAGGAGTTTCGCTCCAGATGACGTATTTCCCGTCGCCATCCTCGAGGGACGTCACTTATAATAATAATAAGTGCACTACAACGTTTACACAACCTCCATGACGATCCTATTACTGTATGTATTGAGATAGATTGTTGTAGGCTACAACAGTTGTCATCAAAATAAACCATATCAAAGTGTGCGGGACATTTCTCTCTCAAAATAACAACTTTTCTAGTGTTATTTCTTATCCTGGTAAACATCATGGGTCTGTCTGACAGACAGCGTTCCTTGTTCAGCCAAGACAGCCATGTCAGATATATTTTGTTTGCTCAATCTCATTGTAGGCTATATCCTATAATATATTCAATAGATATATTTTTATGACAGATTTACTGGCCTCAACCTCCCGTGTAATATGTATTAGCCTAGACACTTCAGCCAACTCTGCTACTTTACGCAGATCATCTGAGAGAGAACATTGTGGTCAAGCAAGGATCACTTTGTATTGAGAGAGAGAGGTGCGCTTTCTCTAATTATCCAACAGAAGAGAGAGAGAGAGAAATGGTCAAGCCTATAATATATTAAATAGAAATATATTTGTTATGCCAAATTACAAAACCAAACCCGAGTGGCCCCGTAATGGTCTTGTCCAGTTCCGTCCCGTTCTGATTCCTTTTTTTTTTCTGAGACCTGTGACATTGTCCTGAAATCCGTTTATTTCCGAGGTTCAGAGAGACCCGAGCATTTAGCTTATTATTAGGCTATTAAAAGTCCATGCGTGCCTCTGCCTTTCATGTGGTGAGGTCTACTCAATCTAACATACTGTCTGCAGCTGTGTGAACTGATTGACAGGCACTGTCAGAAGTCAGAGCGGTGTAAACTTTATCATGTAATGTAGACTATTATTGTCCAATGCTGCTGGTTGGTTGCCTAGGAATCTATAATATTAACATTGAAACAAAAGCCAGGGAGAAAGGAATGCTTTTAGGCTATTTTCTATCTACAGAGGTAAGTCATTTTCTGTTTGTTTAGTTGTAGGCTAGAAAGAGAGAGAGAGAGAAAGAGAGAGAGAGAAATGGTCGAGTGAGCTTCACTTTGTATTGTAAGTAAGATGGACCTGTGTTGCATTGCCGATTAAAATATAATCTCTTTAGGCCTAAGCCTATTTATTAAACCACAATCGAATGTTGTTTACTTGCATAATTTTAATTGTAGACTATTTTATATTTAGTCACTGGAAAATGTTTCAACATCTTGTGACAACTCTTGTTGTCATTTTTCTTTCTCCAGTCGCCCTGTTGCTCCGTTTTGTCTTTGGTTAATTGAATTAATTGTTTTGTATTATATAGCCTACCTGCTAGGCCATCTGTTATTTGATTGATTGAATACTTTAGTCAGTACACATGTACACAAATGTACACAGCCAGCCTACACACCACCTCACCGACAAGAAGCAACTACAGCTTTTTTTTTTTTTTTTTAAACTGGTCCCCCTCAGCAATGGCGCTGGTTTTGTAGGCCGATAACTCCAAATCGGCCTACAAAACGTCATACGCACGTTCCCCATAGTGTATAGTGAGTGAATGACACAGAATTACCCTAGCTGTCAAAGATTTTCCTAGGGAAACTGAATTTCAGTCTTTGTGAGATGTGTTACTAGACACCTTTACAAACACATTGGTGAAGAAATGTTTTGGTAAGGAATTTATTCCAGGACTTTTTAAGATATCCCCCGACTATTAATATACATGAACCTTGATTACATTCACCTGTTTGATTCCCATTGCTGCATGTTCCTACAAACACAGCTGATTTTCATTACAGAGCTACTCCGTTTTGAATCTCATTCAAGTGGACATCCAGACTGTGTATTACTCATTGTAAACTTAATCAGCACACTCAAATATATAATGTATCTGAAAACATTAAAAGGTTAGAATATTAAGCAACTTTGTAACAAACATTTTGCACAAGTGGCCGACTGGCTGTCTCTTTCTGGCTGCGCCTGCAGGACAGTGCAGGCTACAAAAAAAATAACATTAGGCACCACATGAGAAACACACAGGCTTCTGTTTCAGACTGATACTTCAAAATAAAATGACCGAAAAAGCCACTTCAGCAGGACTTTAAGCCATTAAAACCAGGAAAGCATCCGTGTCATTTCAGATATTAGGTATACAAGTAATACAACATACAGTAATAATCTTGGAGGTCCATGGCACGAAAAGTTTGAGAACTACTGATTTAGAAAGGCACTCATAGAATGCCTTCTGAATGGGTAGTCTAAATGGGATAAGCCACTGAGATGTGTGCTTGGATAAAACTGGAGGTTATCTGAAGGACAAGCGAGTGTCTCACCAGGCTGATCTGTCTTGCTCGCAACGTGAACAAGAGGTGAGCCTGTTTTAAATGATGAGCAATGGCTGTGTCAGCCCAATACGTTAGCCGGGACCATTCCTACCCCCAATCCTAGTGGGATAAAATCCAACCAAACATAATTAAAAGTTTCTGATGAGGTCACTCAGGTAGCATAGTCTGGATGGGAACACTTCATCAAACTCAGAGAAGCATTTAAGTCCACCATTTTACTTTTCAAGCTCATTTTAATAGATTTTTTTGTTTTATTTCGATAGCACAGTAAAAGAAAGGAAAGCAAAGGGCAGAGAAGGGATAACATGAAGTAAAGTAAAGTAAAGTTTGGACACAGCTTCTCACACTTTGAATGAGAGCTGTCTCAGGGACATTTCAAACTATAGCAATGCTGTGCTTCCATGTCAAATATAGAAGAGGATGCATCAAACTCTGTGACTTGTTTGTTTGATACAAAGATGTGTTGGTTATTATGGCATTAATATTGATAAGTATCACAGAGTTCCCCAACAAAGAAGATGGCTGTGAAAATGAATACATCTTTGAAAGTGAATACATCTTTGAAAAGGAATACATTTTTGAATGAATACCCCAGACGCCAGTAAATGTAAGGACTTTTAAGACCTTTCTAATACCACAAAGAACAGCCTGAAAAGGTTGAAAACCACTGCGTTCATCTGCTGAGCTGCTGGCTTCATGCCAGCCTATTTTGTGGAGAACACATAGATAAGTAGATAAGCAAAAGTATAGCCCTTTAACTCCAGAAGAGTCAAATCGAGCTGAAGGTTTTGTGCCAACTCACCGCCGTCTTGTTGGACAGGGCTTTAGCGAGCCACTCGGTGAGGAGTTCGATGACGTCACGGGCCTGTCCCCAGCCGCACACACAGTCTATGATGTGGCTGTAATCGGACGGCGCGGCGTCACACTTCATCCTCCTCAACCTGGACAAGACTCCACAGCTGGAGACAGGTGTGGGGTTATGTCGACAAGGTCACAAGAAAGCAGAAACTTAATACAACTCTGTTTAGCTTCAGTGAATTTTTGTTTTGTTTTAGTCAAGCTTTAATTTACTAAATATAACATTTTGGTCGACTAAATCTACAGTTGACTTATGTGGTCTATGACGTCAAGACATCTATGATGTCAGTCATCTCCATATTTGGGAAACATTTTTTTTCCCCCTATTCAAGTCAACGGAGAAGATTAATTCACTAATAAATGTATATAAATTAAACTATATATATATGTAACGTATCTCTGAGCAAAATGCACCCAGACGTGTCCCGATGAAGCCGGTCGATTTTACCACCAGAACTGTGGGAGGAGCAGCACGGCAAAATAAAGTTTATCTGGACAGATGGATGGCAATAATAAAGCCATACAAGTACTATAGTCTGGTTGACCTTTGAATTTCCCCCATAAGATTAATTTGCAAGTGTGACTCGCGTCACGGCAACCAACCACACTTGCAATTTTCCAGAATTGCATGCTTCTTGTTCTTCATAGTAGTTTTGGTTGATGAAAATAACACTGGATCCAGGAGAAGATAAAGACACAAAAAATAGCATTTACTGTAAGCTCTCACCTGAATGTTGGAATTGCAGCTGGAGGCATCAGAGAGGCCAGGAATGTCAGAGCAACAGTGCAGTGATTGTCCTGAAAGGAGAGGAGGGATGCATTAAAGACAATGTGGGGAGAAAGGAAAGAGAATACTTTCTTGAAAGTGTTAAAAAGCATCCACATTCAATCATTAACCACTTTCAACCAGGCTTCCCTATTTGGTTGTGTAATTATAGACAAACATTTTCACATATATACAGTATATCGTCACTGTCAGGCAGAAACCTTGTATCTCCCAAGTTTCATTCAATTTGTATGTTTCTTCCATAAAGTAAAGCAAGACCATCGCACAAAACTAGTGAAAATAGAAAATCTACAAGCACACAACGCCTCGCGGTTAAAATTATAAATACAAAACGAGCAGTTTTGGACAAGGTTTCCACCGACATTCCGACAACGAGATCTCTCTCTCTCTCCCTCTCTCTCTCCCCATACAAACAAAAAAGTTCTACAAGCTCACAGTGCATATTTTTGCTATTTGTTGCAGAACAAAGTATATAGGGATGAGAAGAACAAGAGCATGATTTACCGTGAACACATGGAAGTACTTGACCATGACCCTGCTGAACTTGCCAGTGATGTACTGCTGGGAGTCCACGTTCTTCTCCAGGGACTTCTGAACACTCTTCCACATGATGACCACCACCTCCAGGAGGCCGGCCACCAGGGTCTGGTCCTCCACCGACAGAGGGGTTTCACCCTGCAACGACCAACATTTACCCTGAATACAACATATACTGTATGTACTGCAGTGTGAACATACGTATATACTGTATGTTACAGTGTTTCTGAGGTACTAGTGAGATTGGACGTTGGACCAATGCCATGGCACCGGCTCCTTCCGGGAACTTCCCATAAGGTGAACTACAAAACAAGTGCTCTGGTCCCAATCTCACTGGTACCTCAGACTAGCCATTTGAAAATAGCAGATCTACAAGCTCACAGCTTGTATTAATATTATTTTTAAGTAACCTACATTTTGAACTTGTGAAATGGGACATTCAGCATAATGAGTACCGGTACTTTTGGTACTTTCAGTATGTTTGATGCAGAGTACTTTTACTCAAGTACATTTTGAATACAGGACTTTTACTTGTAACGGAGTATTTCTACATTGCAGTATTGATGGTTTTATTTAAATAAAACTTGTGAGTACTTCTTCCACCACTGGTGTGAAACACGCACACGTCTACCATACATATCGTTTTACAGAGTAGTGTTGACATAATAAATTGCTCCGTCTTACAACGCTGTTCTCCTTGTTGGTTTCGTTGAGCTCACTCACGTCCCCGTGCACCTCTACACATTTGTTCAGAATACGCCGGATAGCCAGTATCAGCTTCACTGAGGAACAAGAAGAAAAGCAAAATAGGCTATATGAATGACTTTACATGACGAGTGGGACATCACTCGGAGGTTGACAAAACGACAAAAACTGTACAAATACAGAAGTGCTGTAAGGCAGTCAGTGCTTTTTAACCCTTTTCATATCAAGGTCCATTATCTATTCAGCATTTGAGCCACGGACCACCATTTGATGAGATTTAGCCTCTCAGACCCAAGACTTGTTTGCTGGATAAGATTGTGTCCGCAATTCCAGGCTGTAGTGATGTCGGTTACCGTAGGAGAGATAACGTTGACCAAAATTCAATCTATGTTCTCTAAATTGGGTGGACTTCTTGTAAATTAAGTAATGCAGTTGTTTAAACAATAATTTAACTCTTGAGAGCGTAAAATAAAACCAAATGGAAATGGTTTCATTTTACAAGAGTTAAAGTTCTATGAGGGTCGATCTCTCCAGCGGTTGAAAACCACTGCTGTAAGGGATCAAAATGATGGTGTTGTCTTCTGCACTAAACTACTGCAGAAACCTCCACAAACTGTGCGTCAGTCTGTCTGTCACACAAACTGTGCGTCAGTCTGTCTGTCACACCTCACACGTCACACTATTGCCCTGCTCATATCTCCGCAACCGTTGCCCCGATCCATGCCAGATTTTGTACACACACTCCTTGCCTGCCAAACTACAACCTCCAAGGACCCCCGGAGCTCCAGGGACCCCCAGGTCCCTGGGGGACCCCCAGATGTAAAAAATGACCAAATGTGCAAAAATGACCAAATGAACACCCCAACGGGGCTGCTCACGGGGAATTCCCGGGGACCACCGACTCCTGGTGCTCCAGAACGGATGCCAAAGTGGTGGCGCCCCCAGTGGAGGACCCCCTCCACTGCAGCTCACATAAAATGCCGTAACTCGGGCTAGGAGCGTCCGGGAGAGCCGGGGCCAGTACCTATTCGTCCGCCAAGGCAACGCGGGGACCCCACCCCTCATTTCTCACAAGGCCCTCTTCTAGCGCCACCATGAGGCCGATTCTTGCAAAACACATTTTTGGACACTGCTCCTACAGATTTTGCCCTAAAATCACACAAATCGGTACACACTATGTCTACACTCATATCATCAACATGGATCTGTCCTATATAGCGCCACCATCAGGCCGATTTTTTCAAACACATTTTTGGACACTGCTCCTACAGATTTTGCCCTAAAATCACGCAAATCGGTACACAGTATGTCTACACTCATCTCATCAATATGGATGTCCCATATAGCGCCACCATCAGGCCGATTTTTTGAACCACATTTTTGGACACTGCTCCTACACATTTTGCCCTAAAATCACGCTGCGACCTGACGGTCGCTTATCTCCCGATTAGGGAGTCTTACTGGTTATTATTAGCACTGGACCCAATATTTGTTGATGATATTGTATTTTGGTGTTATTTTTCATGCTATGTTGATGAACTGAATACATAGGACCACAATAGAAACAAGTCCCCAGCTCAAATGTCTGACTGTACCTCGTGCTGTTCACATTTCTGTCTAATAAGGAAGAGCAACACTTTTGGTCTCATTCACCTCATTTCAATTCAATTCACATTTAAAGGACACAGAAAGTAGTTAGCGCCGTGGCTAACGAACGACCTGGTCACCAAATTCAATTTAATTTTCATTCAGCAGAATGAAAATGAAATTGAATTCCGCGACCTGGTGGTGTGAAAAAGCTAGTGTGTGAAAAAAAAGAAGAAAAAAAAAAAAAAAAGAATATTGAAAATTTACATTCTGCATAATGACTACTTTCTACGTTTGGTACTTTTACTCAAGCACATTTTTAAAATACAATTTCACTTGTTGCGACCGTCAGGTCGCAGTTACTATCAAAACCTCCACAAACTGTGAGTCCGTCCGTCCGTCAGTCAGTCAGTCCGTCCGTCCGTCTGTCTGTCACACGTCACATGTCACACTTTTGCCCTGCTCATATCTCCGCAACCGTCGCCCCGATCCATGCCAGATTTTGCACACACACTCCTTGCCTGCCACCCCCGGAGCTCCAGGGACCCCCAGGTCCCTGGGGGACCCCCAGATGTAAAAAATGACCAAATGTGCAAAAATGACCAAATGACCACCCCAACGGGGCTGCTCACGGGGAATTCCCGGGGACCACCGACTCCTGGTGCTCCAGAACGGATGCAAAAGTGGTGGCGCCCCCAGTGGAGGACCCCCTGCCACTGCAGCGCACATAAAATGCCGTAACTCGGGCTAGGAGCGACCGGGAGAGCCGGGGCCGGTACCTACATGGCCCTCTTCTAGCGCCACCATGTGGCGGATTCTTGCAAAACACATTTTTGGACACTGCTCCTACAATTTTTGCCCTAAAATCACTCAAATCGGTACACAGTATGTCTACACTCATGTCATCAACATGGATCTGTCCCATATAGCGCCACCTTCAGGCCGACTTTTTAAAACACATTTTTGGACACTGCTCCTACAGATTTTGCCCTAAAATCACACAAATCGGTACACACTATGTCTACACTCAGCGCCACCATCAGGCCGATTTTCTTCAACCACATTTTTGGACACTGCTCCTACACATTTTGCCCTAAAATCACGCTGCGACCTGACGGTCGCTTATCTCCCGATTAGGGAGTCTTACTGGTAACAGTATTTCTGGGTGCCCGGTGGCCTACTGGTCCAGGCGGCAGGCGCATACCACTTAGGCATTGCCACATACAGCAGGCATGGATGCCTGGCGGCGGAGCCGGTTCGATTCCCGATCTGGACGACCTTTGTTGCGTGCCACTCCCCATTAGAGCAGTGATGGCTGAGTGGTTAAGTGTCCATACCTAGGACTCCGGAGGCCCCAGAGGTCGCAGGTACGATTCCCCGCTCCAGCTATCACTGCTCCCCTCCCCCTCGCGCTCCTTGTGGGCAGCACTGGGTTCAGCTGGGTTAAGCTGAAAAAAGCAGCTGGGTTGGGCTGCGATATCTGAATTTCCCTCGCGGGAGGAGTAGGTAACTATCATTATCTCTCCCCCCATTTCCTGTCAGTCTACTGTCCTATCAATAAAGGCATAAAAACCCAAAGACAAATCTTAAAAAAAAAAAAAAAATGTATTTCTACATTGCAGTATTGATACTTTAACTCAAGTAAAACATGGTGAGTGCCTTTCCCACCACTGCCCAGACTACACTCACCTATGTTGGTGGGGGCTGTGTATAGATGGGCGTACTGGTAGAACTTCCTGGCAGCCTTGTGGTTGGTCTGGAGGAGGCTGACGCACCGGACGGCCCAGACCTTCTCCGGCTCGTTGACGGGGAAGAAGGACTTGAAGACCAGGTTGACGATGCGCCTGGAGACCGGCGGCGAGTCCTTGACCAGGCGGGCCAGGAGGTGTTCCATCTTACACACTTCCCAGAACTGAACAGGAGAGAAGCCCAGAGTTAAGCTATTAGTCCCCTATTGTGGTGGCGTTCAAACCTTTTCATACCAAGGTCCATTATTTATTCAGCATTTGAGCCACGGACCACCATTTGATGAGATTTAGCCTCTCGGACCCAAGAACTTACTGTTATTATTACGACTTCCTTCTTTTTCTTTTCGTTCTATGCTGTTAACTGTGTGTGTGTGTGTGTGTGTGTGTGTGTAATGACGTGGTTGTTGCGCTCAACAACCACGTCATTACAGACCCGCGCGTCCATGCACGCGCGAGCTATGTGCAGGACGGCACGCATCGTGAGCTGTCAACAAAATCTGCGACTGCGAGAGCTTCCATCCTAGGAATACATCAATCACACAGTGCACAGCACTGGACCAGTCTGAGGCTGCAGGGAAAGCTGGCTCTTCTTCCATTTGCAAACAACTCACTGTCACAGTCAGTCCTCTCAAACAACACCATAGGTGAGGACATTCTAATTTTCACCATTAAAGCTCGTCTACAAGTGCTGCCAACCAAGTCTAACTTGGCAACTTGGTACCCATCAGAACACGACCCCCACTGTATCCTACACTCAGTCCCACATGACAAAGAGACAATAGCACACATCTTAAATGGCTGCAGCTTCTATAAAGGAATGTACATAGCCAGACATGACCGTCTGGTGGACCTGGTCTCAGACAGGATCAGAGAAGTGCAAGAAAGGACAACAAAAATGTATAAACACAGTACTGTAAAACTAGACTGGTTTGATCACAACGACACACATGTCAATTCATTGCAAGATATTTCAAACACCCCAGATATTGTGTTCATAAATGAAAATAGAAAAACTGCTACTATACTTGAAATTGGCTGCCCTTTTGATTTGTATATGGACATTTGTTTTACATCCAAACTAATGAAATATCAGCCTTTGGTGGAACGTATTATGGCTTTGGGATATAACTGTCAACTTATTATCCTTGTGTTCGGGAGTCTCGGACACGTTCACAAACTCGTGCTCCGTGGCCTGCAATTGGGAGGATTGCAAAAGACAAACGCAAAAAAGCTGGCCAAGTACTGTTCTGTCTCAGCTATAATGGGCAGTCTGTCTATCTGGAGAAGACGCTGTTTCGTTTATCCCTGAGTGTAAAGGTTAAAAAAAAAAAAAAAAAAAAAAAAAAAAAAACATCTGTAAAATTTCTGTATATATAGTATGTCATCAATGTGATATCTTGTTTCCCTCTGTGTGTTAAGTGTGTTAATAAGCATGTGCAGCAGCTGTAACTGGTATGTCCATAGTGTAACCTTCTTCTGACCAGTATTTGGATCTATACCGTATTGCGCTTTTTGTGCAGATCCAAATAAAAGAATTCAAATGTGTGTAGGAGCCAGGGATTAGGTTTTGGTGGGTGTGTGTACTGGGTGGGGGAGGCAACTATTGTTTCTGGAACATTATTTCATGACATATTTGTTACTGGTGCTTCTTAAAAAAAAAGAAATAAATCTTTACAAAAGCACAAGGATTACAAAATATTTACAGCCACACACACACACACACACACACACACACACACACACACACACACACACACACACACACACACACACACACACACACACACACACACACACACACACACACACACACACACAACATATATACTGTATATATAAACGATAACTGTATATAAATAGGTAGACTAGAAATGCTATGGCACAAATGCTCAAAAAAGCACCCACACTCACCTTAGCAGCTCGCACCGCCTTAACCTTGATAAGCAAGTCGAGGAACGCCAAGCGGACCTTCTCAGACTTATCGTGAATGCAGTTCTTCAGAGCGGGCAGGAGTTTCTCCATCAGTGGGTGACTGAGGGGGTTGTCCAGGATGATCGCCACGCACTGGAGGACACATCAACAAACCAACCATGAATTATCATCGCAATAAGCCTGTCCAGCTGCTGCTGCCAATGGCGTTTCTCACATACTGTACAAATCCTGTTTGTTTGCAGTGGGGTTAATGCTAATCAGTTTGCATCACTTAACGAGGGCCAGCTAAAATATCTAATTCAAGCCCCTGGTATGATTTGTTACGCTTTCCCTAATTTGTGTGAGCTTTTGGAGTCAGAAAGTTAATACCTGCGATTTTGGCCAGAGGCAACACAACAGTACCCCTCCTGCAAATCCTGTTTGCAATGGTAATAATGTCCCTCCATGGGAAATACAAAAATATGAAAAGTACAAACAATGCCTAGATATAATCTACTTAAACTCTGGTGTGATCTGATATGCTACTGGAACTGGTGAAAGCTTTGCACTGCCAGAGGAGCCTAGCAAGTATCGGACAGGATTTAGTTTCACCTTGGGGGAGGTCAATAACAAAGTCTATAAGACTACTTGCGTTGCTCTCCTGGATCAGTGGTGGAAAAAGGATAGCATTTTTTGTTTACTTAAAGTGATCCCTGATTTGTAGCTCAGATTAACTGTAGTTAGTAGTGTGGTGCTTTTCTGTTCTGTTCATATCAAGTAGGATGTTTTGCCGTGCCTGTAAGTGTTTAATTCAACATCTAAAACCTGTTTACACCGCCATTTTAAATGGGCCCGACCAGCCAAAATGCATTGCCTACGTCATCACTGCATGCGACGAACAGTGCAATGGCTCCCCCCAGGGGTTGAACATATAACATTTTTTCTCTCAAAGGAATATATTCCAAGTGTTTTAAAAGGTATATTTCGGTTAAAGAGGGTTATTATAACATATTAAAAACTCATTCAGTGCCAATGACGTCTCTTGACGTCTTTTTTTCAAAGGCGTTCTGTGCCAATGACGTCTTTGACGTCTTTTGTGTTTTTTGTATAATTTATTTATTTTTATTTTTTTTTCATTTCAAAGAAATTCAAAAAAAAAAAATCAAAAATCATGTGTGGCACATGAACCTTGGAGCCATTTTGGCATTTGGCACAGAAAGAGTTAAGGCCTACATGGCTTACAAATCAGGGATCACTTTAAGTTAAAATGTCAATACTGCAATGTAGAAATACTGTAGTAAAAGTACGGAATTCAACATTTCCTTGAGTAAAAGTACAAAAGCATTGGTATCAAAATGTACTTAAAGTACCAAAAGCACACATTATGCAGAATGTCCCCTTTTGTCAGAAGCTTTGAAAATCTTTTGATGCGACGCATTGTGAACTTGTAGATCGTCTATTTTCAAATGGCCGAAATGTATATAGGTTTGAAGTGGTTAATGTAAGTTTTGTAATAATAATCAAAATCTACAAAGTAACTAGTAATTAAAGCTTTCAAATAATTGTAGTGGAGTAAAAGTACTGAAAACTGGAAATAGTCCAGTAAAGTAAAAGGAAAAAAAGGGAAAAAAAAGAAAGAAAACTCAAAACGACGGTTACGTAGGTAACCACGGTTATGTGAGCGTTGGATCACTCCAATAACTCATGTCCTTCCGCGGAGGGACATATTATCAGTTATTGGAGTGAGTGATCCAATAAGCGCTACGTAACAGTACTTAAGTACAGTACTTGAGTAAAAGTAATTAGTTACTTGACAACACTCTCCTGGATAACATACTGTACACCACCAGGTCCCAAAGCCAGGTGAATGGAGAGAGATCAGGCACGTGCACACATAGACATCAAAGGGCTGCCCTTTTATCCGTCTGTAAAAAGTGCAGTCTCCAGACCATGAATGCAGTTTTTGAGGTGAGAGAAATGCATATGCCCCCTTTCCATGCCATAACTGAAGGCATCATTCCAGAGAATTGCCTTGTCCAAACTCTCCTGAACTTGAATGCAGCATCTTATGTTGAAAGAATTGCCCTCTCTGTGTAGAAATCCATGCCATTACGCCACAACTCCAGAATTTACTTGATTATGCTTAGTTCATCACGCACCGAAAATAGCCGACCTCCACTGCGACACGTTGTGAGCTTAGAGGTCTGCTATTTTCAATATTTCCACCTAAAGGCCCTTTTAGAAATGTCAGCCCCTGCCTCTCTAACATTCTCTGCACGTCCCTGAGAGAGATGCTTGTATTTGACCCACCTTTAAGACAGTCCCACGGACATCCGGGGAGCTGCTGTCAGTGGCCAGCTCCGACACCAGCTTCTTCATGAAGTCAGTGATGACGGCCGGAGGAAGGACCTCCCAGAACTTGGCCAGGATCTTACACACACCCAGCGTCGCCGTGGAACGTACCCGGGGATGGGCGTCATCCAGTAGGGACTGAGAAACACACACACACACACACACACACACACACACACACACACAGTATTCAAGTGTTTTTAGGTAATATTTGGTCCATTAATCTAGTGGTTTTCAACCGGTGGTCCAGGTTCCAGGTGCTCCCCAGCTAAATGATGGAGTTGGTAACCAAATGGACCATTATAGATCTTTAACTCTTGAGAGCATAAAATAATGGACCATTGGTTTCATAATTTGGTTTCATAATCATTTTACACGTTTTGGGTCTGAGAGGCTAAATCTAAATCAAATGGTGGCCCGTGGATCAAATGCAGAATAAATAATGGACCTTGATACCTTGAAAACCAAATTAAAATATTAATTTCACATAAATTAAATATCTTTCCACAATCATTTAGCCCTAATTCTGGGGTGAGGGGAAAAAAAGGAGAGGGCCTTGTATAGACCACTGGGAGACTCCCGTCAAGTATATACGGGTTTAAGTGTTTGTTTTTAGTCATAACTCCTGCCTGTTAGCTCACCTTGCTTATTTATCAAAGTAAAACGTTGCATCGTGTTGCTGTGGTGCTCACCATTAATGTGTCGAGTTGTTTCTGAATGGTCTCGTCAATCTTTTCGCTGCTCTGACTGGGGTCATGGATGGCAAAGGCGTCGGTGAACAGGAATGCCGCGTTTGTGCGCACCTCAAAGTTAGGAGCCTGCAGAAATCAAGAGATGAACCACCAGACCATATTCGGTTTTACGAGGAAAGAAATATAATATAGAGTGTAGAACAGACAGTATTGGAGGGCTACACACAGTTAATCGAAAGTAATCAAATACTGAGATTTCAACTCTGCAGTTCATTCAAATATCACTTTTTGACAACTGTTGCACTGATGTGGCGCATGTTCCAATATTCAGCTAAATGAGATTATGTTTTGTCATAATCGTGCAGCTCTAATGAATTTTAAATGTGTTAATTAAACCAAAAGTCAATGTCTTGAAAATTCTGCATACATTTAGAGCTCTCCAGAGAATGGGCTTGTAGAGTTTGTACAGCATCTCATCCACCTTTGGAACAGTCTTCCTGCTATGAAAACAGCTTAGAATCTACAGAGAGAAAATAGAACACACACACACACACACACACACACACACACACACACACACACACACACACACACACACACACACACACACACACACACACACACACACACACACACACACACACACACACACACACACACACACACACACACACAAAACTGCATTATTTTGCAAATAATATATTTTGCAGATAAATCTAATTTTGTCTAAACTGCAGGGGTCTTCAACAGGGGGTCCTCAGAGTTACTACAGGGGTGCCGCCAAATCTTTGTGATAGGAACTTTGTTCTATTTACATTAACCACTTGAACCCTAGCATCCCTGAGAAGAACTTAAGCCAAAAAAAAAAAAGGCAAAGAGGTTTGGTGTAGAGGTGGGAAAAAAGTGTAAGGTCAAGTTTACAAAGTATTGATGGTTTAAGTGGTTTAAGTGGTTGGTCTCTGAAAATACACATTAACATGAAACACCGATGACAGTGCTGTCAAACAGGTCTATGAAGCTTTGTATGAAATCTATGAAAAGGTTTAATCTGCAAGACAATTCTATACAATCGGTAGTTGGGGGTCCCCTGCTTCATCTCTCTCTCAGCTAAGGAGTCCTTGGGCTGAAAAAAAGACCCCTGGCCTAAAGTCTAAATTAAGTTCTCTGTCATGCCTTCAACTGTTGCACGTTTACCTGTACGATCTTTTTGTAGACAGGTGACGCTCTGGGGAGAAGGATGGCGTGTTGCATTAAGTCCTGTATACAGCTGTTTTCTATCTCCTCCAAGAAGCCTCCGGAAGCCTTCTTCCAGGCTCGGAAGTAGATGTCCGCTATGTGGGCGGTCACGTTTCTTAGGGAGTAACAGAATAGGAGCATGCATTTCAATCCTCAACAACCAGAAGGAAACAAGTAGTCAAACTTTAGCCAGATACTGTATGGGTCGGGCTGAGTAAACGGGTGTTAAGGCCACTTTTAACCGCACAGATTCGGCGACGATTCGGCGGCGGAAGGCGGCGGAAAGCGTCTGTTGCCGAACGGGAGCTCATCGTCAGGTTTTCGGCAGCGGGTCGGGAACCTTATCGACCGAAAACTGGAAAACTGGACTTGCTCAGTTTTGTTCAGTCGCCCCTCGCCGTCGGTAAGATTGAGGGAGTTGTAGAATAGTTTACTACTGCTCCAAAACCAAGCCAAAACAAGCCAGAGACATTTTCCCGTCGCATATTTTTACTAAATACCATATTCTCAATCTCAACTCTCAATTCCTATTCCAATCGGATCCAAAGCAAAGCTAGTAGTAGGCTAGTAATAGTCCATCAAGTGCCCGTGTTGTTGTTTTCTTTTTTTTCCTCCTCTGCACGGAGAACAGAGCTGCCTCCGGCCGGGTTAGGGTTGCCAGATTCTGTGAGTGAAATACGCGACCAGGTCTATGAAAATAAGCCCAAAAGCGCGACCAGTTTCACCTCTGAACTCTATTACATTAGTTATTTTATAAAATAATGTTGAAAGCAAGGCCAAATAAGCAACTACACTTCAGAAACAAGCCCAAACAAAAGCAACCCACATCTAGCAACATTATAGGAAAACAGGATCAACGTTGCTTATAAGGAGCAGACCTGGCACCACTGCCATACAGTAACTACAGTCGGCGTCGTCTGAAAAAAATAAAATAAAAAATAAGTGCTTAGTTTTTTGCAGTTCTTTGCAGTCTGTGTACAGTCAGAAGGAGTCTCCTGTAGGCTGTTTGGTGTGTAGACACCTTAACTCTTACTTGCTGTAGAACTGCAGCTGATTTTTGATGGTGCCATGAATCATCCAGATGAAGTCGACATGCCATCTGAACAGAAACACCAGGAACCGCTGTCCCTGTGAAAGGACACGCTGTGTCAGTGTCAGGCTGATGGCTGCTCACCAATGAAAATGAAAGGTATTTAGCAGATGCTTTTAATCCAGACCGAATTACAGTAGGTAAATACAGGGTAATGCATCAAGCGCATAGAAAATAACTAATCTAGGATCATATAGGTAAACCAAGAACCTATCATCAGTCTAACAGTATAATTCAAAAATAATCTGTACATTGAAACTATACAAACTATAGGATGCCAGGTCTACAAATGAACCTGGCTAGTCTACATAACTATAGATCTAAATTATTACATTTTAGCCTTTGCATAAGCCTGCAAGGTCATCATGGCTTGGGCAAGATATTGATATATAAGACCTGTATAACCTTATCCACTCACATCATCAAGATTAATGTAATTGACATTTAAGAAGCACTTCAGCAGCAGGTCCTTTATCTGCTTGTTGTCCTCCGACATGAAGTCTAGGCTCAGAAGTACATTATGGAGGGTCCACAGTCTCTGGATCTCAGCCCCCTGGCAACACACACAACATGATGATGGTGTATCAGTTTCACTTGTGACAGCTTCTGATGAACACCATTTCAATTAGGACGACTTCAAAGTGATCCAGCAAAGTGCACCTCTGTTGCAATGCTAAGTTGCCTTTGAGAAGAACCGCCCATAAGCACTAGTATTGTTGCTACTGAAAATGCATAAAGCCCAGTTGAAGCCGTCACTCTTCTGCACTTTTCCTAAATGCTGACATTTTTTGATATAAAAGGCATCACAACTACTACTACTAATAACTTCTCATCAGTGTAGTTGTCAGGAATGCAAAACAGATACAAAAAAAATAAAAAATAAAAAACGAACATAATATGCACATCACTTTGTTGAGGTGCTGGGTTGGAATGTATCGTGAAGAACAAGAATGAACCCACACACTCATCTGCTCAAATGTAATTTAATGACAACATTTCGAAACATTGTCATTAAATTACATAGAAGCAAATGAGTGTGAAGGTTTTTTCTTTTTCTGAAATTGACATTTATTTTCAGACCATATCCCAATATGTGATTTTTGAAACCTGGCGCGCGCAGCGCACACCAATATTTGGGGTTTCCCTGAAGTTCTGAATGGCCTTCACTGAATGTGGGTGTGCCAATCCATGCTTAATTTTATAGAAGTATCTTCTGAAGTTCTGTTGTATTATATTGCTAGTCTGGCCAATTCAAATACTCATATCTTGAAATTATATTATTATTATTATTGTTGCGGATCTGCACTGATCTCAGAAATAGCCCCAATAGAATCCTCAAGCCTGAAATCAGTACCCAGGAATGAGAACTTTAACCCCTGAGTACATCCTTTCCATTGATAATTTCAAGACAAAAACCCCTGAGTTGAAACAGAAGTTCCAGATGGACATGCTGCTTTATCAAAACACTTCAGGGCCCATGTTCAGTATCTAGATACAGTAAGTGTCCAAAAATATGTTTTTCAAAATGGTGGCGCTAGAAGAGGGCCATGTGAGAAATGAGGGTTGGAGGTTGTGATTTGCCATCCAAGGAGTGTGTGTGCAACGTTTGGCATTGATAGGGCCAACAGTGGCAGAGATATAACTAGGGCAAAAGTGTGATGTGACGGACAGACAGACAGACTGACAGCCGGTGGAGCTTTTCATAGTAACTGCGACCCGACGGTCGCAACTAAACTAAACTAAACTCATGTTGTGGTAAAGCACCGAAACAGGCTATTCATTCATTCATTCATATTACTGACGGATTTCTTTGTCGTGAAGGACTTCTGCAGGGAGATGAGGAATGCAGTCCTGCCGAACTTTTCCTTCTTTTTCAGGCCTTTCTTCCACCAGGCCTCAAACAGCTTCAGGATGTGGAGGTAGAGAATCTCATCTGACACAGGCACTGAACACAGGACACCTGATATTTGTGATACAAGGGGAGAGAGAGAACAATCTGACATCTAATCTCATGCAAGAAAATGTGATAATAAATAAAACTTTATTGATCATGAAGGCAAAATTGGGTCATCTCAGTTGTCAATTTAGTTGGCAACAATGAAAGGAAAGTTTTTTTTTTTTTTTTTTTTTCATTTCAATTGAATAAGCAAAATGTAAAAACCTCTCTAAGGGTGGAACAATATAGAAATGTCAGAATTATTTGAGCAAATATAATTTGCGATTAACAATATTATCGCAATAATCAATATGCTTAAAACTCAAAACGCCACTTTTGTTTACCACTTGGAACCCCCTGCATCCCTATTCAGGGGGGAACGTGTTGCGTTGTGAGCTTGTAGATCTGCAATTTTTAGCAAATCAATTTGTGTAGAGTGAAATAATAGCGTACCAAAGGTGCTTGTTACAAGTTCATTTTATCAAGTATAGTATAGAGGGTTTAAGTGGAAGTGAATTTGCAGCTCAAAAAAAGCAAATTCGTCCTAGTGTATATGAAGGAGGACAATTTCATGATAAATTCAAATCTCTACGATACGATTATCGTGAGCGTTTTTTTTTAATCACGATAAACGATAAGAACAATTATGGTCACATCCCTAAACCTCACAGTAACAACATCAAGAGTATATCTTTAAATCTTGCTAAAGTAGACCCACCGTGAAGCCGGTCGGCACATCCCAGGAGAGCCTTATATGTGTCACCGTCTTGTAGGACATTTATAGATAGTGTGGCCACCAGTGTAATGCCGTTCACAACGGACATGACATGTGTCTAGGAAAGGCACAACATAAATCAAAAGATGGCCATATACATTTATTACATTGGACATCAACGTGATGATACTTGGTGTGTGATTTCTTTTTTTCTTTTTATGGCAAGAAGGAAGTAGCTTATACACAATTTGTAACTTATGATTTAATACAGTATCTGGCTTAAAGTCCTGTTCGCAATTTGGTGTTAGGGGAGTTTCTCACCTGAACTGAGTCAGTGGGTCCCTAGACATGAAAAATCACAGAGGTGCTCATCCGCCATAGTGCCACGAATGGCGCAATGGCCAAATCAAATATGGCTGCCATCAGCTATGATGAAAATCCAACTTTTCTGTTTCTGGATGTATATGCACATGTAATACCACTATTTGGACTAATTGTGGTGTGGGGAATTCATTTCTGATATTGTTTTGACCATTAAGGATCATCTTGTCTTTGAAATATCAATATCAATGCCATTTTTCAAAAACGATTTTGTTCATTACTTGCACTTTTATAGTATTTTTTGTAAGTTTGTTACTATTTTATAGTAAGTTTGTTTTGTTTATATCAAAAAACATACTAGTGAGAAATACAACAAGTAAACATCCACATTTAACTTTAAAGGGGGGTTTTAAATGGGTGTTTAAATGAGCAAATAAGACTATTTACGAATAAAAGTGACAAATAAAATTACACAACAAAATCACACAAAATTAAATAACAATTTCCCTCAAAGTGCACCATATTGTGATTGTGTGCATGCAAGTTAGTATGAGGTGTTTTTACAGGATGGATTTGTCAGTGTTCCATAGCAAAATATGATGCACAGAACTCCATCAGTGTCGAGTGTCTTGCTTCAGACATGGCAGGAGTGTACTAAAGTCAAAGTGCTCCTTCCATCCATCAGAGCTTGACATTGACTTTTTGAGGCAGTTGTCCTTTGGACAAGTATATTTCCCATTCACTTGTCCGGGGACAAAAGTCACTTGTCCGGATAAAAATGTCATACATTGAAATAATAACAAAAGGACGGCTAATGACCTCCCTTCTATGGGCACTTGTCCCGGACAACAGGACAAGCCTTTATGTCATGCCCTGTTCCATGTTCCAATGGTTCTAGTCTTTCCTCAGGTTCCTTAGTCCATGGGCCAGACGGGTTGTTGGTATCAAAAAGGTGGCAAAGGTTACCATGCATTTTTGAAAAGCTCTATATCTGTAGATTATATTTTGGTATGATAACCCTTTCTTAGACACAGCTAAATTGGTGTTATCAGCCTCTAGAGTTGGTGTCCCATTAACTTTACATTACACCTTCGGGGTCGCCACAGCTCCAGAAAAACAATGGTTTAGTGATGAAAAGTGATGAGTCATCACTTTTCAGAGTTTTGTGGATGTTTTCTGGAGCCCGAAGGTCACCAACTCGGGCGCCCTAGCTAAATCATTAGAGCATGCCCTGGGCTACATCTGTGCAAAATTTGGCGCTTTTAGACTGATTAGCATGAGAAATAAAACCCTAAGGCCTCCGACTAACATGAATGCACACCCATACATGCATCGTCTTCTGAGGCCATTTATAGCCCAAGGAATGTTTTTTGTGCAAAACAGATGCTTGCAATGGATTCGGCATCATGAAAACCCCCTAGTTTGACCCCTCTTATGCTACTAAAAGCAGATTATTGCGACCGTCAGGTCGCAGTTTAGTATCAAAACCTCCACCGGCCGTCCGTCCGGCCGTCCGTCGGTCACACGTCACACGTCACACGTCACACCTTTGCCCTGCTCATATCTCCGCATCAGTATGACATCACACTGCTGACATCAGTATGACATCACACCGTACACAAATGACCCTTATATAAGACCGGCATTATCTACCGACAGATTAGTAACAAGATGTCAAAATGAACATCGACGACGGACCCTTCACAACCAGCGAGCTCGCCAGGGCAAAATCCACCCTGAGAGAGGGAAAAAGTGCTGGGCCTGATGGCATACCCCCAGAGGTCTTGAAGAACTGCGACCTAGACAACCTCATCCTAGACTTTTGCAACAATGCTCTACAGCACAACAAGCAACCTGAAATATGGTCTCTGTCTAACATCATCCCGGTGCCTAAAGCTGGAGACCTCTCAAAGCCAGACAACTACAGAGGCATCAGCCTGACATGTATCACTGCTAAGGTCTTCAACCGAATGATACTGAACAGGATACGGCATGCCATCGACCCTCACCTGAGAGAGAACCAAAATGGTTTTCGAGAGGAGAGAACAACCGTAGCACAGATCCTGGCATTAAGGAGATTAATAGAGCAGGTGAAAAAGGACAACCTAGCAGCTGTACTGTGCTTCATTGACTTCAAAAAAGCTTTTGATTCTATCCACAGAAGCAAGATGGTGAAGATCCTTGAGGCCTACAATGTCCCTCCCAACATTCTCCGGGCTATCGAGACCATGTACGCAAAAACAAGGGCCAAAGTGGTGACCCCGGATGGCAGCAGTGAGGTGTTTGACATCCGAGCTGGTGTAATGCAAGGAGACACCCTAGCCCCCTACCTCTTCATCATAGTTCTAGATTACGCGCTCAGGAAAGCCATAGGGGGACGAGAACAAGAGCTTGGCTTCACGCTAACACCAAGGAGGTCAAGGCGGCATCCCGCAGTAGTTCTGACAGACCTGGACTATGCGGACGACATCAGCCTGCTCTCCGACAGCATGGAACAAGCACAAGAACTCCTGAACAGGGTGGAGATAGAGTGTGCCAAAGTTGGTCTCAGGCTAAATGCTAAGAAAACTGAGGTTATCACCTATAACCTACCTGATCACTCACCTCTGACAACAACAGAAGGAGCTGTGTTGAAGGAAGTCAAGGACTTCAAGTACCTGGGCGCATGGGTCGACTCAACTGAGAAAGACCTTAAAGTAAGGAAGGCACTCGCGTGGAGGGCCCTGAACGGCATGAACAGTGTATGGAACTCTAACCTCCCCCGCCAAATCAAACTTAGCTTCTTCTTTGCAACGGTGGAGTCTGTTCTCCTCTATGGCAGTGAATGCTGGACCCTGAAGCCAACCCTGCAGAAGTCTCTAGACGGGTGCTACACTAGAATGTTGCGTGCAGTACTCAACATCAACAGGAGTGCACATGTTACCAACAGGAGCCTGTATGAGGGAATACCAAAGGTAAGCGAGAAAATTGCCACCAGAAGAATGAGACTAGCAGGACACTGCCAAAGACACCAGGAGCTTCCAGCCAGCAAATTGGTACTGTGGGAGCCAACACATGGGCACCGGTCGCAAGGACGTCCCACAAAAACATACGTGGACGTACTCAAGGAAGACGTAGGGACACAGAACACCAATGAGCTGGCCAGATGTATGGAGAACCGAGATGACTGGAAACAACGATGGAGGGCTCGTCTGAGGACGACCTAGATAGATAAAATCGTCTATTTTTTTTACCTTTTTTCCTTTAATGTAAAGTTAATGGGACACCAACTCTAGCAGCTGATAACACCAATTTAGCTGTGTCTAAGAAAGGGTTATCATACCAAAATATAATCTACAGATATAGAGCTTTTCAAAAATGCATGGTAACCTTTGCCACCTTTTTGATACCGACAACCCGTCTGGCCCATGGACTACCTTGGCTGTTGCAAGCAGGTGGCAAGAAATGCGATAGAAGGTGCCTTGTTGGTCTCAGCAGTTGTACTTCTCTGCTACCAATACTGTGTCTTGTTCTGTCAAGGTCTTTGCCTCTCCAAAGTTTGTTAGATATTGTACTCGGTCAGAAGCCATAACTACATGTTTAATCCTCACCTGGCCCATGCAGTCATCTCCTGTCTCCAAGGCATATGTGCCTTGATCACTGTCTTGGCTAGTGGTGCTCCAAGATGAGACTGCTTGATGCAGTGGAAGTGAGTCTCACCAGTGCCATACTGCTGCCATCTCCTTCACCCCCAGTGCTTGGAAATATGGGGTGTAGTATAGCAGTAATGTGAAGGAGACAACAACTATCTGGGGTCCGCTCATAGTTCCGACATCCCATTATTCTGACCATTAGGTTAGTGAAGG
The DNA here is from genome assembly GCF_963921795.1 of Nannobrachium achirus. Classification (NCBI taxonomy): domain Eukaryota; kingdom Metazoa; phylum Chordata; class Actinopteri; order Myctophiformes; family Myctophidae; genus Nannobrachium; species Nannobrachium achirus. The sequence goes on from NC_137828.1 coordinate 39,735,889, forward strand.
TTAGGGATAGGCTTAGTTATAATGGAGGCTGTACATGCACCAGGTGTCAGCCTCCTCAATCCTATTCAAGATGTCTGGGATCTCTTCTCCACTAGCGACATCATCAACAGAGACAACAGAGCTGATAATGGTAAATGGACTGCATTTACAGTATATAGCGCTCTTCTCCAAAGCGCTATACAATGTATTTCACATTCGCCTATTAACACACACATTCACACATACATTCACACCATGAAACCATGCACAGTGCTCATCGGGAGCAGTTAGGGGTTCAGTGTCTTGCTTAAAGGGCCATTTCACCTCTGAGACAAGGGTTAGGGTTAGGATTATAGCATGTACTTGATGCAAAACGCATCACTAGTACATGCTGAAATATTTCACCTCTGAGACAAGGGTTAGGGTTATAGCATGTACTTGATGCAAAACGCATCACTAGTACATGCTGAAATACTAAAATATCTCAAAACACAGATTGAACTAAAAAAATAACTCAGGATTGTGTTGATCGTCTCCCAAACAACAATAAAATAAGATTGTGTTGAAAGGTGAAATGGCCCTTTAAGGACACTTCGACAAATAAGCAGGAGGAGCCAGAAATCGACCCTGAAACCTTCAGATTCCAAGGCAGCCGTTCTACCTACATCGCCACAAGCTTGAATGGACACCATATTCCGAACACACGGCTGGAGAGCTGTTTGTTCTCCTCAGACACCCAGAATTTGTAAAGTTGATGAGGGATGGGTGCGTCTGTCGACTCTGTTATCTCTGATGATGATGAGTGGCTCCCTGCAAAAGGGGCTGGAGGTGAAGAGATCCCAAAGATTGAACTAGATTGAGGAGGCTGTCACCAAGCTGCTGGTACATGTGGAGTCAACTGGCCCTATTATAACTAAACCTACCCATAACCCTAACCTAATAGAGGGAATAATGGGTCGCCAGGATTATGAGTGGACCCCAGAGAGTTGTCGTAGTGATACTTCCAAGCACTGGGGATTAAGTAGATGATGTAGATCTGATAGCAGTATGGCACTAGGTGTGCAGCGGCACATGCTTCTACAGCATCAAGCAGTCTCTCATCTTGGAGCACCACTAGCCAAGACAGTGATCAGGGGACATATGCCTTGGAAACTGGAGATGACTGCATGGGCCAGGTGGGGACTAAGCATGCAGCTATGGCTTTTGACCGAATACAATATCTAACAAACTTTGGAGAGGCAAAGATCTTGACAGAACAAGACACAGCATTGGTAGCAGAGAAGTACAACTGCTGAGACCAACAAGGCACCTTTCTAGTGCATTTCTTGCCACCTGCTTGCAACAGCCAAGGAACCTGAGGAAAGACTAGAACCAATGGAACATGGATGGATGCAAGGAACACTTCGACTCTCGAGGATATGGCTGCCTTGCTGATGGATATCGGTGCATCATATTTTGCCATGGAACAATGGCAAATACATCCTGTAAAAACACATCATACTAACTTGGATGCACACAATCACAATATGGTGCACTTTGAGGGAAATTGTTATTTAATTTTGTGTGTGCTTTTGTTGTGTGATTTTATTTGTCACTTTTATTCGTAAATAGTCTTATTTGCTCATTTAAACACCCATTTAAAACCCCCCTTTAAAGTTAAATGTGGATGTTTACTTGTTGTATTTCTCACTAGTATGTATTTTGTTATAAACAAAACAAACTTACTATAAAATAGTAACAAACTTACAAAAAATACTATAAGAGTGCAAGAAATGAACAAAATCGTTTTTGAAAAATGGCATTGACATTGATATTTCAAAGACAAGATGATCCTTAATGGTCAAAACAATGTCAGAAATGAATTATACATGTCAGCATTAGTTGATTTAGACCTACTGCACCTGTTTTTACTCCTAACAATGGCCAAGTTATGGTCCACGGTCTTCGGAATAGCAAAATGACCTTGACCATGACCTTTTGAGGTCCAAATCACCCAAAATGGTCAAAACAATATCAGAAATGAATTCCCCACACCACAATTAGTCCCAACAGAGGTATTACATGTGCATATACACCCAGAAACAGAAAAGTTGGATTTTCATCATAGCCGATGGCAGCCATATTTGATTTAGCCATTGCGCCATTCGTGGCACTATGGCGGACGAGCACCTCTGTGATTTTTCATGTCTAGGGACCCACTGACTCAGTTCAGGTGAGAAACTCCCCTAACACCAAATTGCGAACAGGACTTTAAGCCAGATACTGTATTAATTCACCATGGGACAAAAGAATTCCAGCTATGAGACACAGTACAGTACATACAGTACATGGAAAGGGAACCAAATGTTACAGGTCTATTTGGTTCCATTTGTACACTCTCAGAGTAATGGGGTTCCTTGCATTTTTATGGTGGCTGGAGAACCAGCCACCATAAAAATGCCATTAGTAATTGTTAGTAAAATAATAACAAATACTATAGTACAGTAAGAGTATAAAAGTGCAACATCAACTGAAGCATTCACGATATGACTGTAAATTAAATATCATTATATGATAAATTACGAGGTATCAGATTGTCATAGACTGGCATACTCGCCGATACCAATGACAGCATTTTAGGCAGTATCTGCAGCTTTTCCGATACTGGTATTAGTCGGAGGCCTAAGGGAGATGACATGGTAATCTCGCGCTAATTAGTCTAAAAGCGCGAAATTTTGCACAGATGTAGCTCAGGGCATGCTCTAATGATTTAGCTAGGGCGCCCGAGTCGGCGACCTTCGGGGTCGCCACAGCGGCCAAATCAAGTTGGGCTACCATTGACTTTCTATACAGGAAGATAAATACCCAGAAAAACACTTTTTTTCTGGGTATTCAAGTTGGATTTGAGGGGTCTAACTAGGGGTTTGTAATGATGCTGAATCCATTGCAAGCATTTGTTTTGCACAAAAAACATTCCTTGGGCTACAAATGGCCCAAGAAAACGATGGTTTAGTGATGAAAAGTGATGAGTCATCACTTTTCAGAGTTTTTGGGGTGTTTTCTGGAGCTGTGGCGACCCCTAAAGTCGCCGACTCGGGCGCCCTAGCTAAATCATTAGAGCATGCCTTGGGCTACATCTGTGCAAAATTTGACGCTTTTAGACTGATTAGCACGAGAAAAAAAACCCTAAGGCCTCCGACTAACATGAATGCTCCCATACATGCATCGTTTTCTGATGCCATTTCTAGCCCAAGGAATGTTTTTTGTGCAAAACAAATGCTTGCAATGGATTCAGAATGATGACAAACCCCTAGTTAGACCCCTCAGATCCAACTTAAATACCCAGAAAAAATATGTTTTTCTGGGTATTTTCCTCCTGTATAGAAAGTCAATGGGAGCCCAACTTGATTTGGCCGCTGTGGTGACCCCGAAGGTCGCCGACTTGGGCGCCCTAGCTAAATCATTAGAGCATGCCCTGAGCTACATATGTGCAAAATGTCGCGCTTTTAGACTGATTAGTGCGAGATATCCTTAAGTCCTCCGACTATATCGGAACAACTCCCGCTATGAGACTCAGGAGAACTTTTTGGGCATAGTATGACAATTCCTGCGACGCCAGCAAACTGTAAACACACCCGGTCTGCAGATGAGTCCACCTCCGGCTCCATGCCATCCTCTCTGGCATCCTCCTGGCCCGGGGTCCCCGGGGTACTCGGGGTCCAGCGCTCTGGGGGCACCTGGGCCAGCACCTGCTCCAGCAGCGCGTCCAGTCTGCTCCACAGAGTCTCTCTCTGCTCGGCGGGCAGCTCCTCCAAAACCTCCCCGATGTCGAAGGGGTCCGTTCGTTCCTTCTGCTCCACAGAAACAGGTGGCAGTCCACAAACACACAATCGATCATGTGACAAATTTAGTCGGTCTGAGCTAAGATGCAACACATTGTGAGCTTGTAGATTGGCTTATTTTCGCTATTTAAAATAATCGCTCCACTGATCACGTTCAACCCAGATTCGGCAAAAAACATGGGGTTGAATTGATTTTACTGCTATGCTACAAAAAGCTGGAATGCCCTACCAGGCCATCAAAAAGTGTGACACCTTACCCTCCTTGAAAACTGCCATAAGAGAGCACCTGTCTGCAATTTGCAACTGGACCTAGGAAGGTCTTCTAGCTTGACAACTCCCCTTCCCCCTCCCCAGTTGTGTTTCTGTACATATGCTTTTGTGTTGATGATTTATTGTATGTTATTGTATGTCTTTAAATGTCTCGCTGAATTGTATACACAGGACCACAATGAAAACAAGCCCTCTGGGCTTTTTGTGTGTCCTTTTAGCATCATTGTATAACTGTACCTCTGTACTATTTCGCAAACTGTAAATAAAGTATTCAATCAATCAAAATGGAAATCTAGGGAAAAATATAGAAATACTCATGATATTGATATAAAGTCGCCCAGCCCCAATCTGACCACATGGAGAGTCCGGGAGGCAGACCCAACCCTCATAATGTTAGCATATACCTTGGGCCATCACAAGTTCATACTGAACACCCCCAACTCGGGGCCGTTTAGTCGCAGGGGCCCAAAAAACAATTTTTTGGTACCTGTCTCTGGCGATATTATGTAAATGTATAAAATAATTCACTAAAATTACATACATTGTCCCACACATATGAAATTTGGTATGGAGTGTCCTGACACATAGGGGTAAGTGGTAAAATAGGATTATAGTGCTTACTACCAATGTATTTTAAGATATCACCCTCAACATCCCCAGAAACACAATAAAATTGCTGTCCGCTTGACAGATTATCATCAAATATGATCATTTTCAAGCAGTTTATGTTGAATATAATGACCTCTCCTGTATATAGAATACTTCCCACATTCATAAGCTTCAATTTGAGCCCAAGATGATCTTCTCATCTTGAGAATTACTGTTTCTGTAGTCAAAATACTGCACTATACCTCAAATCGGAGAAAATATAATATTCAGTCAGTAGCTTTACAGAAGCCTAGAATCCAACAATGGGTTCACAAGTACTGCTGTTTGAAGTTATAAACATGAAAAATTAATACTAGCAGGGAAGCAAATGTTGTTAAAAATATGTTTGATATGCTCAGAATGGCTTGTTGCAATACAAATATCAAACATTGGTTCGACGTGGAGCGGTGAATCTGAGCAGCTATATCCTGTGTGTGTGTGTGTGTGTGTGTGTGTGTGTGTGTGTGTGTGTGTGTGTGTGTGTGTGTGTGTGTGTGTGTGTGTGTGTGTGTGTGTGTGTGTGCGTGCGCGTGTGTGTGTGTGTGTGTTTGTTGTTTGTGTGTGGGGACAGGTTATTTAAACTATGAACTGTACTCTACTGTACCTTACTGTACTCTACTGTACCTTACTGTACTGTACCTTACTGTATTGTACCTTACCTTACTGTACCGTACTGTACCTAACTACCTTAATGTACTGTACCGTACCTTACTGTACTCTATCTTACTGTACTGTACCTTACTGTATCTTACTGTACCTTACTGTACTGTACCTTGCTGTACTGTACTGTACCTTACTGTACTCTACCTTACTGTACTGTACCGTACTGTACTGTACCATACTGTACTGTACCTTACTGTACTGTAAGCTCTCATAGCATAGAGTGGAGCCTATAAGCACTATAAGCCTATACTACTATAAACACTTTTGACTACAACAAATAATGTACGTTACACTATTTGTTGTGGTCAAAAGTGCTTTTATTTTTCATGAATCTGGTTCTAGTTCTGTTACAAACGCATACAAGCCATCACACTCTGCTAAACAGATGTCATGCTTTTATGTCTTTTGCCAAGTCCCGGAAAAGATTCCCTGTGATTGGCCATTACAGTCACTTTGATTGGCACTTGTGCCGAATGCTCACACCAAAACATGTATGAGATTGTGGTGGCTTGTGTGGGACAACCAAGGCATGGATGTGTTTGTAATGACAACATACTCATGAAAACGAAAACCACTTTTGAACACAATAAATAATGTAAAAGTGATAGGCTTATAGGCTCCACTCTATGCTATGAGAGCTGCTGGGTTCTGCTGTGGAAACTGGACAACATGGGCATTTCTACCTAGAGCCCATGGTCTTTTGGGATCAATATAAGTAGGAAAATGAGCCTAGAAGTTTATTTAGGGCAGAGTTGTCCTTTAAGTTAGGCAAGTAGATGAGTGGAACCATGAACTCATCACCATACCCCTTTCCCCCCCCATCAGCCATAGTAGATGAGGGATGCAGTATGTTGGTTGGTAGGTAGTTAGATGAGGGATGCAGTATATGGTGGTAGGTAGTTAGATGAGAGATGCAGTATGGTGGTAGATAGGCAGGCAGGCAGGTAGATGAGAGATTCAGTATGGTGGTAGGTAGGATGTTAGATGATGGATGCAGTTTTGTAGTAGGTAGGTAGGTACTGTAGGTAGATGAGAGATGCAGTATGGCGGCAGGTAGGTAGTTAGATGAGGGATGCAGTTTGGTGGTAGATACTGTAGGTAGTTTAATAAAGTGTGCAGTATGGTGGTAGGTACAGTAGGTAGTGCATCTGTAGACCACTTTAGTGCATCTGTAGACCACTGTTGTGATATGTAGACCACTGTACTACAATACATCTACCACTTTAGTGCCTTTGTAGATCACTGTAGTGCATCTGTAGACCACCGTACTATATTCTATAGACCACTCTAGTGCATTTGTGGACAACTGTAATTTCACAACTGCCCCGGCTGGGGGCCCCAAGGCTGAGGAATATCTTGCCCCTACACGTCAGAGCTGTGCAGTCAATTGGTATTTTTCAATCAAATATAGTATGCCTTTCCTTTACTGGTGCAGATGTTTTCTATATACAGGAGAGGTCATTATATTCACCATAAACTGCTTGAAAATGATCATATTTGATGATAATTTGTCAAGCGGACAGCAATTTTATTGTGTTTCTGCACTTTCTGGGGATGTTGAGGGTGATATCTTAAAATACATTGGTAGTAAGCACTATAATCCTATTTTGCCACTTACCCCTATGTGTCAGGACACTCCATACCAAATGTCATACGTGTGTGACAATGTATTTAATTTTAGTGAATTATTTTATACATTTACATAATTTCGCCAGAGACAGGTACCAAAAAATGGGTTTTTGGGCCCCTGCGACCAAACGGCCCCGAGTTGGGGGTGTTCAGTATGAACTTGTGATAGCCCAAGGTATACAGTATGCCAACAGGAAATAATAGTGAAAAAAAGTAAGCAGAGGACATTATGAGGGCTGGGTCTGCCTCCCGGACTATTAGTCACTCAGTCAGTCATGTCATAGGCTACACACTCATCAGGCACAGAAAGAAAGACAAGCTGGTTGGCAGATAGATAGATAACGTTACTTACATGAAGTTTAATTAAACGAAGGAAGTCCTCCACATTCTCTTTGCAGACAGCGTCTAAAAACGCCTCCCGTTTGGACATGTTGGTGCTTTATTTCCTCCCTGGGGACAGCCTGGGATAGGATTACAATAATAAGGACCGCAACTGAAATGAGCCCAAGAACCTTTTTGAGGTTTTGATCCTTTTAGTTGACCTTGTACCAGTGAACTGTACTGTCATGAAACTGTACCTTTTCCTATGCAAACTTCTAATAAAGTCTTCAGTCAATCAAATACATTATAGACTGAATACCTTTATATACTGGTGCAGTGGCTGGTTATACACCTAACCCAACCTTAACTAATTTAGTTGACACTGTCAACTAAATCAGTGGTATTCAAACGTTTTCATGTCAAGGACCCCCAAATTGACACTTATTAGCCCACAGACCCCTATTTGAAAAGATATGCCATGCAGGTATCCTCATATAAGAGATGATTTTTGCAGCTCTAGCAGTGATTCACAACCATTTTCATTTCAAAGACCCCCAGTTTGACATCTATTAGGCTACAGACCCCCATTTAATGGAATTTCTATTTCTGGGACCCCAATTTGTATTAGTAAAATGAATGTTAATTGAACTCTGAGAGTGTATAAAATGGAACCAAATGGACCCGCAAGGTCCATTTGTACACTCTCTGAGTTACATACCCATAAGGGTCCATTTGGTTCCTAACTATCATTTAGCTGGGGACCCCCTGAAAGTGATCACCGGAACTCCCTCAAGGACCCCTGGGGGTCCCCGGACCCCACTTTGAGAACCAATGCATTATAGACTGAATACTTGTATACTGATGACAGTGATGAGGGTTGCTGGTTGTTTAAATACCTACCCAAACTTAACTGTGTCAACAGTGTTTCTCAAACTTTCAAATTTCACGGTCTCCCCTTAACTCTGACAGTGTACAAATGGAACCAAATGGACCAAAGGCAAACCAAATGGATTTGGTTCCATGTGTACTCTGTCGAGTTACAGACTTGTATCTGTCCATTTAGAACCTGCAGAGTCGATGGAATCCACTTTGAGAAACACTGACTGAACTAATAAACACAACCTGGGTACCGAGGCGGCTATAACCGTCTGTCAACAAGATCATAACAAAGTAAACAAACATGGCAGTCTGTTGTTTAAGTCATACCGATCAGACAGAGAGAAGCAGACAGTGGATAGAATAGAAACAAAGTTATTCAGCATATCGTCAAACTGATGTGTTATACTCGTCTTTACCCAAACACCCAATGTTCCCAAAGAGAAGATAGTTGGTTTGTTAGTTACCTACCTTGCTGTTTATGAATCTGTATTCCACAATGTGTCAGACAGTTACAGTGAGAGCCCGCCAGCCCGCTCAAACTTTGATTCGTTCTGTTGCCTGTAGGGAGAGTGTTTTTTTGCAGGTCTTTCAGTCCGAGTGTATCAAAAAGGCAACTGGGTTGAGGCAGCGGAAGCTTGTGATTGCCTGCGCGGAGGTGACGAAGGTCTGGGGGCTAAATCTAACCTTAACCCTAACCTCAGTGACTCAGTCAAACTAACACTGGTGAATGCTAACCTGGTGAAATGCTAACCTGCCGACGCGGGTGAATGTTAACCTGGTGAATGTTAAACTGGTCGTACCAACGGTGCTTAACCCAGTTGCTTTTTTGATACACTTGGACTGAAATACCTGCAAAAAACACTCTCCCATTCCGTCTGCTCTGTACGCCAGTGTTGCCATATTGGGAGAGAAATAAGCAACCAGGTCTACAGCAGTGGGCGTGGTTTACTGGTGCCACTAAAAAGTTGGCCATTCATTTTTCCCATAGATTTTTCCCATTATATTTATATTGACTATATGAAGTGGAAAAATCGCTAAACAAGGGGTATATATATATATATATATATATATATATATATATATATATATATATATATATATATATATATATATATATATATATAATATATATATATATATATATATATATACTAAACAACCCTCAACAACCAATGAATATTTTTCAAAAAAAACAAGATCAGAGTTTCTTATAATAAGCAGATATGGCAACACTGCTGTACGCCCTTCTTCTCCTCTTTCTTCTAGGCTAGCTACATTGCCGTCCCACAGCGCCTCACTGCGTTATCGCTTCAGCTTTTACCCTCCGTGTTGTTTGTCTCCGCCACCACGAGATGGCGACAAAGGATTAGATGTAGCCCTACTGTCACGTTTGCACATTATAAACACAATCCTCTAGTCCAGAGGTTGCTGGGTTTCTCAAAGTGGATTCAAAGGACTCTGTGGGTTCCTTTAGGGGGGTCTAAAATTCTTCACTTTAACCAATTTAATATGTTTGTTAGCATTTTTGTGCACTCTCAGTGGAGCCAGGGGGGTGCTTTTTAGAGCAATTCCTGCTCCTCTTTCTCCTGGGCTCACAAGGTCTACAGTTTATTTTTATTTTTTATGCACCACCATGGTGCATCACAACTCACAAGTAGGCCTATCAGTGTTTTATTGCATTTGTATGGTTATGCTGATGTGTACTGTAGATAACTGTATTGTTTTGTCTACCCTGTGCACACACCAAGACAAATTCCAATCAATTATTTATTGAAATGGTAATTATTGAATCTTGAATCTTCCCACGCAATTCTGGCAGTCAATCCTCCACGCACTCTTCTCTCTCTCTCCCCTCCCCCAGAGGAGGCACTTGGCCTGCTGAGATTTAGTCAACCATTTAATAGCACAAACAAATTGTGCCAGAAATAAACCAAGTATTGCACATGACAAAAATCTGCAAACAGGCATTTGGACTGACTTGGTCCACAGAGTGATCCACAATATGGAGTCTTTTTGCTTTACTTGTAGGCTGCACTTGCTGGCACTATTGGACTACTGCACTAGCCATCGCCAGAACTGCATCACTGGACGGGCCCCTTCAGGCCCAGGGACCCAAATGTCAGGGGGGGCCTTCTATAAAATTTCACACAAAAATAATTTTGATTGATCTCCCTAGTCAGAGAATTGTGACAAAAGGGGGGGGGTCTTTTTTTTTAGAGCAGGGGCTAATGAATTTTGGCAACAAACAATAAGATTCTCTTGCTTTAGGCCGGATATCGGTAACTGAACAGACCAGATCATTGGCAGATCCCAGCTCCAAATCTATGGAAATCTGATATACTGTAGGCCTACTGTACACTGATGCAACAACAAAAACAATTAACAAACATGATTTATTTTTTTCCCCCTTCACAAGAGTTAACACTTTATTCTTCAAAAGCCACAGGGTCACTCTCAGTATCATTCAAATCTTTAACTTAATTATGCCAAAAAGTTAACCAAGCTTGTCTTTATAAGGCACAGGATAGATAACGATAAAAGCAAACATGAGCATGGAAATGTTCCAACATATAGCTCAATTACAACTGCATAGGAAGACAAGCATACAGTATGGCACAAGTCTGCCTTTGACAAACCAAAATAAAACATCTGATCCTGCTCAAAAAATGAGCATAATGCAATAACAGAGGTCTCTTCTCAGACTCCCTCAATTCATCCATCTCTTGGTTCTAAAACAGTTAAAACTCTTATTCAATATATACTATATATTAATTTAATATCATAGCAGAATATACAGCACTTGTTCATTCATATTAGCCCTGAAGTTTCACCATTCCTCAGTATCTTAGAAAATATTCAGAAAACATATTGCACAAAGTCCCCCTAAAATATTCCAAGCAAACATTTTCACCTTTGCGTACTATGCATTCCAGGTTGGTAGTGGAGTATAAATAATGGTACATGTAAAACAAAGACAAACATAGAAAACTGATTAAAAGTCAACACTGCTACTTGTGTCTACTTCTGTGGACATATCCGTCCCTTTGGTGAGAGTGTAATGTCAGAAGCAAAAACCATTTCCTTTAAGGAATAGTGTGTAGATTAGAACAATGCCATAAAAAACCCCTGCAAATGTATGTGTTGACCACTACATATTTACATAATTCACTGACAACTTAGAAACAAGGCATTTGATGCATTTTCAACACGTTATGAAGATCAGCAAAATACATAATGATGTTGAAATTATAGGAGAGACATGGAAACCGTCAACATCTGTTGAAATGATTGACCAAAAACGATTTTTTTCAAAAAGGTATGTGGATGAATGAAGCAAAAGAAATGTGCCCTCAGATGAATATCACAGCAGGAGGTGGTGTATCAATGTGCCTTCTGTCCATCTCCTGCCTGAAGACTTTTTGATGAGCCGTCTTCAGTAAGATCATACCTATGATGAGAAAGTAAAGTAAAGCAAAGTTAAATAAATAATTTGCCTTTTTTTTGTCCCAATCCAAACATATCACTCAACAACATTATCCCATTTAGACGTGAGGCCGATTATAAAAACACCTTCTAAAGCCTAGCCTAAGTTTTCCCGAAAATGTATATTTTTTATAATATATTGTTCTTTTTTCATATTTTAAAAAACTATTTAAAAGACCAGTAGTCAAAATAGCCAATCTATAAGCACACAACGGCTCGCATCGCGAGGCATTGTGTGCTTGTAGATCTGCTATTTTCACTACTTTTGTGCGACACTCTTGTGTGATGAAGGGCTTAAAAAAACATACACATTGGAAACTTACAAGGTTTCTGCCCGACATTGACAATATGTACAGTAGTAACAACATTATAGGCTTTCCACGTCTAAATGGGTACTTAATTGGCTTAAAGCTTAATTGGGCTAACAATTGTTAAGTGTGGTTGCTTGAAAATATGTTCTTTTTGACAAGCAACATCGTCATGCGATGGAATATAAATTGATGGTTGAAATGGAATTGTTTTATTAGGAATAACCCCTTGAGATATAGCATCTCGTTAAAAAATGTATACATTGGGTATTACACAAAACAAAATATGGATCAGAAAATTAGAGTACCATTGTGTCCCGCCTTTTGCGATGTCCTCTCCACTCAAATCTACCATCACCTGTAATAGCACAAACAATGACATCAATTATTAACATAATATTACCTAAGAAACACAACTCCATTGATGGAAATCACCTGTCATTTTAATGAGCAGGTGCAATGGTATTTCGTGACCATATTGTGATTCAGGAGCCGAGCAGAATGTGTCTCATAAAATCACAATAATAGGCGCTGGGTTAAACCAGCAGAGGTTTCCAGCTCTCGTTTCCAAATCGGTGGCATCTAACCTTCACACACAGTATGTCCTCTCGGACTATGGTATCTAAAATCTCCGAACAAACACCAAGGCAGTGCTGAATAAAGTTTGTGTTACTGCATTGCCCATTTCTCATCTCAAATGTTTTCAGAAATATATTTCAGTGTGCTGTGTGTCTACGTTTAAAACAAGGTAGTTTGTAACGCTGCATTTGCCACAGCATACATATATTCTGGCATTGACCAGTCATTGGTCAGGCACTTGCAGTTAGTCCAGAATGCTGCTCCATGCCTCCTCACAGGCACCAAACACAACCACATCTCCCCAGTCCTGGTCTCACTCCATTGGCTCCCTGTCAAATTTACGATCGATTTTAAAATCTTGATAACTGCTTTTAAATCCCTCAATGGGCTGGCCCCCTTTACCTGGCTGAACTTATTGAACGCCATGACCCAGTTAGAGCTTTAAGGTCAGCTGACCTCTCATTAATGGCTCGGCCAACCTCCTGATTGAAAACCTGGCTGCCCCCAGGCTCTGGAATGAGCTTCCCCTTCACATTCGATCCGCCCAGTCCACCAAGGTTTTAATTAGTCCTCATTTAAGACTCTTTTCGACTTGGCTTTAAATCACAGCCAAGCTTAATTTTAACTTGATCACCTCCTGTTTCATCGTTTGTTTGAATGTATTTGATTTCATTCTTTTGTTGTATTGTTTCTTGACCAGTACAGCACTTTGGTCAACTACAGTTGTTTTAAGTGTGCTATATAAATAAAGTTTGATTTAATTTGATTTATTTTTGCTGACAAACAACCAGAATAGCACCGCTGTCTAGCATACAAGTATCTCAATGCCTTTAAATCATTTGAATCATGTTTCAGTGTGGCGTAGAGATTGCCATGTGCTTTTCATCACATTATCGAGAATGAGAACGTGACATCACACCATGTCGAATTGTATACACCAACAATAGCATTTAATTTAATTCTCAGAAAGTAATTTTTTTATACCTCCACTCAGGATGAAACTAATAACCATCAGGATTTAGCTATGTGGCCAATGGCAATAAAGAAGTATAACAAATAAACAAATAAATAAAAGATAACAGTTACCTTTCCCAAAAGTCCTTTGTGTTTGGAGAGAATGCTCCCTCCATTCTTCACAGCGACATCCAGCGTCCTCCGGTGGAGCTCTACCATAGATACACTGAACTCAAACCTGCACATGACAACAAAAACATATAGTTTTTATTAATGATTTTGACTTTTGTACTGTGCAAGTTGAACCTGTAAACATATTTTGAGTTTCTATTAACAATTAAAAGTAAAAAGTATAAGAAGACACACAGTTTACAAGAAACACGCGCGCGCACGATGGGCATAATTAATTAAATCAATCAATTTAACTTTTTTTTTTAATGCTCATTATTTGCTAAATACTTTTGGCATTCATTTGAGCCACACATATTCATTGCAGAAATGCATCACAGAATGTGAACATTTATTTCATTATCATTATTATTCTCCTTATCATTATATCACTAGAAGGTAAAATTGTATACTCTTATAACATATTTCTGATTCCTGAATTGCTATTGTTGGTGTATATGGAAATTCCATTTATCATGTTTCCTTTATCTCCATTTAATTTTTCTGTTTTTTTTCCCCTTCATTTTCTTTATCATCGTTTAGACATGACACATTTGATGGATTTATTCATAAAAGTGGCAATGGACAACATTCAGCCACTAGATGTCGCACTTTCCCTGTCACCAAAGGCAGCAATGATGTAGTTTGCAACATTTTAATGTGATGGCTGCCTGCCAAATATAGGCATAAAAAGTGCCATATCCAATTAAAGCACATGATCAAACACACAATGCTTATTGCGACCGTAGGTCGCATATACTCTGAAGAAGAGTTGTGACATCACTTCCTGTACAGGGCGGCTCAACGTTGGGCATTTGGACCTATACATGGAGAAATGGAGCGAATCTTGGCCTAAACATGGAGATGTGGAGAACACTATATATGGAGAAAGTCCATTCCATCATGTATAGGTCCAAATGCCCAACGTTGAGCTTGACTCAGTCCATTGAGTTGGCCTAACAATGGCTACTGTCTATGACGGTAGTCCCATATGACATGATGGAATGGACTTTCTCCATATATAGTGTTCTCCACATCTCCATGTTTAGGCCAAACAGATTCGCTCCAGATATGTATTTTTTTTTTTTTTTTCAATCGCTCACACCCTAGGTTGGGTTGGCGATAGGGCCTTTCTTTGTGGAGTTTGCATGTTCTCCCCGTGTCTCCTAGGGTTGATACCCTCACAAAAACATGAATAAACTCCCCCCAGAATGACAACAACTAGAATCGTCAGAGAAACGCTGTGGTTGGCCAGATGGTCAAGAATTGGCGCGACCTCGCCCTTTAGGGCGAGGTTGCATGTCACCCTGAGGTCGCATTCCACCCTCAGGTGTCTTACTAGTTAGGACTACTCTACTCTACTCTACTCTACGGCTACTCTATAGTCTATACTCTATAGCAGGGCTACTCAACTTAAGATGGTTCAGGGGACACTCAGCAAAATATCAAAAGTCCAAGGGCCGCAAGCTAAAATGTACGGTCCTATTTTGGACGTTTCGAGAATGATTATGTAACACACTACATGACTAGTCTAAAAATTAAGGAAACACAAAATGTCCTATTTTGGACGTTTCGAGAATGATTATGTAACACACTACATGACTAGTCTAAAAATTAAGGACACACACAGAAAACAGCCAATGCCAAACCTCATTGAACAAAACAATTGGAATGATTAATGATGAAATTATAAAGTTTCTTCTTTTGGAACAAACAAAATAGCAAAAGAGTCTAAAAAGTCTTCTATAAAACAAAACAAAATTTGTTTCGGAGAGAAACTGAAAAATAACATCAGAAATTATTGTCCACACAGAAAGTATAAAAACAGTATGACCGTGACGGGCCGCATAGCCATGGCCGCAGGTTGAATAGCGCTCCCCTATAGCACGTTCAAATGTGAAAATGAAGGTTTTAATTTAAAAGAAAAGAATCTGCCTCGCAATTTCTCACGAGATCCTGGGCACCTGTAACCTTGGACAGCAGCAGCTGGCCTCAAAAAGATCACATAACCATCTGTCTGACTACTCTTCAAGTTACGACCCTCTCTTGCACTCTGCAGGCCCCCGGTCTCAGTGCCCTGCACTGAAGGCAGGGCACACACCAAGTCAGCCATGCAGCGTTATTACATTTTAATGGATTTAAAATGGTATTGCGGATCAAGCTGTAAAAGGCAATCCATGCATGTGGTAATGATGGCAGACAGTTAACAACAACCAGACAGAGTCATTTGTACTCTAGAGAGTGATGTTAGTTTTAGATCACTCGGAGTGATCCAAGACCCTGTTTGGTATTATCCCTTAAAGGGGGCGTGACACGGCCAAAACAGCTAATTATGGCTATCAAATTAGATTTTTTTTTAATGATGTCATGTACCCCCATGTTAAATGATCCAATCAAATGATGCAGTACAATCAACAGCCTATGACTGGGGGCTCTGTGTTGCTGCCGACAGGCCCATACAGCTACTGTTGATGGGCCTGTCGGCAGCAACAGCCGGCTCCACCCCCTTTCCAAACCGTTTCAACAAAGACCACGTGACCTACTGTACCATCTAATACATACAATTCAGCAAACACAAAGTGGTGGCAATTCTCAAACAGAATGTTTAGCTCCATTCTCTCACAACACCTCTCACAAACATAGCCACCACGTCAAACAAGCGTGAAAATTTTGCACTGTCCACATTTTAAACATGCCACTCTTTGAACCGCATTTATTTCAATTTAACAAAGTTTCGCCTTTCGCCTCACGCAGAGCAGCCAGTCCTGAAGGAGTATCTTGACAGTGCTCATAAACTGGTCACCAGAGTATCAAGTTACAGAGGAGGGGGGAGGGGAGCTGAGCTGAGCGGAGGAGAGAGAGAGAGAGAGAGAGAGAGAGAGAGAGAGAGAGAGAGAGAGAGAGAGAGAGAGAGAGAAAGAAAGACGGGGAAGGACCCGGGGAGCTGAGCGTCCGTATACACCACGTCATCGCATCACCAATACCTTTCACAAAACTTTTTTTTTTTCAAAAAACGTTTTTTTTTCAAAAAAAAAAATTTTTTCTTCAAAAAACTTTTTTTTTTCCAAAACTGAACTCTAGACTTTTGCGGCCCAAAGGGCCGCAAACTTCTAGTAATGTTACATTTCGGCCGGTGTCATCACTGCTTTAAAGGAAATCTCCTCCCTAAATCACTTCTAGGCTCATTTTCCTACTTATATTGATCCAAAATGACTGTCCATGGGGTCTATTAGGCAGAAATGCCCTTGTTGTCCAGTTTCCCCAGCAGAACCCAGCAGCTGCCATAGCATAGAGAGTGACGCCCATAAGCCTATCGCTTTTACACTATTTGTTGTGGTCAAAAGTGTTTTTATTTTTCATGAATGTGTTACTAGTTGTCCTTACAAACACATCCATGCCATCATTGTCTCACAAAAGCCATCACACTCTGCTAAACAGATGTTATGCTTTTATATGTTTTACCAAGTCCCGTAAAAGATGCCCTGTGATTGGCCAGTACAGTCACTTTGATTGGCAGTTGTGCTGAATTCTCACCCCAAAACATGATGTATGAGATTTTGGTGGCTTGTGTGGGACAACCAAGGCATGGATGTTTGTAGTGACAAATATTAACAGATTCATAAAAAAAAAAAATCACTTTTGAGCGCAACAAATCGTGTAAAAGCGATAGGCTTATAGGCTCCACTCCATGCTATGACAGCTGCTGTGTTCTGCTGGGGAAACTGGACAACAGGTGCATTTCTGCCTAATAGTCCCCATGGACAGTCATTTTGGATCAATATAAGTAGGAAAATGAGCCTAGAAGTGATTTAGGGAGGAGTTGTCCTTTAACTGATGTTTTATGGCATACAATATTTTTATTAAGAAATATATATATAGGTTCAACATTCTATAGGTTTTAAATAAAAACATAAAATAAAACTATATTCACAGGTACAAACAGTATATTATCAGTAGTAAAATAGGTGTTTGAAGTTAACTCACGTCTGATCATAAATAGGGTTTAGGGTCTTCTTGATTGTACCGGTCTTCCTTCTCCCCGTTCTGCTCTTGTCAGGTAGCAGATACAACCGGATAAACGGATCCGAACCATCCTTAGTGAAAGCTATCAAGTTACTGAGGACACAAAAAGACAATGTTTTCAAAGTCTGTCAAAACATTACCACAATTTCTTGTTTTGCTGACTGAAACTTTAGCCAAGGGATGGTTTAATTCTAAGCAGTGGTGTAAAGTAACTAAGACTACCGGTATATGTACTCATGTACTGTACTTAAGTAACATTTTGAGGTCCTTTTACTTTACTGGAGTATTTCCAACTTTCAATACTTTTACTTCTACTCCACTATATCTCAGGGGCAAATATTGTACTTTTACACCACTGCAATTATTTGAAAACCTTTAGTTACTTTTAGATTTTGATTATTACAAAACATACATTAGCCAATTCAGCCAATTCTATATACACTACAGCTATTTGAAAATAGCAGATCTAGAAGCTTGTAGATCTACTATTTTCAAAATACCTTTATGCATTTTGAAAACGTGTGAAAAAGGGACATTTCTTTCGGTCCAAGGCAGCTCTGTTCAGTTTAAGTAGAAAATCTTTTCAAAAAGATGTTCTACTTGAGCTCAAGAGAGCTGCCTTGGGCCTTCTGCAAGTTCACCGATTTTATTTCACTGTGACGCCTACAAAGGAGATGAACTTAGAACCTTTGTCCTGAAACATTCTGAATAGAAATACATGAGGAAATACATGAGGCAGTAAAATATTTGCATTCATAGCCAAAAATGCAGTGCAGTGAGTTTAGTTCCTCTCACCGACAGGCGTGCACAACCACAATGAGTTTGTTCCTCTGGGAGCTGTGTCTCACGGTCAGCTGAACCTCACCTAGAGGGTAGTGACTGGGACCAGAGCCACTGAAAAAGAAAAAACACAACCAGTCATTCTGGGTCACAGTCTTGCAGTATATTATATATGCATTGTCGGTGTTGTATTAGTCGTGTCACACGCGTACACATAGTTGCCCCGAATCCTTTTGAGCAGGAGCACGCGCACGGACATGCATCGATGTGAAACAACCCTTAAGTTTTTTCATGTGTCTAGGATGTTGACAGTACTTCATTAGACCCCCTGGTGTGGTTTTTATGAGCAATTATGTATTCTCTTGGTATTGGTTTGTTTTCTCTTGGAGGCTGCCACCTTGTGGTCAAAAGTGTCAGTTAAAAAACACAGATACGATTACATAACAGAATCAACTCCTCCCCTAATTACCATTCACCCAACACTGTGGGGTGTGGCTAACTTCAGCTGGGTCACCACCCACCATGACATCCATGCATACTTAATGAACTGGGGGTGTGGCCACATAAAAACCCAATTTTAACTCTTTCTGTGTACTTTTTTGGAAAAAATCTTCCTCCTAGTATAATCATAATACCTGATAATCATTTATAGGGGGGGGGGAAATCATAGCACCACCTCTTTAAGTTCAGACCTCGACAACGTTTACAAAAGCTGCAGTGTCATACCAGGTGATTTAACAAAGGAACGAGCCTGGAAGCATACTGTATGAATAGACCATTGTCTGACCTGTAAACTCCTGTAGTGTAAGGTGTTAAGCAATGTGCGCGTGACGTCATTAAAATAGCGTTACCCCCCAAACATTACTTCTCCAATACAACACTGCGTGTATTAATCCAAGAGTTGTAAAAATTGAATGTAATAATTAAGCAATAATACATGAGGGGCTGTGGTATATCATGATTATACCATATACTCCATTTTGCGCCATTGGCAAGAGACAAAACAGGGGGGCATTAAACATGATATTATTTATCACAGCATTGATTGTGTTATTGCTTTTATAACACAGCTGCTACTACCAGCAATTACGAGCCACAATCCACCCACAAATAAAAAAAAAAAAAAATCATTATGTTGCTAACGGCAACCTATCCTCATTATACAACAGAGAACTCCAATCCATTCCAATGATGAGTTCCACCTCAACTGTGTACTCTAGTATGAAATAATGTAAGATAAGGCATTTACTTCTGCAGTTGGCGGAGTCTTTGCTGAAGTTCCACGGTGGCAAAGGGTAGGGAGATGTCTGAAGCCAGGCTCATATTGGAATCAGTATGAGACAGGCGTTTCTGGGAGCTGGAAATACAACAGTCATTCAGGTTGGAGGTGCTCCGGATGGGACTGGCCGAGTACGGATCGCCGTCCTTGCGATGGAGGGTTAGGGTAGAAGCACCTTCCTTGCGATGGAGGGTGAGGGTGGAGGCGCCTTCCTTGCGATGGAGGTTTAGGGTGGAGGCATCTATCGGTGAGGTAGGGGCGGGCGGGGGGGTAAGGGTCTCTGAGGTGGGCCTTTTCTGGGTGGGGACTGCGGGGGAGGGCTGGGGCATCACACTGGATTTCCTGACCTGGACCGAGGACGGTTGGTCTGACATGCCCTGCTTCTCCAGGTACAAGATCTATGGCAATGACACGACAGGATTTAGGAGAAGATTACTGAGACCAATGGCAAACTGTGCTACACTCCCAACAGGGGGTTCCTCACATAACAGCTGTCAGTTTCTCTAGCTATGTGTTAACGTCACAGATAAAACCCGAATCATTTAAATTCAAATACAAATAAAGTAATTACTGTAATAACGTTCTGGAAAATGTGCTTTTACAGCGCTTAACTGACATTTCTAAATACTAGACAATGTAGTGTGTAAGCTATCGTGTAGCCTGCATATGCGTAATAATTTAATGTGGTGCTGGTGAGTGTTTACGCAGTGCATCGTTACCCTCAGGGCCATCTTGAGCTTGATGGAGGAGCTGGGGCCAGAGTTCTTGAGGGGGAAACTCTGCGTTAACGTCATGTCCTCCTCCGCCAACAGGCAGCTCAGAGGCACTGTCAAATTACCCAGGGTGCATTTGTGCTTGTCATCCTTCACCTGGGCATAAGATGAATCATTTATTTGATAAACACTTCCCCCACTTGTGAGCATTTCACAGACGGCAAAAAAAGAAGCACATGCTGTGCTGTGTGCTGCTATTATGCAGTGTTACTCTACTGTACCTCCAACTCCAGCTCTTGTCTTCTGGGGTTGTGAACGAGAAACGAGAAGGCCTCTTCCCACAGCGGTTCAATGGTCTTATACCGCGTCTACGGGTCATGATGTGGCACAAATTGATTTAAATAATGCATGGAAAACATGAATTTGAAACAATATTGTAAACAACAACTAGGAGGAACTACAGAAATCTGTGACGTGTAAGCGCTGAACCGGAATCTAGAACCACAAAGGTTCACACCCTGTAAAGATGTGTTAATCAGAAACGGTTTAAAAGAAAGCTCATTAAATTCAGCAATATCTTCTTTATACATCTTGCATAACATATTTCTTTTTGTTTCTCATTACTAGTAATAATATTGCATGTACATATTGTGGAATATCCTAGTTTTGCACAGGAATTACTGTCTGGTTTCTTAAACCTCTCCTTACTGTCATGCTGTTTTTATTTTCTAAATGAGCTAACAACAAACCAAATTAAACTTGTCAAGTGTTGTGTATGTATTGTATGGTACATTTATTAATTTTATAGAACCATAAAATCAGTATGGGTTAATCTTAATACAAGTGATTTATCAATATAAGACACATAATGGATTGAAAGCTTATTTCAACCCATTGCCCAGATTAAAATGATTTACATTTCCTACAATGAGCTTCAGTGGTCACGCACAAGTTTCGAGTATCAAAATAGTCGCTGCCACTTGGGGCCACCAACCTGGCAGAGTGAAACTCCCCAGTGCGGCTTTAAATCTGTCTGTCTCTACTCTAAATCATTCATTAGATGAAAAATTAATTTGTTTTCCTCACCTTGCTGTCAAAAGATTTGTGTCCAACAGTAAACTGGACATAAGGGCTGGGCTCACTGCTGCTCTTCTTTCCACACTGTGAGGAAATCAAACAGAGCCAGAGGTGGCACTCAGTGTTAAGGCTAGGACATTGCCATGGGGGACAGTGGTGTCCTCATTCACAGTTCATCCAAACACAAAAGCACCAGATTCAAAAACACCTCCACCAGTTTGACAGGGAAAGAAAGAACACAACCATAGGTTTTGACAAGCAGGGCAGCAAGCAGAGAGGCTACCAAGGAAACTAGCAAGCAACTGTCAAAAGTCTACCTCTGCATTCTAATCTTAGCACTGTGTTCTGAATGTTGACAATTAAGAAGAGTATCATTTCAGTTAACATATTAAGTTACCGCACTGGATCTGTCTACCCTTCTGGGGGAATGTGAATGTTATAAACCAGCTTAAGAAACAGGAATCTGGGCAAACCACATACTGTATTACAACACAGCTAGTTTAAGTTTTAAGAAGAGGTACAAAATGTGCTGGATGATCGTGCACGTCTTGAGGAAGTTGCGAGTTCATAGTACACAAAGGTTCTAGAAGACACCGGTACACCTTTTCAATTCATTTTGATTGAACAATGACAGTGTTTTGACTTCTTATTTTCTCTAATCTCTACCAAACTCACACTCGCATTCTATTTTGAGAATAACAGTGCGCAGCAACATTAGACATTTCCCGTGCAAGACCAGATGAGAAATCGTAGAGAATTCTTAGTGAGAAAGGTATAAAGTCACACAATATAGAGTGAAGCATAGCATTACATGACATACCATAAGCATTCAAGATGTGATCATCCAATTTCATGCATTTAAAACATAAAATAAAATAAATATTTGAATTTTGTTGAAGAACAATCATCACAAATTAATCACTTGACGGTGCACTTGACGGTGAATAGAGAAAAGACACCCGGGGGGTGAAATCTGCACATGCACTGCAGTGAAGCTTTTCCCACATTACCTTCAGGGCCTTAAAGACAGAGGCTTGCTTCAACCCATCATAGTTGCTCTTTAAAACCACAGAGAGATGAGGAGAAAATCACGCCCACGGTTAGTAGGTAAGGAGTGATTCAGTAAGCTTATGATGAGGCACGACAACAAATGACGCAATGACATGAGGAATGATTAAAAACTGTGCATGTTACTGGTGACTTTTGCGGGGAGATTTTGCACAGTCAAAGCGTTTGTTAATTTAAGTACAAGAGTGTAAAAGTTGACCAATTTGGGTCCACTTTCAGTCAGAGTTAAATTAACACTGGGTATATTTGCTGTGTGGCAAAATCGATTTCAATGGGGAACTGACAGACAAGGTCTGCAAAGTGCAAAGTCATCCTTTCCTTTTGGAAAAGGCAAAGATGAGCTTTCGGCAAGAGACATTGTGTGACTTTTAACGAGCTGTCCAAGTTTCCTTCTACTTTAGTGGAATTACACACTAATTGGCTCTCTGCAGCGTGAGATGAAAGAGAGATCATTTAGGAACTTTTGGCAACTAGTACTTCGGGTGGTTGGCAACTTGAAACTGAATTCACATAGGATCTATAATAGTACAATAATTGCAGAGCCCATGCTTGTATGGTGCATTTGTGTTCAAATAGCAGATCAGTCGTCTATTTGCCCCCAAACTTGTCATAAATATCGGTCATGGGCCTTTGAACTAGCTACTTTTACCCCTTTCAATTTGCATACAATTAGTAAACTTTGCATAAACAGTATTTGTTTCCTTCTTAGTCTTACTAATGAGTCTGCTGTATTCACACAGCACACCTTGCATGGTTGCCTACTGTGTAATGCACCACGTGTAATTTTGTCTTACTAGGCTTCGGTTATTAGACGTACAGAAAACCGTTCATGTGGTCATTTGGGTCATGCTTTAGGGAACAAGTCTGCAGGACTTTTGTTACTGTTGTTCAACCCATGCCAATGCACACCACTAATGCAATACACACCGCTAATGCTAACAGGATGCAAAGTTCCGGGGGACTCACAAATAATGTCCTATACTCTGAGGTATTGTTCTCACAAAAAACTAGGCCAGACGCTCGCCTCTCTCTTAAGTTTCCACAGCCCAAGCTCCCAGTGAAGACGCTCTTGGATGAAAGATGGGAAGAGGAATGGGGAAGAGGAAGAGTTGTGACTTGTGAGGCGGATACTGTACATGGGCTGGCTGTGAAATTCACACGTCCTCAACTAAGAGCTAAAATTAGGACTTTGGAGCAAGGATGTTGAGTCGTGAGTGGTTTCTTGACCAAACCACCATGATCTGTATCCTGGAGACATTTTATTGTTTTTCCTGATTTCTGTGTCATGGTGGGCCTTTCATTTAACAGCTTTGTTTGATATATCAAAGTAATATTCTAGTAGTGTTTTCTGTTTTCCTTTGTTGTACAGAACATGTCTTACCAGTCGTGGGTGAATTGTATCTTGTTGACCTCTGTTAGTCTATTCTCTAAGCCAATCATGAGTTAATAGTCCATCTGTTCACCTGTGTCTGTGTCCTGTCAATCCATTTAATCTAATTATACACTCCCCTATGTTTTCTGTTCTTTCCCAGTTTGTTGTTGGTTCCTAGTTCCTTGTTCTCTTGTATAAATCACCTTGTGTATATTCCTAGTGGTCGATTTCTTTGTGTTTTTCTTGTGAGCAATTAAACCCCTCGCATTTGGGTTCTTTTCTCCTGACACTCTCTTGACAGCATTGAACTTTTTGCAACAGTAAGATGACATTTCCACTATCGTGTTTCTTTTTTTCTGGGCCAGGTTTGACATAGTTAAGTAGATGAAAAATCTCAGACTATGTTAAATTAGTTCAGCTGGAATTCAGAATGTAGATTAGTACAAATTTCATACAAGGAGGAAAGACAAATGTAGCTTCTGAAATGTCAATATACCGTACATTATACCAGTGTTTTCGAATAGTTTGTGCCCAAGGCGTGCCCAAGGCATGCCAATGGGCAAGTCAAAATCTCAAGGCACACCTGTGTTTATATCCATGCAATATAGGCAGCCTGTATACTGTACATGTCTATCAACGTTTTTCACAAATGGTAGATATACAAAAAATTACAATTAAAGCAAAAGGTCTAAATTCTCACGTATGACATGACCAAAATAGGGACACCAGGCTGATGAATGTAACATTTTGTATAGTTGAATACGTTGCGATGTGTAATTGTCATAAAATTACAAGGCATGCCTGGACTTGACTCATGGCATGCCGTTAAGAGAACCACTACATTATGCAGTATAATACAAGGAAGAACACGTGAAAAGAATGAACAATAGCACAGTGTTGCCTATGTTTACCTACAGTTCAAATGTTTTGACAGTGTTGTAAACTGGGGTGGCATGTCTCACTAAACTGGCTAAGTAAGTCAAGTTGAGTAGACTCTATCAGTCTCAAAAGGCTTTAAAGACTCACATTTAACAAAGGAAAGGCAAAGACAACCACCTGTCATCGGTCAAGGAAAATATCTAAACTGTGTTATGTTTTTGGGTGTAGGGGGGAAAGAAAGGAAATATTTTACGCTGTTTTAGATTTGAGAGTGTTGTCTTGCTATATTTTATTGCAAATAGCCTTATATATTTTAGTGTCATGCAATGTGTAATGTTAGCATACAGTACTACACAGTGGTGGAAAGTAACCAAGTATATGTACTCAAGTACAGTTTTGGGGCACTATTACGTTAGTGTTTCCAATTTTCAGTACTTTTACTTCACCTCCACTCAATCTCAGAGGGAAATATTGTACTTTAGTAAGTAATTAAAACTTGACTTACTAGGTACATTGTATTATTAAAAAACCTACATTAACCATTCAGCCACATACAGTATATCTAGGGCTATTTGAAAATAGTTGCTATTTTCAAAATATTTTCTGAAAACTTGTGAAATGGGACATTCTGAAGAATGAGTTCTAAAGTATATTTTTATGCAGATACTTTTGTACTTTTATTCACGTAAGCTTCAAATACCAGACTTGCTGTATTGATACTTTTACAGTGAGTACTTCATCCATCACAAATACTACGCCGTTCGCCCTCCTGGACGTTCGCCCTGGGCGTCTATCTGGCGTAATGTTAAAATGTAACATTAAAACCTAAGTTTTTAAATAATTGCAGTGGAGTAAAAGTACAATATTTGGATCCCAGATTTAGTGGAGCCGAAGTAAAGGTATTGCAAATTGGAAATACTCAAGTAAAGTAAAATAAAAATACCTCAAACACCGAGCGGTCAGCGCAGTGAACGTGAGACTGGCGGAAAAAATGAGGGCAAGCGGCCGAGAGGGCGAACCATCACTGGTACTAATGTCATATGTAAAGGGAGCGGTGCTATAACTTACAGCATACATGGACAAGTGGCGGCCACATGCGGCCCCCACCTTCACTTAATGGCAGGTTAATACTGAATACTGATATATTATTGATTTCACCTGTTATAATTCCAAGCATGACCTGCTTTAATTCCTTCAGTCTATATTAGTAGCTTAATGACTAGTATAGTAGTATTAAAATGTATTTTAATGTCCAATTTATTTGTATTCAAGTTCATAATGTTAACATGAGTACCGGTATATAATTAAATATGTTTGAAATTAAATCAAAATGTTACATTTCAGGATTCCAATTAAAAAATAACAACAATTCAGGATTCCAATTCAATAGAAGCAAAAAATAGCCGATCTACAAGCTCAAATCTCAGCACGATGCGTTTTGAGCTTGTAGATCTGCTATTTTTTGCTTCTTTTGTATGAGATTCTAGAATGATGAAAGTAGGACGTAAGCAATATGCAATGTGGCCCTCTGGAGACAAGGTGGAAATATAGTGGCCCTCTCCATCATGAAAGTTGCCCACCCCTGACTTACAGGCAGCTTGGTTGCTGAGTCCAGGTGGACCACCAGCAGAGCGGAGGACATCCCGTCGTTGGCCAGGCTCCTGTCTGCGCGTACGCTTCTCAGCACCTGGTTGGCAGAGAGAGGCAGCAGTTACCCTAAAGCAGGGTTTCCCAAAGTGGGTGCCGTGGCACCCTAAGGTGCCATGATGCCAGTCCAGGGGTGCAGCAGAATCATTTGATAACATTTGGAATTCATCAATATTACTTCATCAATATCACGTCACCACGTTTAGTAAAACAGCTGTGACGTGTTGTGAGCTGGTAGATCGGCTATTTTTGGTGAACCTTCCCCGCAGAATAGGGATGCTGGGGTTCAAGTGGCTAACGTCAAGGTATTTTCAGTCAGTTCTGATGGAAACAGATTTTTCTCTGTGACACAGCCTACCTTATCTCAGGTGGAAAGATATGCATATTTACATGGCGTAATATGATGTAAGATTAAAAAAAATCTACAGTGTAATTCAGTGGTGCCGTGGAAGTTATTTACAGGGGTGACCTGAATCAAAAAGGTTTGAATTTGAAAACCCATGCCCTAAAGGAAAATGATCACTGACAAGACATGAATCTGAATCTCATTAAAAGCAGTGAGCAACACCTGAATGGTCACACTTACAAAATGTAAGTTGACGATTAATTGTCATTCAAATAATTGTGATTAACGATTTAATTATGTTCTTTTTGAGCACTGGAACATTGCAACATAATGAATACAAATAGGCTATATGCATAGCAGCCTTGTCACTGACAAGACATGCATAGGAGAAAAGTTCTTCTCACTTCCTTCAAAGGTGTTACAGTACCAATGATACTAATGAAGGCTCTGTTCCATTTCATGTAGCACAGTGGTTCTCGAACCTTTTTAATTCAAGTACCCCCATAACTCTGAGTGTACAAATGGTGGTACCATTTGTACACTCTCAGAGTTACACACCTTTAAAGGGGTCATTTGGAACCCGCAAGGAACAATGAGGGTCCCTGGACACACTGGTGTAGCAAAGCATTTTTTGGACAACATTACTTGGGCAATTATGTAATAATTGTGACAGGCCTAAATGGTTCTAATATGTCCTAGATTGAGTATAGTCACACATTTAGTGATTTCTCTACCTGGTCCATCTTCTCAGGAACGGAGAGCAGAGACAGCCACTCAAGCTTCAAGTGGAGTTTCCCCGTTGACACCTCCTCCAGGTCAAACCACTGTGGCAATTTTATGTTTAAATAATGTATTAGCATTTAAATGAAAAAACACTGATTGGACATTTTCCACGGTGTGTGCTCGGGGCAGACCAAACAATACAAAACAAACATCAGCATTAAAGACACTTAAACAGAATAAATAATACACACAAACACACACACACACACACACACACACACACACACACACACACACACACACACACACACACACACACACACACACACACACACACACACACACACACACACACACACACACAGTAAAGTTCATAGCCTGAACTGATAAGGGCTAAGCTTCACTGCTAGGATATGAGGAATAATTTAGGCCTATTGTTTGGGTACAGTCTGTCTTGTTATGGCACACCTTGTCCTTGTAACAACTAGTAGAACTACTAGTCTGATCACTGAGTTCCTTGGCAGAACTACCTGTACCACGACCACAAGTATGTTTTGTATTTCTCCCCATGATATCATCTTACAATAAATGCGAGAAGTCTCTGCGTGCGTGTGTTTGTGTGTATGTAATCCGCGTATCTCAAGAATCGTTCGCCCCACCGGCTTCAGATTCGGCACGCAAGCGCTGACTCATTGTGACATCACTTCATAAAAGACTCTGACATCACGTACGCCACATGAGTCAACAAAAAATGCCATGGTTACGTATTGAATGTCATCAGTATGACGTGTTCTGATGTTCATATATGGCATAAATGGACAGAGGCAAACATATGGTCAAAATGGGGCTTATGACAACAGGTATAATGGGGTTTGCATTAAAGGGTAGGGCATTCACAGAGATCTCCATATATGAGCATAAAATGGACGGCGACGCCCCTATGCAGAGCTGATGTCTGACATCAGAGTTTTCCGGAACAGGCACTGTGTCTGCAGAGATCTCCATATATGGGCATAAGTGGACACAGGCAAACAGATGGTCAAAACGGGTCCTATGACAACAGGTATAATGGGGTTCGCATTAAAGGGCGGGGCATTCATTCCCTATTTACATCGTTCCCGAGTAGGCCAGGTCACCGACTATCGGCCGAGCTTCTAGTGTATTACCAGTAAGGCTCCCTAATCGGGAGATAAGCGACCGTAGGTCACTTATCTCCACAAATAGGGCAAAAATGTGTTTTGCCAAAATCTTCCTGATCCATGTTGATGACATGAGTGTAGACATACTGTGTAGTGATTTTCGTGATTTTAGGGCAAAATCTGTAGGAGCAGTGTCCAAAAATGTGTTTTTAAAAATCGGCCTGGAGGTGGCGCTATATGGGAGAGATTCATGTTGATGGGATGAGTGTAGACATACTGTGTACCGATTTGCGTGATTTTAGGGCAAAAATTGTAGGAGCAGTGTCCAAAAATGTGTTTTGCAAGAATCGGCCTCATGGTGGCGCTAGAAGAGGGCCATGTGAGAAATGAGGGGTGGGGTCTCCGCGCCGGCAAGGCGGACGAATAGGTACCGGCCCCGGCTGTCCCGGTCGCTCCTAGCCGGAGTTACGGCATTTTATGTGAGCTGCAGTGTAGGGGGTCCTCCACTGGGGGCGCCACCACTTTTGCATCCGTTCTGGAGCACCAGGAGTCGGTGGTCCCCGGGAATTCCCCGTGAGCAGCCCCGTTGGGGTGGTCATTTGGTCAGTTTAGCACATTTGGTCATTTTTTACATCTGGGGGTCCCCCAGGGACCTGAGCTCCGGGGGTCCTTGGAGGTTGTAGTTTGGCAGGTAAGGAGTGTGTGTGCAAAATTTGGCATGGATCGGGGCAACGGTTGCGGAGATATGAGCAGGGCAAGAGTGTGACGTGTGAGGTGTGACAGACAGACTGACGGACTGACGGACTGACGGACTGACGGACTTACACTTTGTGCAGGGTTTGATAGTAAATGCGACCTACGGTCGCAAAAATTAAAGCATAACCAAGAAATCTTGTGAAATAAAATGTTGTCAACCAATCATCAAGGACGATGATACACGAAAGAAGAAGAAAGCATAACCATCACCACCTTGAATATCGTCTCTTACTCCTCTTGCCTAATCAATTACTGATTGATCCTAAGCAGTTTCATAACACGTGGTTTAATGTCAAAGTCTTTAATTGGTTTGTGTTGAAATGCTATACTTTTAGTGGGTAAATTGGATTAATGAAAGACTGAAAGTGCATTTGTCGTTATTATTCCAAATGACTTAATCATAAGACAGTAACCATGGACACAGTCAGCGGTTTACCTCGTCAACCTTCTGCTCTTTGTGAAGCTCAGTCATATCGATCATCAAGCTATAAAGAAAGAAAGATAATTACACGTTAGATAACAATCAGCCAGGAGAGAAAATCATCCAAATTTATCTCAGCATCGAAGTCCATTATATTGATTTACTGCCGAAGTGGAGCGACGACCGCAGACCGAGGCAGTCAGAATAAAGTGTGCCGATGGTTGGTGCATTGTTACAGCCTTGGGGGTAAAATCAATCTGCTTTCCCCTTGGACTCCAGCTGAGCCAAAGAGGTAAGCTCCACTGTTCATTCATAAAGTCCTTTGCTCCAAAGATACAACTATAAAAGATATGATCGTACAGTAGTCAAATGTTCCAGCTGTCTAAATTGGGTTTTTGAGTATATTTTCTGGTAGAGTCAATTACACCTTGTTCCCAGAAGTATGTCGATGATGAGATAAACCATGGGTCTTCAACAGGGGGTATAGGACCCCTAGGGGGTCCTCAGAGTTACTACAGGGGGTCCTCCAAATCTTGGAGTTTTTTTTACATTAACCACTTGAACCCTAGTGTCCATATTCTGAGAACTTTAGCCAAAAATAGCCGATCTAAGTAGATCGGCTATTTTAGCTTTGGAGTATAGGCGTAAAAAGAGCAGACTAAGCACAGAGTAAAAGGTCAAGTTTATTAAGTATTGACAGTTCAAGTGGTTAAATATCTGAAAACACAAATTGACATGAATCCAAAATAAACTGATGATTGTGCTGTCAAACGATGAAACTATATGGGATCTACGATAAGGTTGTGGGTTTCCCCGCTTCATCCCTCTCAACTAAGGGGTCCTTGGCCTGAAAACGTTGAAGACCACTGAGATAAAGAGTGGAAAAGGATGTGAGAAAAGCTCACCTCCCCAGGAAGTCATCCTTGTCCGGGTCCTCGTCAAACAGTTCAATCTCCAAGTGCTGACCCGAGTCCTCGTACACCAATGCCTTCAATAAGACAAGGACATAAAGTATTGGTGACTGTTCAAACAGTGACAGGTCCGGTCGCTTTGTGGCATGGCCAGCTATTACTGCGGCACACGCTCAGAGATAAAACACCTCGGGAGCCATCAGAAGTGGCGGGATAACGAAGAAATGTGGATAAAATGCAGACAGACAGTAAATCACAGCAAATAACAGAGGAGGTCTTATGAAGTGCTGGTACTGGCAGTAACATTTAAATACTGAACAACCCACACTCAATGTAGCTTCTTTTAATATATTATTTGAATGTTTCTTACTGTATCATGGTATCTCCACGATCTCCTCGATGAATACAGCTACTGTAGTTGAAACATTGGTAATTCAAATAATCAAAATTGTGCTACATTGAGTGTGTGGTATTTCTCCCTATCTGGATGAAATGCAGACATACATACTGTATATTGTAGTTACATAACGTAGAGTCACTATTATCAAAGAATATTGATTGGAATTTGTAAGCTTTTACATATTTTGACAATTATGACAATGTCTCAAGAACAGATTCTGTGCAGTTTTTTGGCCGATGGGTTACCAGATTGATTATGACATAACAAATTTGAGCTTAACCCATTTAGGCCTAACCTATAGTTAGGCCCAAGTCAGAAATTAGCCTACAAAAACAAATATGTTGATACATACTGTACATGTACTGTAAGCCCCTCCCATACACTAAAATGTGTACCCGGCCTGAATGGGTTAAAGGGGAAAACCACCCATTTTCAATATTGAACTATGTCATTAATATACCTTAGAGGACTTGTGTGGAAATAAATAAAAAGTCCTCCCCCTTCTGTGTTGCCTAGAACTGGAGAATTGATTTTGGGGTTTGTATTGCAAATCACACCGTGATGACATCACACCGCTGTACTTTGCAATACAAACCCCAAATAATCTAAGTTTAGAATGGATTAGTTACTCCCGAGACACAACTGTATCCAAGGATTCTATCACCTCGTAGACTTCGTTCCACTTGGGATGGAGGCACTCCTTGATGGTCTTGCTCTGGAATATCTGGCTGCCAATCTGAAGGACACCGTAGGGGTCGGATTTTCCCTTGATCAGTCCTCCCAGGAACTTATCCTTCCCCTCCAGGTCCTGGGCCTCCAGGAAGTGGATCCTAAGCACGCCCTAGGGAGTAGAGATGGGATGTATGGCTCTTTGAAGTGAGCTAGATCTCTGGGATCTGTTCCTTTCAAAGAGTCGTTCAAAAGACTGTCTCATTTTAGTTACTAGTTACTTTGTAGATTTTGATTATAATTACAAATCACTTCAACCCTACAGTATATACATTTCAACCATTTATAAATTTCCGCCATTTGGAAATAGCCGATCTACAAGCTCACAATGCATTGTGAGCTTGTAGATCTGCTATTTTCAAATGATTTTTCTACATTTGATTAATTGGAAAACCTGTGAAACGGGAAATTTCTTCATAATGAGTGCTTTCTACTATTGGTACTTTAAGTATATTTTTATACCAATACTTTTGTACTTTTACTCAAGGAAATTTTATGTGGTAGAGTATTTCTACATTGGAGTATTGATACTTTTACTTTAATCCAACTTAATCCTCAAAAAAAGGAACGGCTCTCTATACTGCGAACCAGATCCCAGCGTTCATTTCAAAGAGCCGTTCAAAAGACTCGATTCGTTCGCGAACGTCCCACCTCCAGCAAGGGAGAGAACAAGCAGAAAGCGCTGCTCAGGGCAATAGTTCTGAAATAGCAGCCGCGGACGCTGACATTTTGAGACCGTTTGACTTGAGTGAGACGCAGTGTTAAAGGACATTTGGATTCAGTTTCAGCCAGTGTTTTGAATAGACTTCCACTTAAGTTTTAGTCATATTTTAGTGATCTGTTTTAGTCTTAGACCAAATCTACAGTTGATTTAGTCGACTAAGATGTATTTTGACAGGCCTTGATGGCGTTTTAATGCCTGATTTCTACTTAGCTCTCTGCCAAAAATACCGGTCTACAAGCTCACAACGTGTAGATCTGCTGTTTTTGGAGCGCGACACCCACGCGCAACCAAGCATAAAATGACTTCTCTTCTCCACTAGTCCCTCCCTAACATATATATTTTTTTAAAGATTAGTTTTTGGGCTTTTATGCCTTTATTGATAGGACAGTAGACTGACAGGAAACGGGGAGAGAGATGGGGAGTGACAAGCGGCAAAGGTCGTCCGGATCGGGAATCGAACCTGCGACGCCGCCAGGCATCCATGCCTACAGGTATGTGGCAATGTGCCTGGACCAGAAGGCCAGCGGGCGCCTCCCTCCCTAACATTTTTGTCTAGTTTTCATTTGTTGAAAACATTTCGCTATATTTAGTCATATTTTTTGTCACCACAGCTTCGTTGTTATTTAACTTTCGTCAGTGGAAAAGGGCAGTCAACAAACATTTTACTGCATAGTTTTAGTCGACAAAATGAACACTGGTGAGACGACACATGTGCCACAGGCCGCGGGCCGGGCAGGGTATTATGAGGGTTTGCAACACAAAACACTGGGTTACTGTTACTGACCATGTTCACATGGTGGCTATTTTGCTTTGGCCACCATGGCTACCATGTGAACATGATCAATCATCAGCCCATCGCGGCAGCCACGGTCAGCTGGATCCTCGCGCTTAGCAACACTCAATCACCCTTTAATCTCAAGATTCGCTAACAAGCTAACACATAACGCCCTGAATCCTAAATGGTTCATTTTAGGCGTTTTTCTTAAGTATATTCACATTCACTCTTTAGTCTTTATCCTACACGCTGAGTCAGCGTAGCTCACAGCAGCGTTCCTGTAGCTTGTTAGTCAGTGATTAAACTCCCTCCACCTCCCCTGCATCCTCCTCCAGGCATGAGTTTAACCCGTTAAGACCTTCTAAATCAGTAGTTCCTGAAGTTTTTCATGCCAAGGATATTTCATGTAAAAAAATAGCAGATGTACAAGACCGCAGCGTGGCACGAAGAGACGCGATGTGTGAGCTTGTACTGTATATCTGCTATTTTTGAGAACCACTGCTCTAAACCACTGAGCTAAGATCCTAAGAGTTTTTAGCAAAACTTTCCCGGTTTTAAAGGACAACTTTAAACTTTTTTTTTTTACAACAAGGGTTCATATTTTAGATTGTAATAAAAGAAAAGATGAGTGTTAAAATGTTTTCATTTACTGCTTTCTATTCTTATAGAGATTTTAGTATTTTGATTTCAGTGAGTGGGGGCATGCGTACAAGTGGCTAAATACTGTATGTCACATCTGCCCATGAAAGATTGTGGTGCATCTTGGGAATGGGACAAAAAGACATATTTAGCCACTTTCAAATCAAAATAGTTAAAATCACTAAAACAACAGAAAGAAGTAAATAAACACATTTCAAAACTCATCTTTTCTTTTCTCTACTGACTATCTAAAATATGAACCCTTGTTGTAAAAAGTTGTCCTTTGATGTGTTAAAATAGGAATTCTGTGGATTGTATCGGTGTATCTTAACTCATACCCTTGAAGGATTCAATGTTATATTGTTGGGTTGCAAATTCAGTGTCATCTTTTAAATCTGAAAACCTACTCTTATTGCCAAAGCCTTCTCTTAGATCACTTTGTTTGTTATTTGGATTGTTTAATTTGTTTATCGTTGTTTATTTTACCATCAGTTTTTAAGCTGAATTATTTCAGCGTAAACATCAAAAAACAATTAAGCTAAATCATTCTTGGTGTACTGTATTTTATGGTGCCACTGTAAAGCACTATGTAACTATTTATATTAGAAAAGTGATATATAAATTGCTGCATTAAATGTTTTGTCTTGACGAAAGTGTCTCTGTTGGCTAAATACAATACAACAGCATGTGTTTATTTTGAGGTGTCAGATGTGAAAAGAAGACTTCCGCACACCCAGTTCCTTTCAAGCGTTTGCATAAGCGACAAGACAGTATAAGTAGTAGATTGAATCTTAGAAAGATTAGACCCTCACAGTGCCACTTGGAAGTTCAAGAGAGTAATTTATTAGAGCATTCGGTCGCGAGATCTTCCTCATTACCGAAACGTTGCTCTAATAAATTGTTCTCTTGAACTTCTGTGCAGGTCTAATCTTCCTAACTTTCTTCCTACTGCTTGGGGTGTCAGAAGTACCTTTGGCATGGGGAAACGTAGCTTGGCAAGCTCCACATCCCCCACCAGGGGAATAGTGATCCGGTTCGGTAGCACCAGGTAACTGTAGATAATGTCCTGGATCAGACTGTCAGAGAAGCCACTGAAGGGAGGTAAAGAGTAAGGGAAGATGAGGGGGGATTGGGGGAAGGATAAAAGAAGAAAGGGAATAGAGAATGAACCACTTATTTATTTAATAGACAGCGAGGGTGCGCTTAGGTTATGAATATTCATGTTTTTTTGCACTTGTGAAGAAGATGATTTAGAGTCGGTTCAAGCATGCTGCAATCCAGCAGACCTCGAAATATCCCCCTGATCCACTGTAGCATTCACTCAATGACAACGGCAATGACACTTGGGACAAAGAGGGGCGGTACACATGTGACAAGCTAAGCTACAACATAATCACTCAACAAGCAGTTAACACCTTCCATATACTTGATGACCAAAGCCACAGTCTTATATTCATGGGCATTTTTTTGTAGGGTTCTTCATCACCAAGGTCTATAATGGTTTTGAGGGGGATTAGCTGAGAAAGTGAAATTCTATTAATACTGTTGGGCATTAAGGGCTTCAGACCAGTTAAATCATCATACGCATACTGTAATCGTACCATGTAATCGTACCATGTGGTCTAAAGGAGGAAAGGATAGTAAATGTCATGTATTGATTGTTGGCCAAGACAAAGGGTACTTGACATTTAGGAATGATCAATATTTTTGCTGTGCCTTGCGATTTTGTGTTTGAGTTAGCATATTCAAGAATGATTGCAGGAAAGGGGCTGAACATCACTTTAATCTAAGTGAGTGCCTGCAGGTACAGCCCCTGCTTTATGAAGCATTGTGTTAGTTCAGACAGGACATGATGGGAGTCATATCCCTTGGATGTATTCAGCTGTCAGCCAGCTGATTGAATGAGTGTTTCTTTCCTTTCCTTTCCTTTCCTTTTTTCTTATTTAGAGTAGCCAATTCTTGTTACCTCCCTTTCTCTCCCAATAGCTGTTATGCCACACACCTCTGTGTTGCCAATCGGCTGAGGTTTTGGACAAGGTTGACGCCCCCCCTAGGCTCGCGATACAGAAGGGAGAGGGAGAGTGGGTGACAGGCAGCACAGTGTCAAGCGCGTCTCCACTGAAAGCACAGTGGTAGCGGGCGACGTGAAAATAAAAATCACACCCGTGTGAACTGAGCGGTGGTTTACCCAAGCACAGTGGAAGTGGGCAACGTGTAAATAAAAAAATAAACACTTCTTTGGTATTTTATGAAAGTGTTGCTACACTCAATGTTCACTGCCATGAAGCTTCAGCGTAGCCAAAAGCTCCCAAGCCGCGAGTGGGCGTCAACCTTGTCCAAAACCTCAGGCGATTGAGCTCCTTGCCTATTGTAACCTAGTGGCTCACCTGCCAGTGAGGAGCCATCCTTCTTTTCCCATTCAACACCCCCCACTGACAAGCACCGCCCAGCATGCAGCATGCTGTCGCAGGAACAAATCTTGCAATTTTTATTTTGATCAATATTGGCCTGTCATCTCTCATATGGTACCACATCAACACAGCATGGAATTGTGGACACAATCTTATCCAACGATAACAAAATATTCTAAGTCTTGGGTCTGAGAGGCTAAATCTCATCTAATGGTGGTTCGTGGCTCAAATGCTGAATAAGTAATGGACCTTGATATGACTGGCATAAACGCTCGCCCAAGCCAGATGCCCTATGGCGTATTCGAAGACTTGGAACACCTAGACTCCACACCGGTCGTGGACATGTACTTTACCCCTAGCCTAGCTGAGCTAGACATCCCAGCCATGTTAAAACAACGCAGTTACTAGTTAGCTGCATTGTATATAGGCTGGCCCCAGGCTACTTTACCCCTGCACCACCCAAGTGCAAGGTTTTTTACACACCAATTACAACCCGTACATTTTCACAACAAAACAAAAACATAGGGCAGATATGACAAATAACTTCCAAAGAAATTACTGACACATTTAATAGCTGATCTACAAGCTTCGTGACGCATTGTAAATCTAGTAGATCTGCTATTTCTGCAATTTTTTTAAATGCTTTTCAAATGGAAACGATAATGCGAAATCCTTGCGATTATCTCAAATAATTGCGATTAATGTATGTAGCGCAGCAGAATTAGTTCATACAGATACACTTGAGGGGTCACTGCGCACTATGTTGCTTTAAGTCTGTTACTACACTATTACGCAGTCTACGTCACAGGCGACGTGGCAGCCTGCTGGCAGTCAGCTGATCTCTTGCCAAGCTATGTAACCCCCTCAGGCTGTCATTCTCTTGCTGCTGCCTTCCAGGCTGTTGTGCCATGCGCATGCTTGCCAAGTTGCAATGCCTCATGGTGTGAGGCTGGTTGCTGTGCCTAGCTGGCCGGGTGCTACTGGTGTTTCTGCTTATTGTTGCTCAATTGTGTTATTAGCTGCGGTCTAAGCTGTGATCAAGGCCAGGTTGTATGGAAAAACGTTGTGATTGTTTGATTCTGGTATCGCGCTGCTGAATTCTAATTACTGCTTCAACAAGGTCTGGTTGTTATTGCTAATGTTGCCAGCTGAATTCTGCAGTGCTACAGTCTTATGTGGCAGTCGTTGTTGCTAAAGCTAATTTAAATGTGCTTGTGGGCTTTGCTCAGGAACAGTGGTTGATTGTGGTTGTTATTCTTGTCAGGTTCAAGTTTCATAATTATGAGGATATCATTCCCTCTGGGCTTTGGGAACTTAACCATGTCATTGGTTAGCTGTTCAAGCAACTGTTGGTACTAGCATTGCCGGGCTGCCGGCAGAAAGAGAAGGGAAACTTGTGTATATTGTAGGTTGTTTGTTTATTTCTCACCTCGTTGTTCCATATATTTTATTGAACTGTTTAGCGTTAGCAAGTCGGGTCGTTGCTAAAGTTAGCTCAGAAACCATAGAATTCATCAGGATCAGTGGCTTGTTTGCTAGTAGCCTCTGCAGCCATGAGCAATAGCTCATTCCATTCAGTCAGCGTTAGCCAGGAGCTCTCTGCCTGTTGATGTAGAGACTGCCAGCTTATAACTTGTGTAGTATTTAACAACCCACACGTTGTTAGCATCCAGCTAGCCAGCGTGAGTTCGCCTCCTAGTAACGTCATGCTGCGAGATATGCTGCCCACCCCTCTGCGCATACTGAGCTCTATGGGTAACGTAGTTCGCTATCTTTCAAACCTCTGCGTTGTTGTTTTTCAGTCTATGGTGTGTTAAGGGGTCTCTACACGAAATAGCCTACTTCCAACAGCTCCAAAACTGCTGCCGGTTGTAGTCTGCTGGCATTAGCTGGCAAACTTGGCATAAAAGTCCGGCGACGAACTTTGATTGCATTCATATGGTGGCAGACACTGATTGACAGTGTTGCCATGTCTGCTCATTATAAGCGACTTGGTATTGTATTCATGTGAGGTCTCTAGCTGTGGGTTTCCTTGTTTGGTCTTGGTTCTGGAGGGTAGTTGCTTATTTGGCTCGCTTCAACATTTGTTTTAATTATTTATTAGGAATAGCTTAAGTTATAGAGCTCAAGTGGCAAAACTTTGGGCATAGACTGGTCGCTTGTTTCACTCACAGGATCTGGCAACGGAGATATTCGTTGTGCAGCTTGTTTTAAAAGATTTCGTCTCTGTGGGCTGTATTATTGCTTAATGCTTATGTCTCACCTTGGGTTTATATGTTTAATGTATTGTGAAGCCCAAATGCAGTCATGCACTATCTGGCCGTCATGCCAGGCCAGCGCTTATCTTATGTCTATGAGTGGCCGATGTTTTCAAAGTGCTAGTAGTGCTACATCGTAGCTTCAGCTAAAGTGTCCTGCGGCTTCATAGATCATCGTAGTGCTGCTGCTGGTTACTGTAAAAGTTCCCGTGAAATGATTTACTAAAGCTCATTAATCGCTTCCCCTGAGAAGTCTTATAAAGGATGTCTGTCCGTGTTGGCTTCTGGATAAAGGATCGCCGCAAGCTCATAGCATAGTGGTTTATGTGCGAGCATTGTTTGCTTCCGCAATCACAAGCTGTCTGACCTATGACGTCATCAGTTGAACAAATAATTTTGATTAGGCGATGCAGAAATTGTGACAGGCCTAATAATTCCTCCCTCCTTCACTTGATCACTGCTACTCCATTGCTGCCACACACGCTGCAGCTGGCAAAGCTTTCCTCCACCACTCCAGCCTCCGTCTTTCTAGTTCAGAGTCTTGCATGGCTCTTGCTTTGGGCCCTTGGTCTTGTATGGGGGCTTTCTGCATTGCATTCCCTGATTGCTTAAGCATGCCGCTTGGCTAATTCATTCAGGGATAATCTTAAGAGCAGAGCCATCAAGTGCCAAGTATAACTGTTATTCAGAGAGAGAGAGAGAGAAAACCAGGTGCTCTTAGGAGAATACGAATAGTAAAAACAAGTCAATATGGTGCTCTTGGATCGACGGGATCAACTCATCAAAAAGAAAAAAGTGATCCAGGCACTCAGAAGTTAAAAAGGGAGGAACAACCTTTATTTCATTATTCTAAAAAGCCAACATGTTTCGACCAAAAGCTGGTCATCATCAGGGCATAACTGTTGTTCCATTTGTTGCAATAAATTGTTAAATCTAAAACAAAAGTGTTCCTGACTGAAACATCTTTATTGTAAGAAGTTGTCAGTCACTGTGTGAGGACATGACAATGAATAAACAGGGCGATACTTGAGACTATTATTATTTATTAAATATCCTTTGGCATCATCCTGCACAGGCATGGTCAATAAGACAAAAAGAAAAAAAAAAGGAAACTGCAAAACAATCATTTCAAGGATTGTCTCGAATCAATCATTTCTCTAGGCTCAATGTTGTTAAGTTGCTCAATGCCCAGCTCGGCTATCAGAGAAACAGCATGCTTCATTTCCTCTCTGTGAGCTGGTGGTCCTGAAAGACATATATTCCTGCAGCAACTTTTATTGCTGGGAATTGCTCCCACCGGCTTGCACACCAATAAAACATTGGCACACATATGCAGTATGTTCACACACACACACACACACACACACACACACACACACACACACACACACACACACACACACACACACACACACACACACACACACACACACACACACACACACACACACACACACACACACACACACACACACACACACCAATTTAGTAAACTCACTCCCGCCTGAGATTGTCTGTCTTATAACAGCTGTTCTTCATAAGCTGCTACAGTGATATGTCACCTTAGAGAACCCGTATTTCTCAAACACTTCCCCTGCATTTGCAGACATGCACAAACGCACACGCATGTGGACGCACAGGCACACACACACACACACGCACGCACCTTGCAGTGGAATAGTGATGAGAAACCATAACAAGTAAGATACTGTATATACTGTACAGTAGAACAGGTAAGAAGATTGCAGCATAACAATGAGAAAGGCTGGAGATATACGTGGTGATATTTCATACACCACGGCACGACTGTGCCACTTGCTGACAAGAACTGATTTTCCGGTGATGTGACGTTGTGTTCTCAGCTTGAAAGCCTTTTCTTTGGTCGGCAAAACCAACACGGTCGTACCAAGAAGGACAAACCAGGTTTAAGTGGGGAGGTAATGCAGCTGATGCTGTCCATCTGCTGCATGTGCAACAGCTACTATTTACTGTCCAGGCTTCTCCTCCCCCGAACATTAAACCCCCCTCATTCCTGCACGTGAGCTCCCCCACAAACACATGTACACATATACACAAACACACACCGACACATACACCGACACACCCACACACACGTATTGCTATATTTGTGAGGACATCAACAGCTTAGGACAGAAATTTGATCGGTAACATTTTTGAGAATAAAATAAAATGACCTTGCAGTGTAAAAGTGCAAGGAACACTTTTACGTTTCAGGTCACATCAGGCATTTGCGATTGAGATGCCTGAAGAAGGTCTATGTGACCGAAATGTTCCCGAAATTTTCCGATTGTGCAAGTGCAGATGGTGTGCGGGGCATTTTATTGTATTCTCTTAACTTGATCCCTGCCTACGCACCCACCCGTCTCTGGGCCGATCAGGTGGGTATAAGACTTGTTTCCTACCATTCTTACAATATTTTTTGCAATTATTTTGCCATTGTGTGTGTGTGTGTGTGTGTAGCCCTAAAGCTGGAAACAGCCAATATACAAGCTCATTTTCTTAGCTAGATCTGCTCATTTCACTCACACTGATAACCAAGTATAAATAAATTAATCAGGCAATAACTCTGACCCAAAACCTAACTTCAAACACCTTAAACCAGGGGTCTTCAATGTTTTCAGGCCAAGGACCCCTTAAGAGGGAGATAAAGCACTGACCCCTACTACATATTGTATAAAATTGAGTCGCAGATTTTCATCAATTTCATAGATAAATTCGCAGACTTGTTTGACAGCACTGTCATCAGTCTAAGTTGGATTCGTGTGAACGTGTTTTTCCAGACATTTAACCATTTAAATTGTCGATATTTAGTAAATTTGACCTTTCACTCTGTACTTGGTCTGCTCTTTTCTTTACCTCTAATACACCAAACCTATTTGCCAAAAATAGCCGATCTACAAGCTCTCAACGCATTGTGAGCTTGTAGATCTGCTATTTTTGGCTAAAGTTTTCCTCAGAATAGGGAATAGGGGTTCAAGTTGTTAATATAAAATAATGATCCTGTCACAAAGATTTTGCGGCCCCCCTGTAATAACTCTGAGGACCCCCTAGGGGTCCTGGACCCCCTGTTGAAGACCCCTGGTTTAAACTCTAAAATGTTACACAACCATTTCTCTCTTATGAGGAGGATCAGGAAAGATTTGCCTCACAATGTCTCAAATTCTACGAACCTTTTGGAGCTCAGAAGTATAGAGACTAGAGTATAGTCACGCACACGCGCGCGCACACACACACACACACACACACACACACACACACACACGCACGCACACGC
Organism: Nannobrachium achirus; assembly: GCF_963921795.1. Classification (NCBI taxonomy): domain Eukaryota; kingdom Metazoa; phylum Chordata; class Actinopteri; order Myctophiformes; family Myctophidae; genus Nannobrachium; species Nannobrachium achirus. The sequence goes on from NC_137828.1 coordinate 39,777,956, forward strand.
ACACGCACACGCACACACAGATCAATTTCACCCCTAGAGAGAAACAGTGACAGGGGGACCCTGCATCTGTGTGTCCTCTGTGGGGAGAAATGGACGGTTTGCATATGGTACAGTAACACATGTAGGTCTAATGATAGCAGCAGAAACCTCAGATCTGTGTGTGTGTGTGTGTGTGTGTGTGTGTGTGTGTGTGCGCGCGTGCGTGCGTGCGTGTGTGTGTCTGTGAGAGAGAGTGCAACAAAAGCACATGCAGAAGCACTGTGCTAATAGCAATGCTCCTCTATCTACAACCTACAGTAGGTTGTAGATGGAGGAGCATTTGTAACTAGAAAGACTGTTCCTTCGAAACAGTGTGGGCTCGCTTCCAACCCAAAACAATAATAGTAAAAGTGTCAAGTTCCCAGGCAATGCTCTCTTTCATTTTACTGACGTAAAATGGTAATGCAAATACAATGTAGACAAGCAGTGTTATTACATGAACTTAAAGGACCAGGTCACCTTTGGGACAACCAGATCTTATTTTATTGTTGTGTGGGGACACGATCAACACAATGTTGAGTTATTTTTTGTGTTCAATCTGTGTTTTTAGATATTTTAGTATTTCAGTATGCTACAACTGGTCATATGATGCATTTTGCATCATATGATGCATGAGATGATGCAATATCATGCTACAAAGCATCATATGACCAGTTGTAGCATGCTGAAATACTAAAATATCTAAAAACACAGATTGAACACAAGAAATTACAGGATTGTGTTGATCGTGTCCCACACAACAATAAAATAAGATCTGGTTGTTGTCCCAGAGGTGACCTGGTCCTTTAACGGTATGGGGGGGGGGGGGGGTACGTTTTAGCATGAAAATATCCACCTGTTTCCGCGAGAATTTACTGTAGCATTATGTGTGGGACACATCCGGAGAACAGCAGACATACAACCTCACACCACCTGCACAATGCACGATGGGACGTTGGAAACGTGTGGATACTACCATGTTAAGTGCCAAGCAGGAGGCACATGCTCAGCAAGGTTTACTTAACTTACCGAATAAAATGTATTCTCATTTTCTGAAAATAGCACATCTACAAGCTCATAACGTGTCACATTGTATGACAGATGCACAGTGTGTGGTTACTGTATGTTTTGTATTAATACAATCTGCAGGAGATACTACTATGATAGATAAATAAAGAAATAATTAAGATAACAATAAAAACAATGTGGACGGGTAAACAAACAAGTTCGAGACCAGTAGCATGTTGAGAACTGAAGTTATGGCTCTTTAAAGCCCGGCCACTTGGGAATTCGCAATGCTCCCCCTGGAAACAGCTCAAGGACCCACCAGAGGTCCCCGAACCACACTTTGGCAACCAGCCATGGACCCCCTGGAAACCTTTCAGGGACCCTCGGGGGTAACCGAACCACACTTTGGGAACCAGCAATGGACCCTCAAGGACCTCCAGGTTTCCCTATGTTTTGTATTAATTCTAAAATCTGCAAAGTAACAAGTAACTGAAGCAGTCAAATACTGTAATTGTAGTGGAGTATAAGTAACAAAAATGGAAAGTAAGATATGATGAAAACATAATAAAAATGGTGTCATTCTTTAGTGCTGAATTGTGCCGTAAATTTTATAATTTGTGCTGCTATCATTATTGAGATATTCTACACAACACCACTGTTCTGCTGCTATCTTCTACAATGAAATACTGCTGCACCGGCAATCAGTATACTGCTGCTAAATCTGCTAATTCATAACCATATAAATATTTATATATATAAATATATATAAAAGCACAATTGATGATTTCAACTGCACAAATTAGAGCACATCCAGCACAAAAAATGTAGACCATTTTTCCCGATTTGTAGCCAAACAATTGGGGTGCAAGCCTAAGCAAAACTATAACTTAGAATAATCCCTTATTCTTTTTAAGTAAAATTTCTAAAACACTACAAAACATGTCTCAAAGACAAATACAAGCAAACGTCTCCACAGTAACAGTTGTTTGTGTGTGTGTGTGTGTGTGTGTGTGTGTGTGTGTGTGTGTGTGTGTGTGTGTGTGCGTGTGTGCGTGCGTGTGTGCGTGCGTGCGTGCGTGCGTGCGTGCGTGCGTGCGTGCGTGCGTGCGTGCGTGCGTGCGTGCGTGCGTGCGTGCGTGCGTGTGCGTGCGCGTGCACATTGTAGATCAACTTCATAGCAGTATTAAGTGGTCCATCTATGTTTTTTTATTAATAATAAAATCTGCAAAATAACAAGTAACTGAAGCTGTCAAATGCTGTATTTATAGTAGAGTATATGTAACAAAAATGGAAAGTAGAATAAAAGTACCTCAAAATTGTACTGTAGGTACAAGTACTTGTATATACTTGAGTAAATGTACTTGGTTACTTTGCAGCACCACTAGCCTTACATTAAGACGTCTCTGCCGAGACTTTCGCATTGTCACTGCAGGGTCGACTTATGTAAGGCTACATCACCACAGAACAGCCAATGACAGCCAAGCCTTTAATCACAGCTGTGTCAATCAGTAGAGTGTAGAGGGACATTTATTTATAGTTTTAACTATAACTATAGTTTTATACATCACACAGCTTAGACATTTGGATCAAATCAGACAGCAGACCTGTGTGAACACATTGATATGAATAGCATATCTGAAGTGTGAATATTGCAGCCACAGCGACTTAATATAAACATGGGTCCCTTTCCCCTGTCTCACCCATTGAAAATGCATTGGGTGCTTAAAGTTAAACATTTTTATTTTTTTATAATTAAACTACAAAACATTTCAAAACCAAAAGTACAAGCACACGTGTCCTCAGTAAGCTGAACACATAAAAATTTGAATGGTGTTTAAAGGTGTAAGCGTTTAGGAGATGAATCGCGCCAAAGTTTTAGGATACTGACTGACTGATAGATAAATAATGAAGATAACTAAAGTGTGCTCGCCTTCCAGGCGAGCCCACAATTAGCACAGTGTACCTACCTACATGTACTGTATGTCATAATTGTCATAATCATTACCATGTTCAAAAAACCTTAATATATTTTCAAACATTTTCCCATATAGTGGAAATAGCAGAACTAAAAGCTCAAAACGTCTCACGATGCGACATGTTTTGAGCATGTAAATGGTCTATTTCCCACTATTAATTTTTAAGTATAAAAGTAACTAAATATGAAGGTTTTCTGTCGTACAATTCATACAATATGACACAGTGTTCGACGTCAAACACAATTAAATACTTAATCGCTATTATTTTGTATGACAATTAAATTATCTAATTGAGCCAACGCTACGTGTATGTTTGTAAAGTCCTTCCCCTGTTGAATATCCTCCATAATATCATTGCTGTCAGGGAGAAACCTTGTATCTCCATATTACAACTTTTTCTGTTTTTGTTTTGTTAAAGGCATGCCGATCTACAAGCTCACAACGTGCCACATCGAGCTTGTAGATCTGCCATCTTTGCTATTTTAGAAAAAAGAAACATTTAAATGAAAGTGGTTAAGTCTTTGTGTGGGTTTTTTAAATATTGAACCATGGAAAAGTAATAAGAGCTTGTGACTAAATAATAACTACATTGGATCCATCTTTTTTTTACCAATAGACATACAAAGTTTTCAGTTTTCACCTGACAGAAATGATATTTAAATGTAAATGTGATTTCTCTATCCACTTAGAAAACTGATCTCATATACTGTAATGATCCCCACTGGGTAAAATGCATTATTCATTGATTCATATTTTTTACCTTTACTTATCTGAAAATGGCAATGTAGCTGTAAAAATAGTGATAATCATCACTTCATGCAAATGTGTTCTACATGTATAGATAGAATAGCGTTTGCTTTTCAACTGGATGGCTATTTTATAAATAGGGATAGGTGGTGAATGGCAGTGGTGTAAAGTAGCTAAGTACATATACTCAAGTACTGTACTTAAATAAAATGTTTAGGTATTTGTACTTTACTTGAGTATTTCCAATACTGTTACTTCTAGTCGACTTGTGTTCCAGTGGATCCAACGCAGCTGCTATTTGGTCATAAACTCTTGCTCTTGAAGAAGAACAGGACAGACAGGCATCTCTATTTTGGGCATGTCATTATAGGTAAAGATTTTCCACTAGCTCACAACGCATCAGACTAGGTTATGTTTGGTAGATCAGCAATCTTTGCTACTTTTTTTGTGACACTGTCATCGCAAAAATGTATAGGGCACTGAATGAGTTAAGAAAAACATAAACAAATGAAATACTGTTATGGAGACACCAAGGCTTCTGCCCGACAGTAACGATATGCTACCGTCCCATCCCACCCCTCCACCCCAACCGTCCCTTCCTCCTCCCTCGGTCATGAATTACAATCAGTAGTTCCCATACCATGTTGTGGCTTGCAGGCTGAGCCATCCATTGTGCTTTCTAATTAAATGAACCTTCGCTAGCCCCCTGTTTCTCCTCAGTGTTCTATCAATTCAGCTCTAAAAGCTTTGCCAGCATGGAGTCTGACAAGTCCCCTGTGTTTGGTCTCACAAACATTTCAGACGCTGGGAGGCTAAAAGCAGGGGGTTTTAAAAATGCACAGCTTATTGATATTATGCCTGGCAGGGCTCTGAGCCTGCCCTTCGTTCCTTTATTTTACTGCCGTCCACACAGAAGAGATGCTGAATTGGTGCCCAAAGCCTGGCAGCCGTTTCGTCTTATTCTATCAGGTACTGTAACAGTGCATTTGCATTCCTGTAACCCTTTGGCTTTTCTCACACACACACACACACACACACACACACACACACACACACACACACACACACACACACACACACACACACACACACACACACACACACACACACACACACACACACACACACACACACACACACACACACACACACACACACACACACACGTGCACGCGCACAAGCACATGTGCACGCGCACACGCACACATTTTAATTAAGTATTCATCTCCACATAAAAGAGAGCATACAAGGACACAAATATTAATGGTACAGTTAAGGTTACATTCACAGTCTTCACTTACAAAACGTACAAACCTTTTATTGATATAACGTCGGTTACTCAGACCTTCATCAGGCTTGATGGTGCCTGATGAAGGTCTGAGTGACCGAAATGTATCAATAATAAAGGTTTCGTAAGTGAAGACAGTGTGCCCCCTTTCTACTGCTATTCAAGTTCACACCCCTGTCCTTCTTGTAGGTATAAAAGGGCTTTTATCTTCAAGGTTGCATTCACAAAATCATGGCATAATATGTCTTCATGATACAATAAACATAACACTCCGAGTATCAGTAACAGTGTCTCTGCCATATGTGGCGACTGCCAATTAAGGCAGAGACAGCACAATACTTTGCTAGTCTTTTTGCCTCCTTTTTGGGCAAATATAAAAACTAATATTCATGCACAGAGCCCAGCTCTGATATAGTATGTAGAAGTGGTTGGTATTTAATGACTTTGGTCATTAAATAAAGGCTTCCTCTAGTCTAGGTTAAGGTCAAAACGGTGCCATATCACAGTTCCGACCTCCCATTCTTCCGACCTGACAACCTAAACCTAACCTTAATCCTAACCTTAAATTAACCTCAGTAACCTCGCTGGTGAATGGTAATCTGATGAAATTCTAACCTGCCGATGCTGGTGAATAGAATGTTAACCTGGTGAATGTTAACGGAACAACGGGAGGTTGGGACAACGGGAGGTCCAACCTTTGAGAAGACACTGTCAAAGCCAAGGTGTCTATCACTAATATAGACACTTCCCTGGACTCTTCATCAACCACAATAACATCTGGTATATTTATTAGCTGTCAAAAAATGTCTGGGTTATCACAGAGATGAAACATGGATGGAATGACACGGGAATGTTTGAAGATGAATATTTTAGCCTGCCCTAACACAGGTGGATTTTGGTCTAGAGGAGCGAATTCATTCACTGCCGAAAACAGCCAGTGGATTCTATTGGATCACAGATCTGTGCACCCGCCCCATGGCCCACCCCTGCTCCCCATAGCACACAGCTTCCTATGCCTGACATGTCAACACGTTAGCCCAGGCTTTTCTTTATGAGCCGAACACAAATGAAAATAAAAACCTGAGTACTGAGGCTATGCATATTTTTGATATGTCCTTTGCTATGAGTTCCACTATTCTGTCATGAGGTGCTAAGTAGGCTACATCCCTTTGTACGCATAACAGCCATTCAATATTTGTGACAGTGTTTCAGTGACCCGTTCTGTGGTGTGGTTCTAAGTGTGCACACACACACACACACACACACACACACACACACACACACACACACACACACACACACACACACACACACACACACACACACACACACACACACACACACACACACACACACACACACACACACACACACACACACACACACACACACACACACACACACACACACCCCTTAAGTGTGTCAGATATACTTACTTGAGCCCAGGAATGTCTAGTATATTGGTGAGGCCAGTCCAACTGATGTCCAGAATCTACAGGAAAAGGAAAACAAGCAACCTGTGAAAATAATGCTACTAACACTTTACTGGATAATTAATAGGTTGTCTCTGCAGTCTTTTCATCACCTTAATGCACACAGTCTGCTCAAGTGGAAAGAAATTACTTATAATTGATTCCAACAGTACATTTAGATGTATGTGGCCCAGGTGCTACATCTTCCAGTCAATATGGTATCTAGGCAACACACGCCTTGATTAAGCAGAGCAAACAAAGGAAACACCAATTAAACATGGGTGAAGCAAACTGTAAAAAATAATTGAGAACTTTATGTGCATGCACATGCACACAGACACACATTTAGCTTATGCGGAGCATGATGGCTTTTAACTTTCTACGCATAAACGAGAGTAAAACAGAGGTCATAGTGTTTGGGCTTTATGGTCCTTGTGTTGAAACAGCACACCTAGGTTCCCTGCAGCCTTATGTTAAACCGTAGTTTCCGACCAGGGCGTCAAATTGGAAAATGCGCTCAAAATGGATTAAGAGATCAATGAATGCTGTGGTCAGATGGATCGAGCTTTTATCACTTGAGGCTGCTATAGACTTCTAAATCTCGCCTTGCTACACGCCTTTATACCCTGGCTTTTTGTGGTCTTTGTTTTTTGTTTCAATGTCTCCCTACGCTGCTGCGTCCTGTATTTTTCAGTGATGTCTCCTTTTGTTGTTTATTTTGTTTCTTACTTTACTGTACTTTACTGTTATAATCGTTTATTGTGATAAAAAACACTCACAATAAGTTGTATCGTGGAGATTTAACTTTATCGCGTAATTATCCTCGGTCATGCACTGGGATCAATTCACCTTTTATTTGCAGAGCTGCTTATCTGGTACCATTTAAACCCTCTACAATTGGTCAAAACGGACCTGGAAATAACATACTTGATACAGTCTTTTTTCACTCTCTACCAGATCTCAAATAGCAGATCTACAAGCTCACAACACGTGAGGCAAATGTTCAGCCCTAGGATAATGGACATTGGGGATATTTCGATTATCACAATAATATCATAAATCACAATTTATTCGGTCACAATAATCGTGACATGAAATGTTCATATTGTCCTAATCCTTACTGGTGTAGTAAACCAGGGTTTTGGTACCATTATGTAGTTTCTGGGGAATAGCTCCTATTTAGACTTCTTGATTAGACTGAATTTCTATAAGGTCCAGGAAGGACTTGAGAGGAAAGATGAAGACAGCAGTGTTGTTCCTTGGTCCATTTATTGACAGAGTATTGGTCAGTTTCCATAGTAGCTGGAGCGGGAGCTCCCAGCTTTTCCGACAGTCCTCCGCCGTTCGCGGGCTTCTCTCCTCTCCAAGTTACATTTTGCTATCACCTTATAAACATTTACAAGCATTGGGGGAGAATCAGAGGAGGGGTCAGAAACCCCTAGGTCATCTAATCAGCTGTCTCCGATCTAACAAAAGATTTGGCTTGGTGATGCCCCACTGAGTCGACACCCTGGAGGGACCTCTGTGTATCTCCTACAGAATTAGACTAACATGTGTCTCATGTCAAGATCTCATGTCAAGATGTGTTTTACTAACCTGCTCCCAACCTAGATCAGATATTTTTACTCCAAGTAAATGCAATGTCTTAAAGTACAGTTCTACCTTATTATTCAATGTGTATACTGTATGTCTCACTTATATAAACCAAAACCCTTAAACATGTGTTTGCATCTGACAATGTAAAGAGTGTAAACCTTAAATGCTAAAGGTACTACAGTTTAAGAATTACTGTTTGTCAAGAAGACAAGATCAGCATGTAGTCTCTTCTTGAATGTCACAGAATCATCACAGATAGGATATGATTAACTCAACTGTGTGTTTAACCACATTTCACCAACTTATCGATTATTTAACTAGTATAAGGTTACCCTGTATTTTAAAATGTGTTCCTAGATAAGACAAGACAAGCTTTTAACAGCTGCTCTGTTGACGCCCTAATCCACACGCATGCCCCTGGGGTCTGTACTCTGCTGTCTTTATGGCTTCCTTATCTGTTTGCTGTCCAGGTGGTCATTTAAGGCAATCAAACGAAGAATGTGCTGTTTGAACAAGCCTCTGTCTTGGTTCGATCTCAAAGTAGCCATTTGTTCACTTTTTACACTAAATTATGCTAGTTGATATCATGACAAATTATGATGCATTATTGTCTGATCAGATATACTTCACTGGACAGTAGACTCTAGTCTAGACCATCGGTATTCAATATTTTTCAGGCCAAAACCCCTTAGCTGAGGGAGAGAGTCTTACTGTACCAGTAAGACTCCCTAATCGGGAGATAAGCGACCGTCAGGTCGCATACACAAACTTTAGAAGGTAATGATAGGCAATCAGGAGGGAATGTGGGAAATGGGACAGATCCATGTTGATGACAAGACTGTAGAGATACGGTGTACCGCTTTGGATGATTTGTCTTTGATTTTAGGGCACAGTATGTAGGAGCAGTGTCCAAAAATGTGATTTGCAAGAATCAGCCTCATGGTGGCGCTAGAAGAGGGCCATGTGAGAAATGAGGAGTGGAGGTTGTGGTTTGGCAGCCAAGGATTGTGTGTGCAAAGTTTGGCATGGATAGGGCCAACGGTGGCGGAGATATGAGTAGGGCAAAAGTGTGACGTGATGTGTGACGGACAGACTGACTGACAGACAGACAGACAGCCGGTGGAGGTTTTACTAACTGCGACCTGACGGTCGCAATAAAACTGTGTTGCAGATTAAACTTTTTAATAAATGTAATACATAGCTTCATAGACTTGTTTGACAGCACTATCATCAGTGTTATTTTTAGTTTGTTTACAAAAACTATTTTGTCGGATTCATGTTAATGTATATTTTCTTCTATTTAAACACATACCCCTCAATACTTGACCTTTGGCTTAATAGTGTACTTGGTCTGGTCTTTCTCCTCCCTCTACACCAAATCTCTTCAGCAAAAATAGCTGATCTAGAGTACTACTTTTGGCACATCCTCTTGTTACCCTCCAGAATAGGAATGCTAGGGTTGATGTAAAAATATAGAAAGTTCCAATCACACAAAGATTGGTCGCCCTCCTGTTCTAATTGTGAGGACCCGCTAGGGGTCCACGACTGCCTGTTGAAGACCCATGCTCTAGTCTAGAGGCTAGACAATGCCTATGATTTCATCTGACACGTTTCCAATGCATGCCAGAAGCGCGAAGCACACGTGCTCCGCTAAAAATACACCCCTGGTCTATTTTATTCCATTTGCTGCTCGAGGAAAGCAGCCAAATAGCCAGTGAAGACATTTATTTTTCATTGACATCGTTTTAGAATATCTAAGCTTAAAATAAACTCATGCTGATTATTCCAATCCAGGCCAGTCATTAACATTCTGTGTCTGCCACTTAACAGAACAAATAACTGATATTTAGTCATCGTTATTAATGCAGCAAAAGCCTGAGTGATAATTTAGCTACGAGAGTGTGGAAAATGCACTCTTGAGTTAAATTAAGTGGGTCAAAGAGGAACTAGGGTGGGGTGGGGGGGGGGGGGGGGAATCCATCAAAGAAGACGAGAGACGTTAGAAGAAGAAACAGAGAGAGAGAGAGAGAGAGAGAGAGAGAGCTGACAGATCAGCCTCTCAGTGAGTGTTCTTGGACTCCGCAGAGGGAATTAGCTTCAGCTAATGAGCCGCTATCTCACACCCTTCTTCTTTTCTTCACCCTTAGCAACTTGCACTGCAGCAGATGTGTCTCGTGCCGCAGGAGAGTGGAGCACTTGCACAGCTAGTAAGACGCTCACATGTGTGTGTGTGTGTGTGTGTGTGTGTGTGTGTGTGTGTGTGTGTGTGTGTGTGTGTGTGTGTGTGTGTGTGCGTACATACATCTACATGTGTGTGTATACCGCTATAAAGAATCCAGAGCTCTATTAACTTGTCCCTTGCTTTTAATTGACACGACCATGGAGGCTGCGGTATGCACCGTTCAATCTGCAAGGTTTTTCTTTCCTTCCTGCAGTACATAACGATCAACATGCCAAATAAAGTAAAGGAAATCAATGTTATTATGGGTGGCATCCCTGCGCTCTGCTTGATATCACAGTCAAGTCAAATCATCAGTTCCTCCGTTAGAAGTCCTGCTGAAGTGATATTTACACTGACTGCACCGCATTGCATCAGCCGTGGTGTCAGTCACCTGACCAGAAGTGTGTACCAGAAGCTGCACGCCTCTTATGGTCTGGGAATGTTTCTCTTTTATTTGGCGCACAGGATCACACCTTCTCTGGAAGGCTGGGGGAAATGACAGAGAGATGGAGCATCCATCTCTCACACCCAGCGACGAGGAGGAGGATTATGGTTTATATGAAAATAATGGATTTTCGGGTTGCAATTGTCCCTGCCAGGAACTGGCTCTGATTATTACGAAGAAGAGGAATTCCCTGTATATCCCCTGTAGGGATATATCATGAACCAGGAAGAGATAAGATATACAGTATTTTCTGGACTATAAGGCGCACCTGACTATAAGGCGCACTGTCAATGAATGGTCTATTTTCAAACTGTTTTCATATATAAGGCGCACCTGACTATAAGGCGCACATAATAGACGCTACCGTTGCGTTATGCATCAAACAGATGGAGCTGGGCTAAAGGGAATGTCAATGTCAATGAATGATCCATATATAAGGCGCACTGGACTATAAGGCGCACTGTAGTTTTTTGAGAAAATTAAAGGCTTTTAAGTGCGCCTTATAGTCCGGAAAATACGGGTATATTAAAAAAAATATTTTTATTATGAAGAAAACCCATCGGCCGGGACCGACGTGCTGATGAATTGTCATCAGTCATCCTGTCATACAGCTATATGCCTGTGTGCAATGTGCATGCATGTGTGTGTCATGTGTGTGTGTGTGTGTGTGTGTGTGGGGGGGGGGGGGTCTATGCCAATGTGAGCTCTTCAGTCTCCTTTGGTGTTATCTCCAACTTTGAGTCCAGCTAAGTGCCCGGGGCAGACATGTCCAGTAAAGTAGGGCTAGGTTTTATCTGTAGCTATTTAAGGCGGTAATGTGTACAGTAGTTCCACTGAGAAGGCCTATTTGGTTTAAATCGGCCAAATATAATTATCCTTTGGCTGTGTGCAGCAGTGGCTCTGTGCTGAGGGTGAAAGAGGACATTGATGAAGTGTGGCACTGGCAAACATTATTTTCTGTACGTTTGGGAATGGTTTGAAATGGCAGGAAATGGAGTGGAATGCAGGGCTTCACAATATATAAGAACATAACAGTACGCCGTGGAGCAGCTATGACATGAGTTGTGGTATTGCTACCTTTGAGCTTAAAGTGTAATATTAAGCTCATTTCATCCAGAAAGAGCGGCAATCATAATGTGTCAACACACAAGTGAGCTGAATCCAGCCCTTTTCCAGAACAGAACAATGGACCTACAATTATTTTCTATCTAGAAAAGCACAGCTGTGATGTTTATCACATTTTGTTTAAGTCATTTATTGACTCTAAAACGTCAACAATTCTACAACCCGCGTGTGAGCAATTTCCTTTAGATTGTGTACTATTTCAGACAGACAGAGTGTATAATTCTGCAAGCTCCTTTGCCATCATTACTCCTTCTATGACTGTCACGCTGTCACAGAGTTTAACCCATTCAGAACTCTGTGCCACGCTGTGAGCTTGTATATCTGCTATTTTTCACTGGTTAAAGCAGTCAATAATTCTAGGCCTAAATGGGTTAAAGTGTCTCTGATTGCAGGTGCTGTGACAAGCTCACATCGCATTCACATTCAAAACATCCCCTGCAATATCACAGAAACGCATGGTCCGGAAAGAGCGTGCACGATCGATGTCGTGAGTCGATAGCTTCTCGTGCGGACGGGACTCACCGGTTTCTTGAGGAAGAACATGGACAAGGCTCCTACGAGGGGCATGTCACCTAGCAACGGCTCCATCACCACTCTCAACACTCCGTGGAGCTGTGGAAACACAACAGGGACACATGATGCCGAGGTGCACACACACACACACACACACGCGCCACACAATTTAAAGAGAGCGGTCGTTCAGTATCTGGTAACTCACACCATGCGGGCCCTTGACCCACCTAATAAGCTGTTCTCGTAATGTCACTGTGTGCAAGATGGAACATTCTTCCCTGGTGTTGTTGCTGCTGGCCAGGGCTGGCGCACATGACCGGCTGGAAACATTATACACAACAACCCCCCCCGTGGGCCTTGACCCATTAGGGTCCGCTTGGTTACACTCTCGATTAGGGTCGGGATCATTTAGGATTTTAACCAACCCTTGTTCCTTAACAATTCCACCTTAATGGTCCGATTCCTTAAAGGACAATTTTAGTTTTTTACAACAAGGGTTCATATAGAGATTTAGATTGTAATTAGAGAAAAGAAAAGATGTGTTAAAATGTTTTCATTTTCTGCTTTCTATTGTTTTAGCGATTTTAGTGTTTTGATTTCAGTGGGTGGGGGCATGCGTACAAGTGGCTAAATATGTATTTTTAGACACAATAAGCCGGCAATTTCTTTGTTACTATTTACACCAGCCCCCATAAGTCACATCTGCCCATGAAAGATTGCGGTGCATCTTGGGAATGGGCTTATTGTGTCTAAAAAGACATATTTAGCCACTTGCATGCATGCCCCCAACCTGGGGGCATGCGTTACAATCACTAAACGATAGAAAGAAGTAAATGAAAACATTTTAACACTCATCTAATCTTTTCTCTAATGACTATCTAAAATATGAACCCTTGTAAAAAAACAAAGTTGTCCTTTAACAGGGTTCCCTTTAACAATTCCTAAAATCTACATCATTTTGGCCTTGATCAAAAATGTTGATAAACACATTCAATTTGGTTCCATTTGTACTCTCTCAGATGGTGGTCATTGAAATTAAAAGGTTTGAGAACCACTGGTATTATAAATGTGATGGAACCGATTCCGGTTCCTCAATGTTGGATCCGGTTCCTCCGGATTCCGGATCTCAACCCTACTCTCCACAGTTACAAATGGATAAATGAACACTTCCCCTGCCTAACCCGGCTGGAGTCGTGTTAGCGTTGCCATGGTAACCAGGTAAACAGATGCTTGCTGCGGGTGCTGGTGAAAGACACTGGTGCATACGTCATGACCAGGCCTGGAATTTTGTCATTTTAGGGGCCAGGCCACTTGGCCTTTGGTGTTGTCTATTTTTTGAGAGCACAAAAGCCAAATGCAAGGGCAGGAAGGCCATCAAATTAAATGATTTTGGTCCATTGAATTAATTGAATTTAAGGGTTAAGGATCATTTTAAATGTAATTTGTAGACTCTCTGCAGTGAAATAAATAAATTATGGTGTATACAATCTGATCCAAAAAGATTGGGACTCAACAAAAGACATGACAAGAAAGAGACACCGGTGTCTACATATTGACAAGACAGAGACAGAGACAGAGGAGAAAGTGGTACACTAAGCTGGGGCATTAAGGCCACTGTGGCCTCAGTGCATGCCATTTTTTGGAGGGGCACAAGGCCAAACTGAGGGGCAACGACTGCCATGGCCTTCATGGCCTCCCTGAAATTCCTGCCCTGGTCATGACGCAACACTGCCAGAGGCAAAATGGAGCGTCTATGATCCATTGACTCCTATTCTATGCTATAACATAAACATGGCTGTACATTGGGGTTTCCAGAAGGTATGCGGTCACCCTACTCTCCACAGTTAGGAGAAAGGATAAATTAACAGTGAGGATTTGTGCAGTAGCAACGCTCAGTTATGTTGTCATCCTTTACCTCAGCTATACTGCAAATAACGATCAACAACTGTCAGGATTATTCGATCTGACGCCTTCTCCTCTCTGTTCCAACACACAAACAAACCGTGGCACGCCGCACGAGAGCCAGCGCCGCTTTCAAAATGCGATCGAAGATCTCACAATTCTCACAAGATATGGGGTGAGACTGAGCTGCGCCAGCTATGGGTAATTTGAACTGCCTCCTCCTGGCAAGGGCCGTGACTGATGTATTAGCAGCGTACAGTAATGAGCTGCAGGAGAAATGTGTTCTGCCGGGGTTACATAATGGGAGCGTTGTCAGGGACAGGTCCAACATCACTTAGTCTCCAAGGAGGTGGATTGAATATATTCTGTACCAGCTTTGTTCAGTTGTGATACAGTCAAGGGGCCAAGGGCATACAAACAAGCCCTGCAGTAAACACTCATACATATCTACAGTACTCACCTACTGTACATGCTCAAAGATTGAGGCTTCCACCCTCGCTTTTATGAAATATTCAAGACCATTAGGATTGATTAAATGTATTTGCAACGTAAAATGAATCATTTTACACTCTCAAGAGTTAAAGATCTATAGGGGCCCATTTGGTTAACAACCCTCCATCATTTAGCTGGGCTCACCTGGAACCCCCTCAAGGACCACTGGTGGTCCACGGACCACTGGTTGAGAACCTGGATGCTTAAACCTTTGCTTTTATGAAATATTCAAGACCATTAGGGTTGATTGATTGATTGATTGATTGATTGATTTTGGTGACATGAAAAACAGCACAAAAGCACTTTCCAACATACAGTCAATGTATCACTCATTAAAGCCGGAGGGCTTATTTCTTATTTATTGTGGTCATCTTCAGGGTTTTAGAGAAGAGGCTTCTGAACAGGAATTCTATTGATAGATTGACCAATTCAAATTCAATAATTTCATCTTAAAATAGCAAATATATAGTATCTATTGTAATTCTTGTAGAGCTTGAGTTTGCCAGGGCTAGTGTTAGGGTTACGCAAGATTTGGTTGTGCACCGTGTCGCGCACTGGAAATAGATGCTCACAATGTGTCGTGAACTTGTAGGTCTGCTATTTTTGGCGTGCGACAAGTATGAATCAGGCTTTAGAGAAAGCAAAGAGTTAGCCAAGAGAAAGACATGTTGGAAACCAAATGACTAAAAATAGACTGTGGAGGCTGTGACACACACACACACACACACACACACACACACACACACACACACACACACACACACACACACACACACACACACACACACACACACACACACACACACACACACACACACACACACACACACACACACACTCTTAAGTCAGCAAGGTCTTTTTATTCAGGGTACAAATTTTTACAGGGCAGCCTTATCAGCAAGAGCCCCAGACATTCCTAGCTAGACTCTTACAGCCTATATGCATTGCCATACTGACATAAAGCAAGAGAGTACAGCACAGTCAGTAGAACTGCACAGTAAACCCCCTACAGGACCAATTTTACACTCATTGTCAGAAAGCTGCTGAAAAACAGTTTTTTGAATATTTCCAAGAATAATGTTGTTTTTTCCTCCAGGTAGGTTATGTGCTACCTTAATCTAATTATTATTTTTTTGAAGAATAATTTCACGTTACATACTTTAAATGTTTTTGTTTTCACTGGAACAGTTTGGTAATAATCTCCTCTTTTCTCTAGAACCTAAAAGAAATGTGTCTAATTCAACATTGCAAAAAAGCATATTTGATATTACCATGTCTGAGTATTGAATAATAAGAAGCTTATGAATGATGCTACATCATACTTTTAGATGAATATGCCTTTCAAACTCACTTTTAAGACAAAAACTCAAGCCGTTTTATCTTAATCTTAACTGAAGTTCTCTTGCATTCTTGATAAATTAAGCCTAATCGTTTAGATTCCCTCTTCACTCATTTATGGATATCTAATCAAAGTCAAACCCATGCTTATAACTATGTTCCATGCATTAGACACTTAAACCCCGACTGTTGTCCCTCATGGATCTATTCAAGGCCCCCTCCACATACATACACTAAATCACTTAGGGTGAAAATAGCTGATCTACAACTTTACGTGTCGCAAATCGCTAATTGAGAAGGTTAATAGTGAAACGTCCTTACCTGGATGCTCTTAATACCAGCTTTACAGTAGTATCTTTTGATGTCCACATCAATTTCAGTGTTCCCAACAAAACTGATGAACAAAAAAAGGTATATTAAAATATATATATATATATATATATATATATATACATGATTTAAACAGATGCGGTCTATAACAGGATTGGCTGGATCACCTGATCTGTAGGTCCATGATGATCTGGCGCTTGTCAACATTTTCTGTGTAAACCTTGACCCCATTGACTCTCAGGGGCTGCAATGTAACACAGGGAAAAAGTTATGACCACAACAACACCGTGTGTACAGTAACAAAGGAAACATCACTGTAGCCCCAGTCTCCACGTGGTTCGCATGCACTCGACCTCTTCGGTGACCCCACAACACATGGAAACTATTTGAGACACTCAAGCGCGCGCGTGCACACACACACACACACACACACACACACACACACACACACACACACACACACACACACACACACACACACACACACACACACACACACACACACACACACACACACACACACACACACACACACACACACACACACACACAGGCTGTCCCAACAACACCTGCTGCTGGAAGTCTGTTTTATCACCTGTTAGAAGAAACTACACGTAACAACATTGAGCAAAGAACTACTGTACCACAGGAAATGTTATTTGGGAGACACTCACTTTGTCTCCCATGTCAATCTTGCTGAAGCAGAAGGTGCTGAGGTGGGCGTTGGACGCCTTCACCGCCGGCTCGATGGTGTCATGGAACAGCTTCTCCACGAACTGGCAGATGTACGGCCACATCTGCCTCACCGTCTAGTTAGATAGATAGATAGATAGATACCTTTATTAGCCCAAGGGGGAAAATCAGTCGCCCGGAGGCAGCACAGCAGTATAAGGATATTTAAAAAAAGTTACAGAGAGAGAAGTATGAAAAGAATAAAAATGAACAGTGTAGAGCAAAGAGCAAGGTACACCAAAGAAAGGGAACGAAGAATATATACATAAAGTGAAACAGCCATACTTAGAAAAAAGAAGAAAAAAAAGTAGCGGAGGAGACATAGATATGGAATACTTTATTGGCAGTTTAAAAAAAAAAAAATCACAACAATGGAAAACGCCAAAAAAAGCCAAAAAAGCCAAAGCTCACTTCCAAACTGTACAACGACCATGAAACAAAGAAAAGGAAATCCATATAAAGTCGGGAGCAATACATATAGGACAAGAGGTACCCAAAGAGAAGAATCCAATGCAGAGAGTGGGCTATCCGGGGTAGGGATCTAACTATGACCAGTTAGTGTATGATTTGAGGTCATTCTTAAATCTTGCCAGAGAATTTAGGGATTTCAGGGCTGAAGGGAGGGCATTCCACAGAGTAGTGGCTGCATTATAAAAATGCATTGTTCCCCTTAAGCGTCCTGAAACTGGGGGAGGGGGGGGGGGGGGACGAGCCGAGGTCATATAAACTTCCCCTGGTATGTGGGCATCGCTCACTCTGGGCAGATAATTAAGCAGGTATTCGGGAACACAAACATCTAGGATCATGAAAGACCAGACACCAGAGGAAGAGAGTGAGAGTGAGAGTGAGAGTGAGAGTGAGAGTGAGAGTGAGAGGGAGAGGAGAGGAGAGGAGAGGAGAGGAGAGGAGAGGAGACTCAACTGGCACAATGGCATATTTTTGGAACCATTGAATCACGTTGATGGGCAGCTTGTCTCCCGCGAGCATATTTATGTCAACCTTCATGTCCTCCTTTCCTGACTGAATCACACCCTCTTCCCATTAATCTTCCTCTTCTCCTTAACATAAATCATTTAAAAAAAAATCCTTTCCATCTCTCTCCTCGGCTCCTTTCTTCCTACACAGTAAAATCCTGAGTGTTCATTTAACTCTGAGCCTCCCGCCAGAAAGATACAGCAAGACTCCTCTCACCGGGCAAAGAGTGGACCAAGAGGGTCCACCTGGGGAAACAGCTCCAGTTCCCCAGGGAGATAGTGGAAACATCGCTCCAACCAGACCTAGTCATGTGGTCGGAGGCTGGCAAGACAGTCCTTCTGGTCGAACTCACTGTCCCATGGGAAGGGGTCTTGGAGGCTGCTAACGAGAGGAAGCAAGCCAAGTATGCAGGCTGGCTGGAGAGCCGTTACGTGCCCTGTGGAAGTGAGGTGTAGGGGCTTCGTAGGTTCTTCAACTGTTCGCCTACTTCGCAACATTTGATCCACACAGGAGCAAAGCATCGGAAAGCCGTGAAAGAGTTGGCTGAGGAGGCAGAGAAAGGCAGCTTCTGGCTGTGGCAAAGGAAGAAGCACAAGAGTTGGGGGCCAAACAACACCTTGGGCTTCAGCAGGGGGTGGCAGGGAAAGATGAGATCCCTGCCGTCGCCCCGCCACCAGTGGAGAGTCAACGACTGGTGGTCCCCAGCTGATGACCCGTCTAGGCCCATAGAGGTGTTCAGTGAGGTGTCACAGCACACCTGCTCAAAAGGCACTGTTGGAGGTGCATCAGGCAGTATTAATGCCCAGCAGGAAGACCATCACCTGAGATATGAAAGTTTGAAGATATACAGTATCACTTCTACATCTTACTACATGAATGTTTTGTAGACCTGTCCAGAGTATCATTGCGACCGCCAGGTCGCAGTTACTATCAAAACCTCCACCGGCTGTCAGTCTGTCAGTCTGTCTGTCTGTCTGTCTGTCTGTCTGTCTGTCTGTCTGTCTATCTGTCAGTCACACGTCACACATCACAATTTTGCCAAACTTTGCACACACACACTCCTTGGATGCCAAACCACAACCTCCACCCCTCATTCCTCTTCTAGCACCACCATGAGGCCGATTCTTGCAAAACACATTTTTGGACACTGCTCCTACAGATTTTGCCCTAAAATCAGGCAAAGTGGTACACAGTATCTCTAGAGTCATGTCATCAACATGCATCTGTCCCATTTTCCCTTATTCCCTCCGGGCTACCATTGCCTTCTAAAGTTTGTGTATGCGACCTGATGGTCGCTTATCTCCCGATTAGGAAGTCTTACTGGTTTGTAACATTTGTGTCCAAGGCACCATGGCTCTGGCCCTCGCATTCCATTATATCATTTTATTCTTGTCGTGTTGGTGATATGAAGGGAATTTAAACTAGTTTTTAAAGCTACTACCTAAAAGCTGCCTTTCTTAACACTACTTAACACCACTTAAATAAGTCCAATAGGATATACGAAATCAAATCATTCAAAATATCACTATATCAAGAAGCCAGTCAGTCAAATACATCTAGCTGGGAGTCCCACCGATGAAATCTTAATTCGGCAAGAGAAACATCAGCTAGCTTGTGGCAGTGTGTGTGTGTGTAGATAGATAGATAGATAGATAGATAGATAGATACCTTTATTATCCCAAGGGGGAAATTCAGTGTGTGTGTGTGTGTGTGTGTGTGTGCGTGTGCGTGTGCGTGCGCGTGCGTGCGTGCGTACTGAATTTAAAAAAAGAAAATTGTTCAAGGTTGTTTCCACAGGGATTTGGAAGAATTTTAACGTGTGCAGTGCAGTGAGCACAGCACACTAATAGAGACTAGAGAAAAAGAGTATCCTCAATGAAATGTCAAAGGAGCGCTTCCCTGCCTCCACACACATCAGACAATGATTACTATTTTATATTTTACCTTGTTCAGCCACTCCACTCTTTCCACATCGGGGAACTGCACCTGCAATGGAACAGACAGAACACAGATGATCTCTATGCAGGATTTAATTAGGCCCACAAGCACAGTCAATCATGTGGTGTTCAAGTCTTGAGTTTAACATCTGGGTGAATTTGCACATTTTACACAGTTAAATGAACACTGAGGAATGTACTCTGTATACACAGGCCTGTCCCAATTATTAAATAATTGCCACAATTATTTGAGATAATCACAATACTTTTTTGCATAACTGTAATAATCGTCATAATCATTTTTCAATGTTGAATCATTTTCCCATATTTTCAAAATTGTTTTAAAAATAGTTTTTTATTTGATTGTGTTTAAAAAATATATAGTGGAAATAGTGGAAACAGTGGAAATAGTGGAAACGCGTCATCATGGGACGCGTTTTGACATGCTTTGAGCTTGTAGATCGGCTATTTCCATTATGCATTCAGTATAAAGTTATTACATTATGCACCTTTTGTTTACGAAACCTAGAAGCCAAACAGAAATGTAATTTGCAATCATAATGTTCAGAAAAAAAACACACACACACACACATATAAATCATTAATCAAAATTATTTGAGCAACAATTAATTGTCAAGTAAAAGTGACGTAAAAGTAAAATGTCAAAACCATGACAGTCTTACGTATACAACTTTAAATTTCACGTGCAGATGCCCAGTATTCAGAAACCCTGGATCTAACAATGTCAATATTAGTAAAATATTCATGCATTTCCCTCCTTGGCCTACTGGTAGTGTGAACAACGAATTTGGCACTGATCTGATCCCAGCGGTTTTCAAGAATAATAGACTCAGAGTCAGTCAGATAGACACAGCTTGCCTCATAGGTACTATGCGGCAAAAAAAAAGAACTAACGGCACGTAATTCCCATACCAATTAGGAGGGCCGGCTTAATGCAAGGGCTTTAGGTGCTACAGCTTGGGGTGGCATCAAACAGCGGGGAGAAAGTGAAAGAACTAAGAAGACTCAACTATTGCAGCAAAAGTGCTGAAATTTAGAAGCAAAGGCTGCTGAAGTGAACTGTGAAACGTTTTTCACGTTGCTCCCCCCCCCCCCCCCCCGCTGACAAAACGTCCCCGGGGGCACCGAAACGGGTCGTAGAACCGGGCACTGTGAAAGGTTAATCCGGCAATGCCAATTAGTTCAAGTCCTAACGGGAAGGAAACATTTCTCTTTAAGTATGACACTTCCAAAACCCAAGAGAACCCTCTATTTTGTGTCATAGATCAATATAATGAATAGATAGTTGGCTGCTGAATCAATCTGAGAAATAGCTTGTCTTGAGTGATATCAAGGCTATAAATATACTGGAAGTCTGAACCTATTGCTTCATTTGAGCAATAACAAGCATAGGCAATTTCACACGCAATAAACCTGAATAGTTTAAGATGTATTCCCACGGATGTCAAACTTTGTTCCTGTATTTATGTACAGTATATTAGATTACCCTGTTAGGAATAGGATGAATATACAGTATTAACTGGAAACCTGGGAGCCTCTACTGACATTGTAAAATCTGAATATCATGGTAGGTACACATTTCAAAGGTTTTACATGGCGTTCAAGGAAATAAAGTGTAAATAAATAAACAAACAAATGCCATATCGTATTAAATAACTAATTTCACCGGGTCTAAGCTGTGGTTTGCCTGAAGTCTACAGACCACCATAAAGCAAGTTAGTAACACATTCTTTAGAGTTCTAGCATCAAGCAATTAAGTAGAGAAGAGTCCAGGCATAATGGTGTTGCATGCACGCGCACGCACACACACGCCCACAGATAAGGTTTTCCTTAGACACACAATCTTGCTAAAAGGGGAGTCAGTGTTTTCTTAACCGAACTACCCAAACTAATGGCTCTCTATAGCTGGATATCTGGGGAGACAGCATTTTCTGCAGCAGCTCCAGGGATACAAGGCCAGTCCTCATGCTAATATAATGTACGTGGAAGAAGTGCTGATCCAGCACTAGAGTGTCAAAGCAGGATGGAGAGGATAGAGGGAAGACAGGATGTACAGTAAGGTTGTTGCCTTAAACCTCAAGAAGTAAGTGTGACAGATTGAGGCTTTTAAGGTGAAAGTGGCCGTGTTATGTAATCATTGGGATTCTACACGAATAAAAGTGGAAAGTCCAAGATGACTGAGGAGGGCATAAGGACTACAGTGGGGAGAAAAAGAGGGTAAAAAATGATTGGCTACTCTAAATTTAGAAAAGAAAACAGCAAAAGTAGCAGATCGACAAGCTCAAAACATGGCGCGAACACGTTTTGAGCATGAGCATGTGGATCTGCTACTTGATGATCAAGTTGGGCATATTTATGAAGGAAAAAAAAAAAAAAAAAAAAAAGAAACACACAATAAGTTAGAATATTGAGATAAGAGATTTCTGCCCGACAGGCGATTATGCATACTTTATAGTGTTTTCTAGGCTCGCAAATAACACACAAAAGCTAAATATAAACACGCAGACCACTTGGCAAGGCGCTTCGAGTCACAAACTCTTCCTCGGGCAGCAATGAAATTGAACTCACAGCGATTAGCCGCACTGTTAAACCTGACATACTGACTGACTGGGCTCATTCAGACAAAGTAGGTGCAGTCTGCAGCAGTCACAACGGATCAATCGCTCATTCAACTAGTGACACACTATTGTGAATGAAGTTAATTACTACTCAGTTCTGCCCAGTTCTCAATTAGTGTGAATCTGGAAATCTGTTCATAATTAAGCTGCCAATTAATTGCACTAAAATATCTTTTCACGCTTTACCTAACAACAATTGGTCCGTATGTTTACCTGTTTTATGGAGGACAAAGTACTCACATTTCCACTTTTTCATTAGCGTACACCAACAAATGAACGCTTATGCGTTTTGGCTACAGTATGAGCCTTCATCAAAGCATTCACAATCAGTACATAGATTCAACTCACTCACTATAGAAAAGGTCAGATTTTCTTGGATTCAAGGTATTTTCTCTTCAAATAAACACAAAGGCATATGTGGTCAATATCTGGGTAAGAAGAACATGATAATCTCCCATTTAAACCTGAAAAATCACATTCCTGAGTCCTGACCTGAACACAGAAGACAGACACGTGATCTCAGTACTACCAGTCATTGCTGTGTTCTTCCTATTCAACAGAAGGGTTTTGAATGACTGTCTCCGTTATGTATGCAGACTATGCAACCACCATAAGTCACTATGGTCACACACCAATAAGAAATGCACTTACAGTAACAGGTCGAGTTTCTCAAACAATAGACCTGCTTGTTTATGTCTGCTACTGTAGTGTCTCACAGGATACAGTTCTTACAGGCACAGACTTACTTGTGGACGTATATGTAGCTACTACAGCACCATGTGGCAAATGATTCACCCAGCCAGGGAAATTAACTGGGACCAAAAATACAGTTTAGTAATATGAGAAGCTGGGTTCTAACTTCAGGATTTTGGTCACTAAGCTGGAATGGCCCGCAAAAATCAATGCCAACTTTATTACCACCTAAATCTTGATGGTGGAGGAAAACAACTGACACCAGCTCAATTTTAAATCTATAAATAGTCTGCATTTAATCTTCATAAAACTATCCGACTTGTAAGTCAAGACAATACTCTCTCTGTCTCTGTCAGATATTACCAAATACAGCAGTTGTACCATTTAGTTGATGCATTCTTCCTTCATAAAACTCTCTGACTCGTACAGTGTCTACTCAGCCTTAACATTATTCACAATCAATCAGTCCTATTACTCATTGTAGTTCAGTGGGTGTAAGTCAAGACAATACTTTCTCTGTCTCTCTGTCAGATATTACCAAATACAGCAGTTGTACCATTTAGTTGATGCATTCTTCCTTCTCCAGTCTCCACAACAAGACTAGCCTAGCCAGGCAAAGGCCAGATTTTTGGGTCCAATGCCAATCCAGAATTTGGAGAGTCCTAGACCTAGTTGACCACAGATTACCGATGGTTTGACCGATATGTTTTAAATTAAAATGTATTTAAATAAATACAAAATAACTAAAAACATTACTACTTAAAATAGCCAATCTACAAGCTCAAGTTGTGAGCTTGTGAGATGCTATTTTTTGGGGGGAAGTTCATTCCCAAAAACTGTTGATTTTGCCTATACTGCTCAGAATAAAAATAGAATACCTGGTTGAAAGTGGTTAAAAAGCCAGCCACATTGGCTGCATACTTGCTGAAACTGCTGTTGTCCAAAAGGTCACATTTTGGCCAATACCTCGGCCTGGACAGTGAGTCCACAAACATGTTAGTACTTGACTCGCTATTTGCGTGTTTGAAAACATGAACACAGCACACACAAGTCAAGCCGGGATGTGTTCTCATGTGGATGCTTTCTCCTCTCTTTCTAAACCTGGCTGCTCTGCCTTCTCTTTTAATAGGCAGCACAACACAGCCAGTCTCAGTCTGGTGTCAGCAGAATCAGCTTTTCTCACTGCCTGTGTTTCGGCACAGCCATAAATAAGTCATCAGAGATCATCATCACAGGGTCGATCTGCGTGGGGACTGGACTCCGATGATGTAACCCAGTGAGATATTTAATGGTCTGTCGCTGTGGCTGACGGTGACGTGTCGCGCGCGGCGCACTCCCTCTGGAGAGGACAGAAGCTTTCAGATAATTAACTAGCTGGACTTGATGATGTCTCTCTCCAACAATGTCAGCTCTGTCCATATGGGTTCGGGTTAGGGATGGAGCGATATGAAAATTACATGTCATGACTCATGATTATTGTGGCAAAGATAATTGTGATTATTAACGTTATTATCGCAATAATCAAAATGTGCTTAAAATTGCCACTTTTATTTAACCACTTGAACCAACAGAATCCCTATTCTGGGGGGACGGTTTTCCCAAAATAGGTGATCTACAAGCTCACAACACATTGCAACTGCAAGCTTGAAGATCTACTTTTTGGGGCAAATTGATTTGTGTTGAGTGAAATAAGAGCGTACCAACTGTGCTGAAGTATATAGAGGGTTCAAGAAATGGTACTGAATTTGAAGCTCAACAAAAGTTAATTCATCCTAGTATATGATGGAGGACAATTTCACGATACATTAAGATCTCTGCGATATGATTATTGTGAGGCGTTTTTCTATCACGATAAATGATGAATAATAATAACGATGAATGCCCTCATCCCTTGTTCGGGGCCGATTTTGTTGTAGGAGATGCCCAAGAATGAATGGACCAGATGAGCCTTGCCATTGGCAACTACTGAATGTCAAGAAAATGATTGGTTTGTGCACGAGTATGTTCATTTAGCCCGTTACTGCCAAAACAGTTCAGCAATTTGGCTGATAAGATTTCAGCGTTGCTCTTAAGTGGCATAATTTCTCCTGGGTGGCACAATAATCCCAATCCTTCCAGGGAGGCAGCAGTCAACAATATTGCTAAGGGACTCCGCCTGTCTCTGTGGTGTTTCTTGTGAAATCCTTACAGGAGACAGAAACCAATACGAGAGAGTGTATAATTATAATCCCATTGGGGTATAGAATTAAAACTGGAGCTGTGTTTTCCTCCACATTAACAGAATGGCATCTCATTTATTTTGAAAAGTAAATTGCAAATAGACCACAATGATGCATTTGCAGAGAACAGCATGGTGATAAGTCCTGAAATCAAGACCATTGGCTGAGATATATTAGGCTCTTTCTCCATGGGCAATGAGCCATTCTGAAATGTCTTATTTACATGTGTATTATTTACAGCTTACTGCCAAGTAGCCTAAATTAGGTCTTTCCTCTACATGATGTCTAGGTAAGTTCTATTTTGTGCTCTCAGATCGGACTGGAACCAACCCACTTATCTAACATGAGATAACGGGGTGTTTTACATCTTCTACTTATAGAGTGTGTTGATATCTGGTACACGTGTGATGGCTGCTCTAGGGTCTTAAAATAACAGTACTAGGGCCTGTGCTGTGGCTGCGTGGGCATGTCTCCTTTCCACCATGGTGTCTGGTTTACTATTGTGACATACTGTATTTAGACCCCGGGGGCTCAATGGTAATGTCACCGCTGAGAGACAGCTGCTTGATCACAGCTTCACAGCTCAACGCCGCTCCCCCATCTCCTGTCAGCTGATTGTTGTTCCAGGAAACTCACAAAGATGCTTCACAAACAAGAACTACTCGTGTGTTATAGAGAGAGGTGAGATATTTTGTCTCAAAAGGTAGGCTACTGAAATCCCTTAAAGGGGAATACCACTCATTTTCAACAATGAACTATGTCATTAATATACCTTAGAGTACACCTTCATGATGTCACTGACCACGTGACTCCACAATCAATCCTCCAGTTCTAGGCAACAGAGAAGTGGGGGGACTTTTTCCAACTCTAAGGTATATTAATGACATAGTTCAAAGTTGAAAAGGAGTGGTACTCCCCTTTAAATTTACCCTTTAAGTCAGTTGTCAGCAGGGCCACATCTTATACCATAAGCTGTCTTCAACAGGGGGTTACATTTTGACTTGAACACTGAGGAGAACATTAGCTGAAAATTGCAGATAAGCTCACAGCATAGATCTGCTATTTTCAGCAAAAAGGTTTCGTGTAAAGGGGGAAAAAGAGCAGACCAAGGACAAGTCTTGTGGGGTCCCTGCTTCATCTCTCTCTCTCTCAACTAAGGAAGGGGTCCTTGGCCTGAAAAACATTGAAGACCCCTGGTCTTACCGGAATAATACCTTAATAATAGTCTAAGCTTACCCCTAGCCTAGGATCACAAGACCTTGGATCACATGATACAAGTCATGTATCAGTATCACATTGATTCTCAAAGTAGGGTCCAGGGACCCCCAGGGGTCCTCGAGGCAGTTCCAGGGGGTCCCCAGCAAATTAAATGGTAGTTAGGAACCAAATGGACCCTTAGGGTTCTTTTTACACTCTCATAAATTGGGGTCCCAGAAATAGAAATGCCATTAAATGGGGTCCGTAGCCTAAAATGCATGTCAAACTGGGGGGTCCTTGAAATTAAAATGTCTTGAGAATCACTCCTAGAGCCTCCCCAAAAATTGTCTCTTATATGGGGGTCCTTGCCATATATAGGCTATCTTTTCAAATGGTGGTCTGTGGGCTAATAAGTATCAGGGCTAAACGTCTTACCCATGCTGGCAGACCAGAGGATGTGACAGCACTGTGTTTAAGTCTTACCCATGCTGGTAGATCACCCATGCTGGTAGAGCAGCGGTTCTCAAAGTGGATTCTCTGTGGGTTCCTTTATGGGGGTCTAAATTGACCCATACAAGTCTGTAACTCTGACAGCATACAAATGGAACCAAATGAACCCGTTAGGGTTCATTTTGGTTCCATTTGTACACCGTCAGAGTTAATGGGGAGACCTTGAAATTTGACAGTTTGAGACACACTGGATAAGAGTTTGTGACAGGCTGACAGCACTGTATTTAAAGGAGCTATAGTCAACTTTTTCTTGAAAAACGGATGCTAAAATAAAAATAATGTTTCGAAAATATTTTATAAATAAATAAGCTTCATATATGTGTTTCAATTAAAAAATGACCACAAAAAGCGTAAAATAATGATAAAATAATCATTTTGGCCCTTTGTTTACATTTACAGGGCCCGTACTTTGTTTACATCCTAGTCTGTAGACTAGGATGTACACCTACAATGAAAAATCACACCCGTGTGAACTGAGCGGTGGTTCTCCCCCCCCCCCCCCCCCCCCGTGTGTGTGTGTGTGTGTGTGTGTGTGTGTGTGGGTGTGTGGCATGGACAACAGCGCCCCTCCCTTAACATGTGTGGACAGAAAAGGTACTACACAGGCTTGAGGCTACATACAGACCCACATACAAACCCACATACAAACAAACATACCTACACACACGGCCACGCTATGGAGACGGTGTGACCACCGCTCAAAAAGTTGACTATAGCTCCTCACCCAAACTCCTCACTCCACCCCGTCTCACCCATGCTGGTATATCAGTGGATGTGACAGCACTGTGTTTAGGTCTTACCCATGCTGGTATATCAGTGGATGTGACAGCACTGTGTTTAGGTCTTACCCATGCTGGTATATCAGTGGATGTGACAGCACTGTGTTTAGGTCTTACCCATGCTGGTATATCAGTGGATGTGACAGCACTGTGTTTAGGTCTTACCCATGCTGGTATATCAGTGGATGTGACAGCACTGCAGGTCTTACCCATGCTGGTAGATCAGTGGATGTGACAGCACTGTGTTTAGGTCTTACCCATGTAGATCAGTGGATGTCACAGCACTGTGTTTAGGTCTTACCCATGCTGGTAGATCGGATGATGTGACAGCACTGTGTTTAGGTCTTACCCATGCTGGTAGATCGGATGATGTGACAGCACTGTGTTTGACACTGCTCTCCTCCTGATGCTCAAAGAACGCCAGGGCTCTGCTCAGGCGGCTGCTCTTCCCCCAGGTGATCCTCCGCCACCAGAAGAAGACGGCGAGCCCAATCAGCAGCCAGCTGAAGCTGAACTCAAAGTAACCCAGCGCGTAGATGGGGAAAATGAACACGAAACTCTTGGCGAACTGGACCCACGTCTGGGTCAGCTCGCTCGCCGAGGAGGACGCCTCCTTGTCCGGCGCGGCGTCGTGGGCAATGTCCACCCCGGCTGGCGGCTGGTTCAAGTTGGCGTCTGTGTTGTTGTTGCCGGCGCTCGGCGAGTTATTATTGTTGTGTCCATTTTCCTTGGGTGCCATGGAACTTGCGCTGCTGTGTGAGGAAGAATGGGCTCCGCGCACCGCCGTCATTCTGTCTCTGGACATCTGTGCCGCTCCACGCTGCTCGCTCCTTATTTAGTTCAAATGCTGCGCGTACGTACACATACACAGCGGGTTCCCATGTGCGCGTCCAGTAGAGTAGAGCTGCCAGCCACTCACGTTAATTCACCCGTACACCAGCCCATCGCTTTTAATAGAATAGAAGAACCGTCCTCCGCATCGACTGTTTTATCTCGGCGACTTAAATCGTTGGGAAAACATCGTTTACTAAAAAAAAAGAAAAAAAAAGATGTTGGACGGCAGAGAAAACCACGTCCCACTCGGACTCCCTCACTTGAGTTGCCTCTGCTTCAGATGCGTGCGCTAAAGTGACAGCCTGGCTGGCAGGGAATGATGGCACTCAGTGACCCACTGGTTTCCAAGCGCTGGGTCAGGACCCATTTGTGAGTCGCGGAAAACATTTTTTTGGGTCCCTTAATTTTGGTTTACTACATTTTTGTTTTCAATTATTATTATTTCAAAACATCTTCTAAAAACATTCCCAAAAAAAAAAAGCTAAGAATTTCATGAATATTTAAAAAAAAAAAATAGTAAACAAATGTTTAAGAAAATAAGTGAAAATTGCTGATCCTCGTTGTGAGTTTGTAGATCTGCTGTTTTCACTAGTTTGGGTCTCGGTCTCCGGAGTGACTCCCGGACAAATGCATAGGCCTAATTTAAATTTTCTCTTTTGGGTCTCGACCTGAAAAGTTTGCTCCAGTCCAGACGCACTCCGCTGTCCCGACTCTCCAACATGTGAACCTAATGAATCCCATTATATGCATGTGATGGGCTGTGTGAGGTCAGGAGAGGGCACAATGTCGCCACCCCGCGTTCAACCGCAGTAAACGCACCGTCGATTGAATCAACCGTAAAAGGTCAGCATGAAGCGCGCAGAGAAATCAAACGAAGCACGGCCAGGCGTCAAACTTGCGGACCCCCCTCTGAAAAGGTTTCGTGCCAGGGACCCCCAGAAGAGAAGAGTTATGTTATATAAAGTCCAAACTTTTTTTCATATTTTGAATAGCAAACATATAAATGATAAAGTGGTTAAAAATACAAATTATTGTGGTCATCCTCAGCCCCGGACCCCACGTTGAGAACCACTGCATTAGAGCAACCATCAGCAATTGACATGACTTTGTCTAGATATTTATCTAATAATAATAAAGGAGCTGCCCGTTTCCCTGGTGATACATAACAAAGTTGATTTAATCGATTGCTCTGTTACTGTCTAACAAGTCTGTTGTCAAGATGACATGACGCACTGTCCATGGTTTCAGTAAACTGCGCTTGCGCAATCGTCATGGCGGCGTAAACAGCAGAGTATAAGCTTATTTTGTGAGATAAAGAGACGTTCTTTGGAGAAAAAAAGGACAGATGACAACAACATGCACAGCGACAAGGTAATGACATAATCCCCGCTGGCACTTCATCCCGCCTCGGCCTGAGAAATATATTGCACTTTTAGCCCGACTGTTCTGTTCTGTTCAGTCACAGTGCCTCTAGTAGTAGTTAGTATGTTAATGATTTATTGGCAATGGGTATCCTAATCAAACGTTATTAACTATTAACACGTAGCTAGATAAAACATATTATTTAGACAATTATTATATACATCTATAATATAAATCAATATTTGTTATTATTATTATAGAAGAAGCTGCACACTCGTAACTGATGCAATCATTTTTCTCTACTGGAAAAAGTACTCACATGGTTGTATACTGCAATATAGAAATACTGTGTTACAAGTAAAAGTCCGGAATTCAAAATGTACTTGAGTAAAGGTGCAGAAGTATTGCCATCATCAAAATGTACTTAAAGTACCAACTACCAAAATTAAAAGTACAAAATGTAGATTTGTAGATTGGCTAAATAGCCTAGGTATAACATAGAGCTAAAGTCGTTAATGTATGTTTTATAATATTATAATGTACATCTACAAAGTAACTAGTTTTCAAATAATTGTAGTGGAGTATAAGGTACAATATTTGGATCCGAGATGTAGTGGAGTAGAAGTAAAAGTATTGAAAATACTCAAGTAAAGTACAAATATCTCAAAATTGTACTTAAGTACAGTACTCAAGTAAATGTACTTAGTTACTTTACACCACTGGGAAAAAAAATAGTTTCTTTTTACGGCTTATCAACATAGCAGGCTGAAATGTAGTTCTTGTTGTTATTGTCTCAATAAATTATCGTGTCAGAGCTATAGTTTTAAGCTTGTGTCCACTTGGACACATGTCTGTGTTTCACAAATGGTCTCTTCATTCTATAGAAAATTACCAAGGAAGACACTTGGAAACCGTCTGAACTTAGAAAACACATCAGGGTAAGTTTCTATGAGCATATCAAATCAAGTTTCATTTTAAAGGCTCTACTGTATTTAATATACATTATGTATTATATTTTCTTTCCTTAGGATGAAGGATATGCGGAGGACCGTGTCAGGAGACGGGAGGAAAACGAGAGAAAACACGGGAGTGGGGAGACTGTAGAGAGACGCCCCAGAGACCCAGATAGAGGAGACAGAGACAGGGGAGATAGAGACCGAGACAGAGACAGACACAGGGAGAAAGACCATACGAGAGACAAAGACAAACAGAAAGAAAATAACCCATATCTCGACACGAGGGCGAGAGACAAAGGAAAAGGCGGAGAACACAACCCATATCTGGACAGAAGGAAAGAGGGGTCGAGGGACAGGAGAGCCGAGTGGGAGGAGAGAGACAAAGAGAAGAGGAGAGACAGAGAGAGAGTGGCTGATCCCGCTAAACACGGTGACGAGCGCGGAGAGCACAGAGACAGAAGGCACAACAGAGAGGAGAAAGACATCCAGGACAGGGAGAGAGACAGACAGAAAGAGAAAGAAAGGAGGAGGGAGAGAGAAAGAGACAACGACCACGGGAAGAACAACCGAGAGGAGAAAGAAAACCAAGACAGGGAGAGAGACAGACAGAGAGAGAAAGAAAGGAGGAGGGAGAGAGAAAGAGACAATGACCATGGGAGGAACAACCGAGATGAGAAAGGAAATGAGGACAGAGAGAGAGACGGACAGAAAGACAACGAACGGAGGAGGGAGAAAGAAAGAGACGACGACCACAGGAGGGACAGAGACAGAGACAAGAGGAGGGAAGTGAGAGACAGGGAAAGGAGGAGAGAAGAAAGGGACAGAGAACACGGGAGAGAGAGGGATAGAAAGAGGCACGAGGAAGGTGAGGAGACGGGAAGAGATGGGGAGCGGAGGCGAGACAGGGAGCAGAGAGACAGGGAGAGGGAGAACCTGAACGAAGGCGAACCACAAAAACACGAGTCACGTGACAGAGAGAGGCGGGAGAGACATGCAGACAGAAGGCATTCGGAAAACAAGGAGGAACAAGGTAAAGTTCGTTACAAAACAGCAAGAGCTCCACCTTGAGACCTCAATTGACCAAAATGGACTGTGAATTTCCTTTGTGTTTAAGAGCTCTGCTATTTCTACCATTGCTCTACTTTTCAGTGTACAAAGAAGATGGGCAAAAAGAAAGGGAGGACATAGAAAGGAGACACAAAGAGAGAGAACATCATGTAAGCTACCGCCGTCCAGTTACAGTAGGGTTAGCCGTAAGTTGGCACTCTGTCAAGGTGTCAACTTGCACCTTGTTATTTATATCGGGTCGAACTTGTTGGTGGTGATGTCACAGAGAATGCTGCTCCCTCATTGGCTAAAGGCCTTGCCTTTGTACTGTCGGCCGAATACAGACAGCCGGATACGGACAACACCGAACCCAGTACTTGCTGCTCAGCTGGCGCAAGTAATTAACCTCTAAAGTTAACATTTTCAGATGTGGGGGGGTCTGTGGCTATATATAAATGGTAAATGGTGCATTTATATAGCGCTTTTATCCAAGGCGCTTTACATAGATTGTGCATTACATTCACCCATTCATGCACACATTCATACACCGGTGGCAGAGGAAACCATGCAAGGCACCAACCTACTCACCGGGAGCAATTAGGGGTTCAGAGTCTTGCTCAAGGACTCTTCGACATTAACTCAGGGGGAGCCCTGATTCGAACTGGGAACCCTTCGGGAACCCTTCGTGCTCTAATAAGGGTTTCTCTACCCCTGAGCTATGCCGCCCCGTATACAGTATATATGCATTTTGCGGTCCTTGACATGAAAAAGTTTGAGAACTACTGGTTTAGAAGGCATCCGTAGAATCGACCTCAGGTCTAAATGATGCACTCAGTCCATCTTTCTGCTCTCCAGGATGAAAAGCGGAAGCATGACGGTGAATCCAGGGAGCAAAGAGACGGTCATCACCGTGGTGACAGAGACCGAAGGGACCGGGACAAGCACAGGGAGAGGAGGCACAGGGAGGAGGCAGACCCAGGACCAACGTATGCCGATGAGACGAGCACCCCAAAACCACACCAAGGTCCCAGAGATAAGACCACATCTTCAAAAATAAAGGTCAGCGTAAAGTTACGTTAATTCGTTAAGCACATCTCATGCAGATGCGTACTCAGTTTGCTTAAAATACAATAGGTGCGAAATAGATGAGATTAGAAAGATAATTACAACCACCCAAAATCCCACCTACACACTTACAGAAGTGTTGCTTGTCTTAGTAATATTTATGAGGCTCTTCTATACTGTACATTTTCTGTCAGTCTACCATATTCGCACATTTACCCCCCCGCCATACCCAGAGTATGACCTAAAAGCAAAATGGCCACTGTATCAATACAGGCCTGTCAATGGTGTGCGTTCTTTGTAATTCAGGAAGTGGTGATACTACCTGAGCCACAGACAACTATTCCAACAGATTTAGAAGAAATGGAAGATCCTGTAAGCTGCTTGTTTTGACTTCTTCACCCCAGTCTCTGCTAGACATTGAAAGCATGAAAGCAAACATTTTTTTTTGCTTTGGAGTGTGTGAACTGCTGGTTGTTCCATTATGTTCAACCAAAGAGCAGAGGGCTTCTGCATGGGCTCTTTGGAGAACGGATTACTTAAGTCAGTCTATATGTTATACCGGTGAATGCATGTAGTTGCAATTAGTCCAATTAATTGTGACATACCTACATGTTGTATTTTCTATGGCTTGCAAATGCATGTTGTGCTATTCATTAATAGGTTGCCTCCATTGCTTCCCACCATCTATCACTGAATGCTGGCTTAACACCATTTATACTCACCCATCCATTCCTGTCTGGCCTTCTTATGGAAGTTTGCCAACTCAGATACTGTACAAGGTCTTAAAAGTGTTGTCCATTGTTGCTCGTGGTGATTTACCTTGTCTGCAGGTTGGCAAGGATGAAGAATTGGTCGAAGGTCAGGACTATGGGGATCAGGAGTATGAAGAAGATTTTGAGGTAACATACTGTAATACTGGCTTGTTTCTGATAGTCACATACCATTAGACCTGGGTTCTCTACCTTTTCAGGCTGTGATATTATTTGATCAAATATTATTTGAACTGGGGACCTCCAACCTGATGAGCACTTGGAATGTAGGAGTTGAGGCATTACATTTTGTTTGACTCCACTGATAAATATTGTAAATAACACGTTTGGCCTCAGTTATTATTATTTTCTTTTTAAGTATTGAAAATGTCTTAAAAGTCCTTAGATTGTCACTTCACTGTCATCTGGTGACATGTGTTCCGAACAACAGTTTGAGAAGCACTGCCGGTCCACTAGCTAATATGATTTTCAATCATTTCAAATATATTGAAATCATTTCATTTTCACAATTTCATTCATTTATTTTGTTTGCTTTTTTTGTCATTTCACTTTGGCATGCCCTAAATTGGATTTACTTTTCAAGAAAGTGGTGAGTGATCTGATTTGTTGTGGGGTAGCTTTGCTTTTGTCATTGAGTTCCTCCTTCATGGCTGATTAAGGTCATTGCTTGTTTTGTACGTAGCGCCTTATTTTGCATTGAACATTAAGACGCCACTGATCAAGTGACAGCCGGCGTTCCTCTCTC
This sequence comes from Nannobrachium achirus, assembly GCF_963921795.1. Taxonomy (NCBI): domain Eukaryota; kingdom Metazoa; phylum Chordata; class Actinopteri; order Myctophiformes; family Myctophidae; genus Nannobrachium; species Nannobrachium achirus. The sequence continues at coordinate 39,812,887 of NC_137828.1, forward strand.
TCTTTGTCCGTCAAGGATTATGAGGAGGATTTTGAGGAGGTAGAGGAGAGTGGAGGTGATGGAGAGGATGACAAGGAGCCGCCACACAGCCCGGTGGCGAGCGGAGAGGGGGAGGAGCCGCCGCCACAGACGAGCGAGGAAATAAAGGCAATCAGGAGAGCCATGGATGAGGAGAATGAGCGAGTAGGAACTGCCCAATCCAGACAGAGCTCCTACACAGACCAAGACAGACCCACTCGGTCCAGAGATACAGGCAAGTAGGGCCGGGCAGTTAACAGAATAATATATAGAAAACAACATTTAGAACCAATAACCGTATTAATCTTGCTCGTGTAGGTTAATCTGTGTTCAAGAAGCATTTTTTAAAATATATTTTTATTTTATTTCTTATATATCAATGAATCCATGCAAACATTTTTATAATCGACTAAATCGAATCAGCCCTACAGACAAGATTCACTTTTTCCAAATTTCATGTCATCCATTTCAGAATTTGCATATTGTTTTGTGGAAACTGATTTTATTTAGATGTTTCTTCAAACTTAATGCTTTTATCTGTGCTTATGGAATGAGAGGTGAAATGCCACTCCTCCCAGTTCTTGTACGGATATTTCTTTCTTGCTGTTCTTTCAGAAGCGAATGACAAGAACCAGAGCAGAGGCTCCCAGCGGGGGAAGTTTATCAACTTTGTGGCCGCAAAGCAACGTGAAGTCAGCAAACAGGTTGCCAACAAACAGAAGTAGGTTTGACAGAAATTGAAAAATGGTCTGCATTCATACCTAGCAGAGATGTACAGATACCGTTTCTTCCCTTCCCGATACCAATTCCCATAACTTGCGTATTGGTCGATACTGAGTATATCCGTAAAGTAAGTAAAATAATAATGTAAATAGCATAGTAAGAGTATAAAACAGCTGTGCAATACATAGCACCCTAGTTAGAGGTCATATATCTGCCAGTAGGCCTGTCACAATTATTAGCCTACATAATCACATCACATAATTATTTGACATGATCACGATATTTTCTTCATAATCGTCATAATTATTTCCATGTTAAAACATTTTATATATTGTCAAATAATATTAATGTTTATTTTTAAGTTTATAAATGTATTATTTGTCATATCTTCCCTGTGCACCTTTTGTTTACGAAGGCTAGAAGCCAAACAGAAATGTAATTTTCATTCATGATGTTCTAATATTGTTCAACGACCGAAACACAATTAAATTGTTAATCGCAATTATTTGTGTTACAATTTATCGTCAGGTAAAATGCCATAATCGTGACAACCGTATCGGCCAGACCGATATATCAGCCTCTAATTGATATGACTGTTTATGTCCGCAGGAAGCGCAGTGCCGAGCTGCTTCGCCTTATAGATCTGGATTTCTCCACGACAGTCTCCCTTCTGGACCTGCCTCCTGTTAGCGAATACGATATGTACATCAAAAGCTTTGGGAATACAAACACAAAACAGGTCAGCGACTCCTTCTGTTTGCACACGTACACATGGATTAAAGTTCTCTGCCGCCATTTGGATTCCATAAGCCTTCTATGAAAGCATGTCGCGCACCAAAAATAGCCAATCTAAAAGCTCACAGCACGTCGCATGTTGTGAGCTTGTAGACTGGAGATTTTCGGTTATTGGTTATTTTAAGACGAAAGAGTATTTGAAGTGGTCAAACTAGCAATAGAAATATAGAATACATGTTCAGAAGCATCTTCCATGAACATGAATGGTCAGAAATGTCATAAAAGCAAAAGTCAAAGCCTCAATCTGTGATTCAGCTGGTTGGCTGCAGAAACATACTGTATGTTTAGAGAATAATGATAATACCTAAACGTTATTTTTCTTTATTCCAATGCATACACTATATGCACCAGTGAATGGACCCTGCTTCCAAGCATACAAACCTGACATAAGAAACCCTTCCTTCTCAGGCATATGTTCAATGTAATGAGGACAACGTGGACAGAGACATCCAGACGGAGGACATAGAGATGTCTGAGAAATGGACACAGCATCCAGCAGAAAGGCATGGACCATGCGGAGGTAAGAAAACACTCTGAAGGCTGTTTATTAAGTATTGACGGGTCTTCAACGTTTTCAGGCCAAGGACCCCTTAGTTGAGAGAGAGATGAAGCAGGGACCCCCACAACTTTTTTCATAGATTCCATATAGTTTCATGATCGTTTGACAGCACAATCATCACTGTATTTTGGAATCATGTCACTTTGTGTTTTATGATATTTAACCACTTGAACCGTCAATACCTAATAAACATGACCTATCACTCTGTACTTAGTTTGCTCTTTTACCCCTCTACACCAAAACTCTTTGCCAAAAATAGACGATCTACAAGCTCACAACACGCTGCGAGGCGTTGTGAGCCTGTAGATCTGCTATTGTTGGCTAAAGTTCACGGAATATGGATATATGGATATGGATAATTATATAATATGATTGAATGTGTTGCTCATTCCTATTGTGTCCAACGTACTGGCAGATCCAAGGCTTTCCCAAGATGCCCGAGATAAAAGCACAAGTGAAATGAACATCGACACACAGCGTCTCACAACGTTTTTACGCTCAGCCTCGCAGGTATTTTGTTACAAATAGAGCTTTGTTTTCTACACATGATGTGGACAACACAATTCTTCGCTTCCTACCGGGAGCAATTGATGTCTGGTTTTTATTATTATTACAAAACACACTAACTTCAGCCGTATATATATATATTTCGGCAATTTGAAAATAGCAGATCTACAAGCTCACAAGGCAAGATTATTCATACATTTTGAACTTGTGAATGGGACATTCTGCACACTGAGCTCTTACTTTTGGCAATTATATACGTATATTTTGATGCCTACTTTTATACATCTTTAATTCAGGACTTCTACTTGTAACAGAGTATATTTACGGTACATTGCAGTATTGACACTAAAACATTTGAGTACTTCCTCCACCATTGTATCTACAGTAGGTGACAACTGTGCTGTTTTGTTGTGGCTGTATCCAGGTGATGGTTGTGCTGTTGGAGGAGGACTACGCCGAGAAACAATCACTGAAGAGGCTTAGCACCAAAGCAGAAGTTCTGTCTTTCAGCGATGGCAGCTTACAGTTCAACACAAAGTTGTCTTTTCTCAATGGTACACACACACACACACACACACACACACACACACACACACACACACACACACACACACACACACACATACACACACACACACACACACACACACACACACACACACTGCTGAGTGGGGGGAGTGGTGACAGTCACTTTGAAAAACCAGAATGAGTGCAACTGCTAGTTGTAAAAAATGTATCATTGTTCTTCATAAATAGCCAATATTTAATGAAGACGGAATGCACTTGCCTGTCGGGCAACCAGAAAGCAAACTCGGCCACGGACAGTCGGGTCACCGTTAGGTACCATATTATTCAGTCAACTGTTTTCATGCGTAATGGTGCAATGAAATGGAATGGGGAAATGTAAAGTATATAAAGAAAGGAAGCAGTAAAGTCACACCACTGAAGTCATACCCGTACCACTGAAGGCAGATAATATCATCAGTAACTGATTGTGCTGCTAATCAACATTGTTGAACAAAATATAATAGGGAAAAGCACTTGTGTTGTGAATTCAGCACCTTGAGCTTCTGGGAGGAGCTCATTGTCCCCAAGACAACACTCATGATTGCCAGGATCCAGCCAGTGGCCACATGAATAAAGTTATTATATTATTCACTTTATTCATGAATCCTGAGAATTCTTTGGAAGTCAATTAGAGATGTGCATTGGCTGTGCCCTTACGATTCAATTATAATACAGTATTATAATCATATATTATATATCATTATATTTAGGCTATAATCGATTATGTCACAGTTCTGCATCGATTATCGATTATGCACGGCCGAATCGAAAATGCATTGCCGAATTGATTATCTTTGACACCACTAATGTCAATACAGAGTCCAGGGTTTCCTGCAGTGCTGTATTGGCCAGTTGGGCCAATAAAGGTGCCAGGCATACACAAGAGCTAACGTCATTAACGTTGGACATTCCTATTTCGATTTCATGTGTACAGGTCGTCACGTCAGCCTCGTGCACTTCTCCCCGGTCCAAAAGCAGACCATGATGTCAGTCCACAGTCCTACAGGCAAGCCTGACGCAGTGTGCCTCGACACCTGGACCATGATCTGCATCTGGAACATCTGGGAGCCCTCACGACCCCAGAAGATCCTTGTCTATGAGTCTGAGGTAACAGAGAAATTCTTTGTCTGGCCGCAATTAGAATAAACATGCTGTAAAAAGAAAGAGAAGGAAACTTATGAAAAAATGTATAGTAGCACAAGTCTTGCATTTATTTGCATTTGGTTATTGACTGCCTTGAGATGTTCAGGTGTAAAGGCCAATCGACACCAATTATTAAGGGAGCACGGTCCCATACCGAGCTACCGAGGAGTTGACCCGTAGCTGGACCTGGCTGACGCGCAGTTGGTCTGGTTGATAGAATACCGTACTGTTTGTTCAACTTTGCTGTGTGTATCAATGTTTAAAAGAAACGATGCAGGCGGCTTCTTCATGCAATATGGTACATTTATTTCTCCACCGTGCATACATCATCAGGGTTCCACAAGCGGTGAATTAATAGATCAAACATTTTAAACAAACAATTCGCGCCACAGCGACTTAAAACACAGCAGGTAACTTGCGGTCAAAAACCGTTGCCCTTCCGGGTCAAAACCTCCCAAAGGTACCCGTGAACTTGACCCTTTTATATTGTACAGCGCCACCCCATGGTCACACAAATTCATGAGCAGGTTTTAATGATTTGGCTCTTACACCAATGCAACTCCTTGCAACTGATACAGGATAGGTGGGCACTAGGGACATCTGGGCACCTCAATGTAAAATTTGCTATTTTATACAAAATGTTTAAAGAAAATCACACCAGGTGTGAAGTATTACTTAATAGTGAAGTATTACTTAAGTATTACTTAATATACATGCTCAAAACGTCCTGTGAAGCTTGGCCAATGCCAAGCTGTGCGGGACATACGGACGGAAATACGGACATACAAAGCCAGATGTAGGAGCGGTATTAAGTATTTGAAAAATGGTAAAGTATACATGATGTGAACATGCACGGTACATCATTATCAGATTTAACTTCCAGATTTAACTTTCATGCCCCAAAATGACTGGATATACAGTACAGGTTTTGTCGATTTCTTTTGCAATTGTAGACATATTAGAGCATAATTGCCAAATGTTTAAGCATGTTCTAATCATTATGTAATATACTTAAAAACATTTTACTTTTTTCTCTCTCTCTTTCTTTTTTTTTTTACAAAAATACCAATTCTACATCAAGGTGCCCAGATGGCCCAACTATCTTGTTACCCTTGCAACCACTTGCAACCATTATCCCCAAATGGCACCAGTCTGCAACTGGTCAGTTCAGACGGCTGCAACGGTCTCTAAAACGGTTTTGTTGCAAAGAGTTGTGTTGGTGTGGACTGGGTCAGGGGTTCTCAACCTGTGGGTCCAAATTGTTTGAGGGGGTCCCCAGATGATTAACTTAATGTGCAACATTATTTTCTCACTCAACTGTAAACAAAGTAACAAACCAACATAAAGTTTAAGCGTATAGAGGGTATCTGCACATTTCTAAAGTGACAATTTAAGGACTTTTTAATACCTCTAAAATGACAAATTAAACATTGGCCAAATGTCCAACTATTAGATGCAGAAATTGTGAAAATAGCCGATCTACATGCTCACAACGCCTCGCAACGAGGCGTTGTGAGCATGTAGATCGGCTATTTTCACGATAGAACCGTGTTATACAAAATGTTATGCTTCAACTTTTATTGCTCTTCAAGGAGGGGGGTCCCCAGTTAACCCATTTAGAACGGGTACACATTTTGTGTATCATTATTTTATGCTTTAACTATTGAAAAATAGCAGATATACAAGCTCACAGCGTGGCACCGAGTGCCGCGCTGCGAGCTCGTAGATCTGCTATTTTTGAAAAGTCGTGAACATTAGAATTTTGAGCCGATTCTATAAGTGTCTTTTGAATCCTTCTAATTCTAGGCCTAAATGGGTTAAAATATGATTATTTTGGGGGTCACGGCCTGAAAAGGTTGATAACCACAGTATTGGGTCACTGAGAAGATGTTCTCCTTGACCCAGGTGCAGTGTTGCTGCTTCAGTCCTGGCAAGGCCACCCTGGTGTTTGCAGGGACCTCCGTGGGCTCCGTGCTGCTCTGGGACCTGAGGGAGCACGCTGGGGACCATTACAACCTGACGGTAGGGGAGGACGAGTGGACCTTCCGTCACCCCACCTTTTCCACTGGTGAGTCAGAGAGTCAGAGTGCCGTAGGCCTCAGTAGTTCTCAACCCATGGGTCGGGATCTCCCAGGGCGTCCCTTACATGATTTATTTTGCCAGATGACAGTGAAGTGACAATTTAATGACTTTTAAGACATTTTTAATACCTAAAAGAAAAAAAAGACCATTACTGCATCATCAAAATAATCAGCAAAATACTATAAAACATAACAATAAATACTTATCTGTGGAACAAAATTGAATGCCTCAACTCCTGCATTCCAACTAAGGCCTTATCTGGGTGTAAGCCATTTTGGCTGATGGTGCTAATTGTAGCTTTACATTTATAGTAAATAGACTTGGACAAAGCCACCTAAATTCTTAAATACATTTTAAACTTAAACACCAAACATAGGCTTAAAAAACACTTTACAAATTAATCATTTTGTCAATGGCATGTATACTTAATAAAAAACCTTTACAAGACATATCGGATCATCTTATATATATCCTGGACTTTATATTAATAAAGCCCAGGATTTATTTGCATTGTGGCAAGTAAAAGACAAATTTAAATGTCCTGAGAGCATGATCCCGAACCATAACATTTGTATGGCTTTGGTGATTTGTCAAAGAGGACAGCAGAAGCTGTAACATCCTGCTTCATATTAACTGTAACATCACTCATACAGATACATCCCAAGTATTCACTTTGGTTCCTATTTCAATTTCAACAGGAAACACATGGTCACACTATGCTTGGTGTTCACTCCAGCAGAATTCACATACTGTAGACCAGTGGTTCTCAAAGTGGATTCCAGGGACTCTGTGGGTTCCTTTATGGGTGTCTAAATTGACCCATACAAGTCTGTAACTCTTGACAGTGCACAAATTAATGAAATCAGTAGCAGCACATTTTCATACTTTCATACACGAGTCTACCCGTCCTTGGATGTTCCGTCTGAAAGTTCAGACGTCTTGTTTACCTACCACGGGAGCGCTGGTGACTCGGTAGGTACGTGCTGAAATGGCTTCTTGTTTGTCACCTTGTCAACACAGATGCCGTGCTGGCGGCGGCGGGTCATTTGTCCTCGGTGTGCTGCGTAGAGGTTGTCCCGTCCTCTGGAGCAGGGGGCCTGAGACCAGAGGCCCCGCTGTTGGCATCCGATGAAGGTCAAGAACGAAACCAAAGAGTTATATTTCCTTAATATGGATTCTATGTATAGGGCGTAGCAGTGGGCGTGGTTTACTGGTGCCACTAAAAACATCTCCCTTTCATTTTTCCCCATGGACTTTTACCAAAATATTGATGTCAATTATTTTAAGCCCAGAATCAAGCCATCCAGGATCTTGGTGAATCATGACCATAAAACCTTTGATTCTGTGAAAAAAACTAATGAATGTTTAATTATATGACAAATACCCTTTGTTTAGCGATTTTCAATGTTTTCTTATCACAGAATCAAAGGTTTTATGGTCATGATTCACCAGGATCCTGGATGGCAATCAATATCTTTGTAAAAGTCTATGGGGAAGAGAGCTTGATGTGTTAATTATGTGTGTACATTGTGATCTTTTAATAAATACTGTATATCTTAAAAAAAAGAGAGAAAAAAAAGTCTATGGAACCAGTAAACCACACCCACGGATATGCCCTATCTATAGAGATAGAAAAATGCTAAAGGGTAATGTGATGGGTTTCTTTTTTTCTGAGATGTTCTGTTTTAATTCGTCTTGGAGTTATGCTTTCTGGTTTTAAGTGCTTTTTCTGTTTTTGATACGCAGAGTCATCGGGGTTGTCCTTCCAGTTGGCCTCGCTGGACGTAAACGGGGTTTTAAATCAATGGGTAGGCTGAGAATCTCACAACAAGATACCACACAGCTTTGGGCATGCTCCCGAATTCCTTTATGATGAATGATGGTGATGTTGTTGTCGCCTCTGTCCAACAGGTGGTGGTAGAACTCCCCAAAGCCAGCGACGCAGGCTCCCAGACAGACCTGGGTGAGACGGCTCACGGCTCACGTTGGAACGCTCTTCACTTGTTCCAGGAACACTTCTTTTCTTTCTTGTGAATTACTCAACAACCTCTCTCTCTCTCTTCGTCTTACAGGGCTCAGGCCAGGGGGAAAAGTCAAGTTGCTGCACAGTTCCACGCTCCTTGCCGCCGCTGAGAGGTGAGACAGACAGATTAGAAGGGCCGAGGCAGTGTTCATTCGTCACTGCCAGCAAAGGGGCCAAAAATACCCACAATGTCTTTGCCCCGGTGGGCGCAGCACCTGCTCCGTGGAGGTCATATGATCCTGTTTGTTGTGGAGGGAGGACATGCTGTTGTTGTCACATCTCTCCTTTGACTGACCATGTAGCCGCCAGTCCAGACATGTACAGTTTGACTGACCATGTAGCCGCCAGTCCAGACATGTACAGTTTGACTGACCATGTAGCCGCCAGTCCAGACATGTACAGTTTGACTGACCATGTAGCCGCCAGTCCAGACATGTACAGTTTGACTGACCATGTAGCCGCCAGTCCAGACATGTACAGTTTGACTGACCATGTAGCCGCCAGTCCAGAGTCCAGACATGTACAGTTTGACTGACCATGTAGCCGCCAGTCCAGACATGTACAGTTTGACTGACCATGTAGCCGCCAGTCCAGAGTCCAGACATGTACAGTTTGGATGTGATGCAGACAAGTGTCATATTCCTCCAGCGCATGGCTCATTTTTGGCTGGGAATGTCATGACCTCTCATCTCAACGGGTGGTGATCCTGACTTCTCTCTCTGTCTCTCTCTCAGGACTTCACCATGGGATGCAGTGAATACGGGATCGTTCCAAACACTACTGTTAAGATTCCTCCCCACAGACTCGAACCATTTCTTTATTGGCACCAATATGGTGAGCACAAGTCTTCATCTTCCATAGAACGATTTTTTATAGCGTGTCGCTCTTTTATAGAAGTCTAGCCGTCGAGAGAAGAGTGTGTGTTTGTCTGTCTGTCTGTCTGTCTGTCTGTCTGTCTGTGTCACAGAAGTACCTCCACAATTCTTTCTCACACATATTTTATACTTTATGAAATATTTAACTTAAATTAGATAGAGACAAAAATTAAATTGTCCTCCGTCATACTGAATTAGGTTTTGTTTTTCTGCAAATTCAATACGATAAAAACTGACCTGTTAAGAGCACACTTGGTACGCTCTTATTTCACTCTACACAAATCGATTCGCCCTAAATATCAGATCTACAAGCTCACAACACGTTGCAGTGCAGCGTGTTGTGAGCTTGTAGATCGGCTATTTTTGGCGAACGTTCCCCCCGGAATAGGGATCCTGGGGTTCAAGTGGTTTAACAAAAGTGGCATTTTAACTTCTAAGCATATCTTTTATCTTTTATAATTTTCATCATAATGTTTGCCACAATAATTGTGACGTATAATTTTCATATCATCCCATCCCTAGTTATACATTACTTATTTCACAGGCAGGCCATACAAAGTCTCAAATATTTGATACACTGTCCATGTGTGTATGTACGTGCCTATTCTGATTGCACAATATAATGATGAGCACATATGTATGTCATCATCATACTGTACTAAGCGTTGTATTCTAACCCACACTGTTTCTTCAGGAACAGTATTTTCTAGTGTGAGGTGTGGAGTGAGCACCGATATACAGATCAATTAAAAAAAATAGTGTAAAAAAGCAGCAGATGCCATAGCACCCCAAATCATCACAGACTGAGGAAACTTCACACTGGACTTTGACTCTAGAAGCTTTTGAGTCTCGTATAATATTGTAAAAGGTTGTGAATAATTTCACTGCATGCATAATGTATCTATAATATATGAAAGTTTAACATTTTAATTGAATTATGGAAAATAATGAACTTTCCCACAATATTCTATATTTCTTAGATGGATCTGTATATTGACGCTAGTGAAATATTTCATTTAGATTATGCCACCATTCTGCCGTATTATTGCCTGGGCACCTTGTCACAGTGTATGGGTGTGATTTGTGTCTTAGGGTGTGGTCAACCATGGAACCAGCCACGGTTTGAAGGCTCCACCAAAGCTCTACAGGTCTCTGGTGGCTGGGGTCCGACCCACTGACGTCACCTCCATCCACTTCTCGCCGTTCAGTCCAGCCGTGTTCCTGGTGAGACTACACCCATAGTCTCACGAGCCAGACTGTTGCCTCTGACCATTTTGAAATGCCTCCAAAGCTCTGAAAATGATCAAGCAATAAAGTGGATGTGACCCTTCCTCCCCCCCTCTGTTTAGTACATTTATCCGAATATAAATCAAAATAATGTAAGCTTATAGAGCTTGCTGCTTAGCAGAATTGGACATTTAATTCGAAATGAAGAACCGATGACAGCTTCCTGTCTCGTATTTCAGGAGGTGTATATAGCATATACGCAAGACTAGACTGCACCTCTCACGTGGAGTTCAAGGGTTTGTGAGGCTACACATGTGGCATATGTGACCAGACACCATGTGTACAGTACATGTCTTCAAACATGCTGATTTGCATCATGCTAAATCTGCAAGTCCTTCTACAACAGCGGTTGTCAAACATTCGTGCCAAGTACCCCCAAATTGATTTATACCGGTATTTGGCCGCGGCCCCCCCATCTGGAAATGTTTTGTGCCAGGGCCCGCCAGAAGAGAATATTTATGAAGAAAAAAAGATTTCAAACATTTTTTGAAACATTATTGAAAATAAAACTTTGAACACACATAAAAACAATGACACAGACACAGACAACTTACTCCTTTTCCCTCATTCTCTCTTTTGTCCCTATTCTTTATTACCTCCATCTCATTAACTTAAATACTGCAATACTTGCTATATAAAGTATTGCAGTATAGTGTGATACACATATTTCCAACCTTTCTTCATATAATTGATGATCCTCAATAATGCTCATAATAATATGGTACCATTTTTGTCTACTCTCTCAGAGTAGAGCTCTGGACATTTTAGAAACCCGCCTACCAGTGATATCATCGCTGGGGAATCCAAGCTAATAGAAACGGCAGGCTTTCTGTTCCTGGAAAGTTTGTATGCTATAATAGAAACTATTGTTCTCACAATGATAAAAATAAAATACAAATGTTGAAATATTGTTTAAAATGTCCACAGCCCTCCTCTGAGACAAAGTGTAGACAAAAATGGCAACACGTTGTGATGAGCATTAGTGAGTCTGAGGACCAATTATGAGAAGTGGTCCTTTAACATCAAACATATAATTTTCCAAATGTCTGTCTGTCTGTCTGAGTGTCTGTCTGTCTGAGTGAGTGTCTGTCACAGCGTTTCTCCTCAGTGGCTGGAGCAATTAATCTGAAATCGCATCACCATTCGCATATGAACACACCTAACATAACTGTGAAGCCCGTTTGTCACTTTCACAAATCATATGCTGTATATTAGCATTTTTATGTTGTATCTATATCTATTCTGCATCTAGCTTGAGGCATATCTATGTGTGTGTGTGTGTGTGTGTGTGTGTGTGTGTGTGTGTGTGTGTGTGTGTGTGTGTGTGTGTGTGTGTGTGTGTGTGTGTGTGTGTGTGTGTGTGTGTGTGTGTGTGTGTGTGTGTGTGTGTGTGTGTGTGTGTGTGTGTGCGCAGGCGGGCGGGCGGGGGTCTGTTGTCTGGCCCTGTTACAGATTTTGTCCAAAAATCATGCAGATCGGTACACAGTATCTCTGTAGCCATTAAACGAAACGGGTATTTCTTACATTGATGCTCCTACATATTATCATGCAAGCACCAGTTAAAGTTACTTTCCATCCCTCATATACTGTGTGCACAGTAAACATCCCATAACCCACACACTGCACATAATTTCAGAGCTCATATCTTTGAACGGGTAAGGACTAGTATTGATTATTTGAAAGCAATCTGAGTTCCCAGAGGTAATTTTTTCCGCCACTAGGGGGCGAAAACTTGAAAGTAAAATCAAAGTACTTTAATCATGTCTACAAAATGTTAAAAGCCTTAAAATGTTTGAGTGCTCAGATCCTTCCTCTTTTTCAAGTTTTGATTCCTGTTGATCCTAGATGCACCAATCTAGGATCAACTTTTATCTCCATGGAGCACCTGGTTGATCTCTCTCTGTCTCTCTCGGCATGTGTTTGCCGTGCGTGTGCTAGGTGGGCTGCGGGGACGGCAGCATCAGACTGCATGCGGCCTCCCAGGAAGAGCCTGTGCTTGAGTGGAACAACGCCACAGCCAGTGAGCCGGTGGTCTCGGTGCAGTGGACTCGGACCCGACCCACGGTCTTCTGCGTCCTGGACGCAGCTTCTAACCTCTACATATGGGACCTGCAGAAGAATGACCTGGAGCCAGCCGTCACCGAAAGGATCTACGCTGACAGGTATAATAACATATTAGAACAAATGACCCAGTGTTTCTTTTAGAAGATTTTTAATGTTCGACTGTGAGTGGTAGATTATTATTATATACTGTATATATGACTACCTCATGGTTTAAAGTTCTTTACAGTAAAGCATGTCTTCTGTGGAACAAGAACAAGCTTTCAATGTGTCGCAGACGCATTGAGAGGTTGTAGATAGGCTGCTATTTTCAGTTTTATGATTAAGTGGCAAAACTAACAATGTGTTCAGAAGCATCTTCCATAAATGGTACAAATGGTGCACTAGTGTGGAGCCCTCCTTTACACCAGTGGTTCTCAACCTTTTCAGGCCACGACCCCCCAAAATAATCATATTTTAACTGGGGACCCCCCACCCTGACGAGTACTAATAGTTGAGGCATTACATTTTGTATAACACGGTTCTATTGTGAAAATAGCAGATCTACATGCTCACAACGTCTCACGTTGGGAGGCGTTGTGAGCATGTAGATCGGCTATTTTCACAATTTCTGCCTCTAATATTTGACAATTTTGCCAATGTTTAATTTGTCGTTTTAGAGGTATTAAAAAGGCCTTAAATTGTTACTTTAGAAATGTCTATAAATGTCTATAAACTTAAACTTTATGTAGGTTTGTTTACTATTGAGTGAGAAAACAATGTCGCACATTAAGTTAATCATCTGGGGACCCCCCAAAAATAATTTGGGGACCCCCCCTGGGGGTCCCGACCCACAGGTTGAGAACCACTGCTTTACACTGTTTCACGAATCGCACATTAGGACGCAATCTTTCAGTCGTTTTATTTTTGCTTTAATCCATGCTACCTTGTCGTTGTGTTGTCTTTTGTCTTCTCAGGGTCACGGCCATGGCGGTGTTTGGAGACTCAGGACAACAAAACACGTATTCAGGTGTAGCGCTGGCTCACGAGTCAGGGAAACTAGAAGTGCAGTATTTCAATGAAAGATTCACCATTCCTAGTGCTGCAGAACCAGAGACGTTGGAGAGCATGATCAATGACGCCTTCTGAAATAATGTGTCAGATATTATTGTGTTCACTTTGTGCTTTCTTTGTACAACATGTACACATTCTTTAAAGTCTGGAACAATATAAAGATCAATTTATTTGTGTTTTCCTTAACAGTCAAATGTTTTCATTCCATTTGTATAGCCTAAAGCTTTTACCATGACTTTTATAGGATTGACATTATATCAGGTTATAAAAATGTTACTTATGACCAAAAGAAAACATCATTATTTTGTGGCATGCAGCATATTGCCTATTACATGTGTAAATACTGTAGGTTTTTGGTATGGTGTAAATAATTTTGATCACTATGAAAATGTTTATTTTTATATACTGCAGAAAATAAATTAACATACTGTAATTGTACACATCCGTTGCCATGAATTCCTTTTCTTTCTGTAATTGGATAAATATGAGGCACTCAAGCTAAAGCTCTGGGTTTGTAAACATTGCAGGCAATTAAATGCTACTAACCAGTTTGAACAGTTGGCAGTTTTCAGCGACCCGTTGCTTGGCAACTAACAAAGCGTGCACCGTTGTTAAACTGTAGTGTTAAAGCAAAGACTCCAAGTGTGTTCTTTTTCAAGGACTCACCAAAGGATCAGTAAAGTGTTTTCTATGGACTTTTTCAAAAATAATTTGAAGATAAATCTCAGCTTAGGACGTGTTTAATAATTTCTTCACCCTTTTTTTCCCCCGATAGATTTCACTCTGTTCTAACTTTTTTTTAGACATAACACTAAAACATCAGACTAGATGTTACTGTGTCCGGTGCGCAAGACAGTGCTGCAAAGATGCTTGGCTCATTTGTTTCGGCAGGGAGGGAGACCGCAGAATATGCAGAAAGTAATGGCAGCAGAGAGAGGGTCAAACCGATCTTAACCCCTACTCTGAAGCTGCCACGTCTGGAGAGAAAACCTGAGGAGAAGACACAAGGACAGTCTCCTGGAAAGTGGAAGTTCTGCCATGAAAAGGAGCAGGTCATGGATGAGGTAAAATAGCTGTAGTTTTATATTGATAGGATGATGACCTGCAATCCATAGACTCTTATACACTCAACTAGGGATGAGACGATACGATTATGATGTAGATACATCCAATTAACGATATTGTGATAATCAAAATATGCTTTAAATGCCACTTTTGCTTAACCACTTGAATCCCACGGCATCCCTAATCTGGGGAGAACATTTGACAAAAATATCCAATCTACAAGCTCACATGATGCATCGCAACGTGTTGTAAGCTTGTAGATTTGCTATTTTTGACGATTTGAGTAGAGTGAAATAAGGGCGTACCAAATGCACTCTACAGTCTACAGGTCTGTGGTGTTTAATGTGAAGCTCAACAAAAGCTAATTCATCTTAACGTATGACGGAGGACAATGTCGCAGTAAATTAAAATATCTGCAATACGATTATTTTGAGTGTTTCTTTACCACCATAAACGATAACGATTATTGTCCCATCCCCTACACACAACACTGTCTCTATCCAGGTTCAACATGGTGAGAACAAGCACCGCGTCTTCACTCACGGCCTCCATCTCCTCCGTCACATTCCTTGTGACAGCCCTGTGCGCTACTTGATGTATTCTGAAGCCTCAGCGGCGTTCATCAGCCTGCACTCGGACAACACGGTACAATTTTACGAGCCCGATGGCCGCCGTCGAGCCTCCACAGACCACTCAATGTCGATACCCTTTATGGGTCTGACCTCCATCAAGCTTCCTGGTGGTCGCCTGCTGGGCTGGGGCCCAGGGCCAGCGCTCGCCCTGCTGGACGGCAAGTTGCACCGCCTGGCCTCAGCCCTCGAGCCCCTGGACATACGTGTGTGCCAGGCAGTGGGCCACTCCTCGTCCGCAGAGGTGGTGACTGCGGGAGCGGGGAATGTGTGCGTGTGGGCTGTTGTTCACATGAAGTGCAAGGTGAAGATACTGGAGGGTGTGAGCCACAGCGTGTTCACTCAGATGGCGTTGGCCCCCCCACGTTACAACAGACCCCACAGAGCCTTCGCTGTGTGTGGCCGAGTTGTGACCGTGGTCAACCTCGATGCTGGGCACGTGCTGGAACACAAGAAGAACCTATGCTTGCGGTACGTGAGGGATTGTCCATGCCTGTGTGTGTGTGTGTGTGTGTGTGTGTGTGTGTGTGTGTGTGTGTGTGTGTGTGTGTGTGTGTGTGTGTGTGTGTGTGTGTGTGTGTGTGTGTGTGTGTGTGTGTGTGTGTGTGTGTGTGTGTGTGTGTGTGTGTGTGTGTGTGTGTGTGTGACTGTGTCTGTATGTCTTTGTATTTGGGATTTTGAGACGGTAACATCTCTTGTCTTCTAGTGACATCACCTCACTGGTGCACTGCTCACAGCTGGACTGTTTGATCATCGCATCTAATGACCTGTCCATCAAAGTATGGGGTCCTTACTGGGAGCTCTGCATGGCTTTCACAGGACACCAAGGTAAACTAATGTCTAAAACGTGCGCAATCTTTCTGTCTGTCTGTGTTGCTTTTTTCTCTTTTCTCGTCTTTGTGTTTCACACAATGAACTGGTATAACAATGGTATAATGGGTCTGTCTGTCCAGATGTGGTGAACTCGATGCTGTACTGCTCCGAGGCGGCCATGCTGTTCTCAGCCTCTCAGGACTGCACCGTGCGTTGCTGGGACATGGAGGCGGGGGGCGAAGTCCAGTGCGTCCACACCGAGAATCCCCCCTTGCACATCGGGGGCCCGGCCGGGACGAGAGGCACCTTCTTCTCCTACTGCCGCCAAGGCGGGGTGGATTTCTGGACCCTGAGCCGTTTGTTCACCCTGCACTGTAAGCTGGGAGGAGGAGACCAGAGGATTCCGCTGAGGCAGATCCTCGTCCCACCTTGGAGTGCTCCGTACCCGTCCCGCGCGCTCTGCGTGGTCGGGGACAGTGATGTCGTGTTGGTGGCCGCGGACACTGGAGCGGTGCTGACATCCTTCACGGCGACAAAGAGGGTTCTGTGCGCAGAGTACTGCGTGCACAGAGAGATCCTGCTGGTCCTGACGGAGGCGGGCACAGTGCTGCAGGCCAGTGTTGATTTAGTCAGCTAAAACTATGTGACGAAGAATTTCCGTCGACTAGCCTATCTTTTTTCACTGACCAAAACTAAAAAAATATATCGTCACTGTCGGGCAGAAACCTTGTATCTCCAAGTTTCAAATTTGTATGTTTTTTCACCAAGTAAAGCCCTGCTTCATCATACAAGGCCGTTGCACAAAAAGGTTGGGAAAACAGCAGATCTACAAGCACACAACACCTCGCGGTGCGAGGCGTTGTGTGCTTGTAGATCGGCTGTTTTCACTACATTAGTTCATTTTTAAAATGATAAATAAAAAATTTACGGTTTTGGACATACAAGGTTTCCACCTGACAACGACGATATAAATGCATCTATGATGACTAAAACTAAGACTAAATATAGTGACAATTTCTTCAACAAATAAAAACTAGACTAAAATGTTAGGGAGGGACTACAGTAGTGGATAAGAGATCCAAGAAGCAGATTTGAACTAAGCAGCTGCTACACATTGTGAGCTTGTTGTTTTCAGCATTCAACCGTTGCCACGCCATCAAGGCTTGCCAAAATCCATTTTTGTCACCAAAATCACCTGTAGTTTTAATTGACTAAGAATAGACTGAAACTTAAACTTTTCAGACTATAATATGACTAAAACTAAATTCAATTTTACTCCAAAAAACTATGACTAAAACTAAATCAAAATGTGCTGTCAAAATGAACACTGTGCAGGCCGACGCTCTGACCAACCCGGTGGCACTGATGGATGAGTGGCGGGGGAGAGGTACGGGCCCCTGGCGGGGCGAGGAGGAGGGCTGTACGGCCGGTGGTCTGGCGCCGCCCCCTGGCCCGGCCTCCTGCCTGGCTCTGTACAGTCATATCACTGAGGCCCAGAGCGCTCTGCAGGAGTGGAGGAGTCTGCAGGAGGAGAGAGGACACGGTCACAGGAACGCCATGGGAGCTCTTCAAGATGACACCAAGAACAGGTCGGGACCCATTTGTGGGTCACGGACCAATTTTGATGGGTCACGACTCGACTCTTTTTTTTCCTTCTTTCTAAGAAATTGCATAAGTAAAAAATATGAATTATTAACCCATTTAGGCCTAGAATTAGAAGGATTCAAAAGACACTTATAGAATCGGTTCAAAATTCTAATGTTCACGACTTTTCAAAAATAGCAGATCTACAAGCTCGCAGCGCGGCACTCGGTGCCGCGCTGCGAGCTTGTTGTACACTTAAAGCATAAAATAATGATACACAAAATGTGTACCCGTTCTGAATGGGTTAATAAGAAGTAGTGAAAACATCTACAGTACAAGCTCACAACACAGCTCAAAGCGAGGCATTGTGCGCATGTAGATCTGTTATTCTCACTAGTTTGGGTCCCGGGCAAAACGTCTAATCTTTCTTTTGGGTCTCGACCTGAAAGGTTTTAAGGGCTTTATCCAACTCACTGATCTAACAAACACCTTGTGTAAACTTGGAACAGCTCATGACTCTGGTCTTATAAATAGTATATTAAGTATATTCCAATCCAAGCACATCAATGCAGACAGTAAATATGTTTTTGAAATGTGCATACTGAGCAGAAGAAGGTATCTGTCCTGAGCTTGACTGTTTGTGTACGTGTGGCAGGTTTCTGGTGATCCTTGGCCAAATCGGAGGCTGTATCAGTGTCCTGAAACTAGACGATGGGAGCTTGTTGCACAGGACACCTGCACACAATGGCCAGAGAGTCACTGGCATGCAGACTGACCCTGAGAAAAGACACCTGCTCACCATAGGTACACGCCAGCCTAGTTGATGGTTCTCATTGATTGATTGAAAACGTAATCAACTTTATGCAAATAGTACAGAGGTACGATTATGCATTGGTGCTAAAGGGGCTTGTTTCCATTGTCCTTTGTATTCAATTCATCAAGACATTTAAAGACATACAATAATATAAAAGACATCATCAACACTAGTAGCAATAAAAACGTATAGTAAACAGCAGTTGGGGGGGGGGGCATTTCTGGTGTTAAGCTTAGACTTTACTAGGAGGACCCTTTGCAAATTGCAGACAGGTGCTCTGTTATGGTGGTTTTGAAGGAGGGTAAGGAATCACACTTTCTGATGTCTGTTGATTCAACATTTTGGTGGCATAGCAGTAGAACGAATTCAACCCCATGTTTGTGAAATTTTACATTAAAATGTGTAAAAAATAAAAACAAATTAAGGCATAAAGTAAAAGACCTAGGGGGGAAAAAATACTAAGCAAAAGCGTTGTTGAAAAGGTATGTTTTGAGTCATGATTGAAACCCTCTTCTCCTTCTCTCCCTATCAGGTGAAGACAAAACAGTGTTGGTATGGACGGTGTGTCCTTACTCTGAGGAGTGCCTCAGTCTACATCTTAGCCTGGACTGTGGCCAGCCTCTACTCCACCTGGCAGCGCTGGGGCCCCGGCTGGCCCTTGCCTCCCAGGACCCCCACAGTGCCACCACATACAGCCTGATGCAATACAGCCTGCTCAGCCGGAGTCGTACTGACCACCCGCCAGGCGGAGGCCATTCGGGCCGCTTTATAGGTGACATAAACAGCAAGATTGAGCGTTTTGGTTTTGTCTTTCTCGTTTTTTATCACTTATCAGACGTAACAGATCAACAATAGACACAAGACATAACATAACAAGAAGACAAACAAGCACCAGGCTATAATGCATAATAAATATGGTTCAACATTAATGAATTAAACCTCATTATGATGATTAGTGGTATCACAATTCAAATGTTGGACACATGTTGGATGCAGAGCAGAGCAGTCATACAATACAGCAGAGTCAAGATACCCGTAAATTGGCCGTAATAGGAACCAGGATGTACTCCGCTTGTTAAACTGTCTTGTCTTTGTTATAACGCTGCCTCACCAGTATCAGTGATACAAACTAATCAAGCCATCTTGTGAAACAAGGAACGGTGGAAGTCTTCCACTCTGTAAAAGAATATTCTGTTTAAGAATCTGTTGAACAGAGTACAGTAAAGGGAGTGATGCCTCAGAGCAACCAAACAAGGCAGTTAGTGTGTCGGGTTCAGTCTGAAATAAGACAGATGATGGCAATTAAATTGACGCTAATGGGATGAGTACCTTTTGCAAATTGGGTGTCCGGTGTCTGCTGCGGTGTGTGTCATTGTTTATTTACATGTGTGCACGTGTGTGTGTGTGTGTGTGTGTGTGTGTGTGTGTGTGTGTGTGTGTGTGTGTGTGTGTGTGTGTGTGTGTGTGTGTGTGTGTGTGTGTGTGTGTGTGTGTGTGTGTGTGTGTGTGTGTGTGTGTGTGTGTGTGTGTGTGTGTGTGTGTTCCTTACGGAGGCCTGTGTGTGTGCCCTGAGTTTGGAGTGTTTGCGTCTGCCAGTGTGGACAGGACGGTGCGTATTTGGAGTCAGGAGATTCGCCTCATCAGGTTTGATTTGCGTTACAGTAGTGAAACTATTAACCTAAACGTTTTCAGTGTGCAGCATTTAGGTACTGTTAGGGCTGTCACGATTAGGACATTTTACATGACGATTAATTGTCACTCAAATAATTGCGATTAACGATTTAATTGTGTTTTTGTCGACAATCACATTTCTGTTTGGCTTTTAGGCTTTGAAGTTGCACATGGTAGATATGACACATAACCTAAATATACAAAGAAATTACTGACATATTTGAATTTGTACTTAAAAAAGAACATTGATAGTGGAAATAGCCGATCTACAAGCTCACAACGCGTCGCAATGCGACACGTTGTGAGCTTGTAGATCTGCTATTTCCACTATTTTTTTTTACTTTAAAAAAATATATGAACATTTTTCAACATGGAAACAATTATGACGATTATGAAAAAGAATCGCGATTATGTCAAATAATTGCGATTAGACGATTATGTAATAATTGTGACAGCTCTAGGTACTGTACTCTAGTAAAATTGTGTTTTTACTTTACTGGAGTATTTCAAATTTTCTGTTCTTTTACTTCTACTCCACTACATCTCAGTGGCAAATATTATACTTTTATTACAATTACAATTATTTGAACACTTTAGTTACTTAGTTACTTGGTACATTTTTATTATTATTACAAAACATGCATTACTCACTTCAGTCCTATACACTTTGGCCGATCTACAACTTGCTATTTTCAAAATATTTTTGATACGTTTTATACATTTGAAAACTTGTGAAATGGGATATTCTGCGTAATGACTACTTTTACTTTTGGTACATTAAGTATATTTTACTACTTTTGTACTTTTACTCAAATGTTTTGAATTATTTCTACGTTGCAGTATTGATACTTATACTTAAATGACAACTTTAGATTTTTTACAACAAGGGTTCATATTTTAAAATGTAATTATAGAAAAGAAAACATGAGATGTACCACAATCTTTCATGGGCAGATGTGACTTATGGGGACTAGTAGCATTACTATGAATAGTAATAAAGAAATCGTCGGCTTATTGTGTCTAAAAGGACATATTTAGCCACTTGTACGCTTGCCCCCACCCACTGAAATCAAAATCGCTAAAACGTTAGAAAGCAGTAAATGGAAACATTTTAACACTCATCTTTTTTTCTTTTCTCTAATTATAATCTAAAATAATAACCCTTGTTGGAAAAAAAATAAAAAGTTGTCCTTTAAGTTAAAAAAAATAATAATTGAGTACTTTTTTCACCACTGGTTATGTTATGTTATGTTCTCTAGGACCCTTCAGCTAAGTGCAGAGCCTGAGTGCATAGCTTACAGTGGTGACGGAGGAGACTTGCTCCTGGGCATCAGAGGGAACTTGTACAGGATCAGCTATGCCACATTCCTACCACATGACTACCATATAAAGGTAATACACACTGTGCTAGTTAGCTGAATGGATGACATATTGGTTTGCTAGCTGATGGATAGATGGATGGATGGATGGATGGATGGACGGATGGATGGATGGATGGATGGATGGAAGATGACGTGTGGGGCGCCAATGGCCTAGTACCACATGCAAGTTGCTGGTTTGATTCCCAAGCCCAGACTACCTTTGCTGTGTGTCATTCCCGTCTCTCTCTCTCTCTCTCTCTCTGTTTCCTGTCACACTCTACTATATACTTTGTATGCAGCATTTCTTCCTTGGCCTAGTGGGAATGTGCATGCAAAATTTCACGGAAATCGCACTCTGTGTTCATGATTTGAGGCATTGTATTCAAAAGGTAGCGCTCTTGCAAACTTTGGAAGCCAATCTTAGCCAATCAGGATGGAATATGAAAAATCTGAAAGACCTGTTTCGTTTAATGGCTATAGAGATACTGTGTGCGATTTGCGTGATTTTTGGACAAAATCTGTAGGAGTACTGTCTAAAATAAATTGTTTTGCACAAACCTGTCTCCTGGTGGTGCTGTAACAGGCCCATGCGAAAGATTGGGGGCAGAGGTTCTGCTCTGGCACCCAGGGAGTGTATGGTTTCACTACCATCGTGCCAAACTGCCAACGGTGCCGGAGATTACTGTAGCTGTCCACAAACAGTAGGACGGACGGACACGCGGGCAGGGGCGAAATCATAGTCTCGACCATGCCTTTCGGCCTGGCGGAGACAATAGTATAATAATAATATAATAAAATAAGATATGAAAAGAAAAATATAATGTTTGTGTATTTGAAAGGGAACGGATTACCCCATGTTTTCAGATATTGTCAGGGCAAGGCGGCACATTCCTCCACTGAATGAGCTTCCCACCCACGTTTTACTATGTTCACAGTATCTCTGCACGCTGGCATCAGAGCCTGTTCCTGACATCAGTCAGGATAAAGCCATGTCCAGAAAACACAGGTAATCCATTTGAACCACTTTAACCCTGGTGCCACCAATTACTTACTTACTTAATTACTTAACTACTTAACTACTTAATTACTTACTTACTTATTCATTGACATACTTATTTACTTATTCATTTGTTTGTTGGTGACATTGACACAGTGTGAGGTACATAGTTAGGTTATTGTCAGAACATTTTGAATAGGGCTTAAGTCAGAAAGATTACTATGTATAATGACTATATAGAATAATATGTGATAAAGACAAAACCATGAGCTGTGACCAGGGACGTGCAGAGAATGTTTGAGAGGCAGGGGCTGAAATTTCTAAAAGGGCCTTTTGGTGAAAATAGCAGACCTCGAAGCTCACAACGCGTCGGCGTTGTGAGCTTGGAGGTCTGCTATTTAGTAAAAACTGCATTCATGGTCAGGAGAGAGCACTTTTTACAGAGGGATAAAAGGCTCCTTTGATGTCTATGTGTGCACGTGCCTGGCTGTGACCATGATCTTTACAAAAACCGCTCTGCTAGCAGGGCCACGACAGAGGAAAATGGGAAGAACATCACAGGTGTGGCCAGGGATTCACTACAGGGCGTTGATCCACATGTATGGAGACAGGTACAGTGTGCCGATTGGACGAAATGGCCGAAATGTATAGGCTGAAGTGGTTAATGTATGTTTGTTTTGTTCTTATAATCAAAATTTACAAAGTAAAGTAAGTAAAGTTTTCAAATAATTATAGTGTAGTAAAAAGAGATGAGATGTAGTGGAGTAGAGATGTAGTGGAGTATAAGTAAAGGCCCTTTTCCACTGGCAGCGATAACGATGACGATAACGATTTAAAAAAGTGGGTTTTCAATTGAAGTGGATCGGCAGCATCCACTCAACACCGATACAGACAACGATAGCCGACAACTACATCGTTAGGATCAACAACGATGTGGTTAAGATCACAGTGATATGGAACTGGGTCTCTGACAAACAGCTCGAGGTGCGCTCTGCGCGAGCGGCTGTTAATTGGCGCCTCTTCACATTGATGTCCGATAACTTTATCGGACATCAATGTGAAGGCATAATTATCGCTGTGATATATTATGGCTATCATCATCGTTATCGCTGCCGGTGGAAAAGGGCCTTAAAAGTTGGAATAATTGAAAATCGGAAATACTCAAATAAAGTAAATAAATACCTCAAAATTGTACTTAAGAACATGTACTTTGTTACTTTACACCACTGGTGTGTCAGTCTGTCTTATATTTCCAGTATATTTGTACACTTATTAAACAGTACAGTGTGTCAGTCTGTCTTATATTTCCAGTATATTTGTACACTTATTAAACAGTACAGTGCAAGAGAAACAGACACATACAGTATATTTGTACACTTATTAAACAGTACAGTGCAAGAGAAACAGACACATACAGTATATTTGTACACTTATTAAACAGTACAGTGCAAGAGAAACAGTATATTTGTACACTTATTAAACAGTACAGTGCAAGAGAAACAGACACATACAGTATATTTGTACACTTATTAAACAGTACAGTGCAAGAGAAACAGACACATACAGTATATTTGTACACTTATTAAACAGTACAGTGCAAGAGAAACAGTATATTTGTACACTTATTAAACAGTACAGTGCAAGAGAAACAGACACATACAGTATATTTGTACACTTATTAAACAGTACAGTGCAAGAGAAACAGTATATTTGTACACTTATTAAACAGTACAGTGCAAGAGAAACAGACACATACAGTATATTTGTACACTTATTAAACAGTACAGTGCAAGAGAAACAGTATATTTGTACACTTATTAAACAGTACAGTGCAAGAGAAACAGACACATACAGTATATTTGTACACTTATTAAACAGTACAGTGCAAGAGAAACAGACACATACAGTATATTTGTACACTTATTAAACAGTACAGTGCAAGAGAAACAGACACATACAGTATATTTGTACACTTATTAAACAGTACAGTGCAAGAGAAACAGTATATTTGTACACTTATTAAACAGTACAGTGCAAGAGAAACAGACACATACAGTATATTTGTACACTTATTAAACAGTACAGTGCAAGAGAAACAGTATATTTGTACACTTATTAAACAGTACAGTGCAAGAGAAACAGTATATTTGTACACTTATTAAACAGTACAGTGCAAGAGAAACAGTATATTTGTACACTTATTAAACAGTACAGTGCAAGAGAAACAGTATATTTGTACACTTATTAAACAGTACAGTGCAAGAGAAACAGTATATTTGTACACTTATTAAACAGTACAGTGCAAGAGAAACAGTATATTTGTACACTTATTAAACAGTACAGTGCAAGAGAAACAGTATATTTGTACACTTATTAAACAGTACAGTGCAAGAGAAACAGACACATACAGTATATTTGTACACTTATTAAACAGTACAGTGCAAGAGAAACAGACACATACAGTATATTTGTACACTTATTAAACAGTACAGTGCAAGAGAAACAGTATATTTGTACACTTATTAAACAGTACAGTGCAAGAGAAACAGACACATACAGTATATTTGTACACTTATTAAACAGTACAGTGCAAGAGAAACAGTATATTTGTACACTTATTAAACAGTACAGTGCAAGAGAAACAGACACATACAGTATATTTGTACACTTATTAAACAGTACAGTGCAAGAGAAACAGTATATTTGTACACTTATTAAACAGTACAGTGCAAGAGAAACAGACACATACAGTATATTTGTACACTTATTAAACAGTACAGTGCAAGAGAAACAGACACATACAGTATATTTGTACACTTATTAAACAGTACAGTGCAAGAGAAACAGACACATACAGTATATTTGTACACTTATTAAACAGTACAGTGCAAGAGAAACAGTATATTTGTACACTTATTAAACAGTACAGTGCAAGAGAAACAGACACATACAGTATATTTGTACACTTATTAAACAGTACAGTGCAAGAGAAACAGTATATTTGTACACTTATTAAACAGTACAGTGCAAGAGAAACAGTATATTTGTACACTTATTAAACAGTACAGTGCAAGAGAAACAGTATATTTGTACACTTATTAAACAGTACAGTGCAAGAGAAACAGTATATTTGTACACTTATTAAACAGTACAGTGCAAGAGAAACAGTATATTTGTACACTTATTAAACAGTACAGTGCAAGAGAAACAGTATATTTGTACACTTATTAAACAGTACAGTGCAAGAGAAACAGTATATTTGTACACTTATTAAACAGTACAGTGCAAGAGAAACAGTATATTTGTACACTTATTAAACAGTACAGTGCAAGAGAAACAGACACATACAAAAGTGAATCTCCTCTCCACCTCCAAACCCAGGACTACGAGGCCCTGCTGGCACGGAACAAAGACCTGGCTTCCCTTCTGCAAGGAACGGTACAATGCAAGGGAAGAAAACCGGCCTCCACGCAGAAAACTCAGAAAGAGGCTTTCGATCGCTATATGAAAATGATTTATGGTACACCTCCAAAGATTACGGTAAGTTAAACCACACACACACACACACACACACACACACACACACACACACACACACACACACACACACACACACACACACACGCACGCACGCACGCACACACACACACACACACACACAAATACAGTATGATCACCAACAGACACACAACTGTTGCAGTTTGTTCCCATCTGCATGCAGTTTACAGGTAACCGGAAGGCTCACCCCAAAACACGCTCGCCCCCATTTTGTTCCCGCCGACCGCACACATGGGGTGGTTCTTGTTTTGTTTTACTGAGGATAAGGTTAGAAGAAGTAATACATTTATGGCTTGGCATAGATTTACTGAGGTTAAGGTTAGGAATAAGGTTAGGTTTTGGCACCGTTTTACTGAGGTTAAGGTTAGGAATAAGGTTAGGTAAACTTCAGGCATAGTTTTACAGAGGTTATGTTTAGGAATACCAGGTAGAGACCGTCCAGAAGTCGCCGGATTTGCGCCCGGGACGACTGTGTTTTGGGCCGAGCAATTCAATTTACATCTCACAGAAGTAGATCACTAATGAATTATATACTTTCATTTAAGATTGAAGACCAGAAAGCTGTCCCGTTTCGTCCTAAACAACCACGACAAGAACAACCCTGTTCCACTTCAATATTGGCACAAGGCTTCTTCTCTGATCCTAAACCGGCCAAGTGTGAGGATTCAGATACTAAGAACAGCCAGGTAAAGACTCACTGTATGCATTAGATTGTGAGATTGGGGTTGATTTTGGATTGCTGGAGTTCAGTGGTGTAAAGTAACTAAATATATGAACTCAAGTACTGTTAACAGAGAATCTAGTGTGATGGACACATCATCAGTGTTGTTTCCTGGAGTCACTGGGTGTTTTGGGTCTTGCAACAGACCCGACCGAGGCTGTCCAAGTAAGTGGCATGGGGGCTTAGGGTGGCAGGTGAGCTGTTAACAGCGGGGGGGCCTGGCTCCTCCTGCGTCTAACCAGAAGTGACTTCTGTGCGTTGTGCTATTTTTGCCTCTGGCCAGTCAAACATCTCATTCTGCCTTTTTAAACCCTTCTGATTCTTGATTTTGAGGTTGAGTCAGAAAATGTGAAATTGCTTCATATTGTCCTCAGCATAATACAGAACAATTTGTGCCTGTAAAAAGCTAAGCTCGCATTAAGCAAGTCCACTGTCTTGAAGGAATACTCCACCAATATGGAGGATAGGGCATATGGACAAGTACAGTAAAGCTACTATTGTGTGCTTGAACTTCATACAATAAATAGACGTGTAGATAAAGTTGAAAGATCACAGAATATCTTATAGTAAACTTTCTCTCTTGTTACAGAGAAACCAGCACAAGCCATCTCCAGCCCAGTGCAACACAAAAGGATGCAAACCCAACTCAGGAGTTGCAGCAGAGCTGTGGCCTGAAGATGCTGGGGCTGAACAAACCATCCCTAAGGAACCCTACAGACTGAAGGATCACAGGGGGTGGGATGCTGAGGAGGTGAGAATCTGTGTGCATGTATATATATTAGGGCTGGGATGCGATTAAAAAATTAATCGAATTAATTACAGGCTTTGTAATTAATTCATCGCAATTAATCACAATTAATCGCATATTAATATTTTACCTGAGAAGCATTTTTTTTTTTTTTTTTCAAGTAAAACACATTTTGTTGTACGAGTGAATCAACAAGTGAGTTTTTTAAATCTAAATTTCTCATCCACTGGGCCAAGCAAAGCGCTCTGATCGGCTACTTCTCCCTTTGCGTTTGTTGTCTCTTTTTGGTTGGTGCAACGCTATGATCGGTATGCCCGAAACTGAAGGAAGGTTCCGTGGTACAAAGACTAAGTGCGATTAAAATGCGTTATTCTTTTTAATCGCATCAATCTTCTGTAATTAATTAATCGCAATTAATCAGTTAAAAGTCCCAGCCCTAATATATATATATATATATATATATATATATTCATAGAAATGTATATTCATGAAGCCTTTCATTCGTTGAGACTTTTGTGTTTTTTGTCGCATTCCTAAGTCAATACTTTGATGACCGGCAGAGTCTCCTGTAGGAGACTGGAGGAGTCTCCCACCGGAGAAATTAGCATCGTTCCGCCAGTCATCAACTTATTGGATTAGGAATGCGACAATAACTAAAAAACTCCATGAATTCAAGGCTTCATGGGGTGTGTAATTGATAGGAAGTATTTTTGGGGAGATATTCTCTTTTAAAGTGGTTTTGATGTCCTATATATATACACAGAGCAAACAAGAGGAAAAGGAGGTTAAGGCTGTGAAATATCTGGATAATACAGAATCATTAGTGGCTCTCCTAGTAGAAGAAGACGAACTCCTTCCTCAGGTGAGACAGTGAACATAGAACATCTGCGCCATAATGAATAGTTGTGCTGTGGTGACAACACATCATTCGACATGACAGCTTTTATGTCTGAGTTACTTTTAGCTGTTGTCTCCTAGAACTCTTCTCCAAGAACGCCTCATAAGGCCCTTTCTCAAAGAACACCTCCTGAGACCCTTTCTCCAAGAACGCCTCATAAGGCCCTTTCTCAAAGAACACCTCCTGAGACCCTTTCTTCAAGAATGTCTCCTAAGACCCTTTCTCAGAGAATGCCGGCCAACCCCACAACCCCTACTACTCCATCTCTTTCTACATCAACACCCCTTCCGCCCCAGACATCTACGCCTGACATTCCGGGGTTCCTCGAGCAGTTTGCGGGGGAGCGCTGGTTCAAGGACATCTATCCAGATCATAGGGTACATAATGCAAGTTATTCTTCAAAGCTTCCCCCTGTGTACAAAGTGACATGCACCGCATTGTATATTCCCACTGAGCTCTGGTTCAAGGTTAGCCTCGTAAACCACCCCCCAATCAAATGCAAATGCAATTTCCAGTGGTTTACGAGGCTAGTTCAAGGTTCAAGGTGTGTGCGTACGTGCGTGCGTGCGTGCGTACGTGCGTCCGTGCGCGCACGCTTGTTTGTTTGTTTGTGTATATAATATAGTAAATTATCAGTGGTGTAAAGAAGTTTAAGGGCTTAAGAACACTTTTACTTTATTGGAGTATTTTCAATAATTCTACTTCACTACATCTCAGACGCAAATATTATACCTTTTACTCCACTATAATTATTTGACAACTTTAGTTACTTTGCAGATTTTAATTATTATTACAAACAATTGAACAAATTAACCACTTCAGCTCTAAACATTTCGGCCATTTGAAAATAGACGATCAACAAGCTCACAATGCGTCGCGATGCGACACATTGTAAGCTTGTAGAGCTGCTGTTTTCAAAAGACTTTTATATGTTTTATATTTATGGATCGGCACTTTTGACCCACAAGGTGGCAGCCTCAAGGAAGAAACCCACAATACAAAGGGAATACATAATTTCTCATAACAACCACACCAGGGGGTCTAATGAAATACTGTCAAACTCCAAGAAACATGAAAACCAGAAAAAATACAAAACTATGGCACCACCTCTTTAAGAAAAAGAAATGTAGTGCTTTTTTCACCACTGTATATTATGTATAATACATGCACCCATGTGTGCAGTGTTTTCCATGCATGCTATCTCCAGAGGACTTCTCCGTGCACCTGCTGGACTGCCTAAACAACTGCACCACTACTACGTCCAAGTTGAAGATCCTGGCGGCACTGCAGACACTGCACAAACAGGGACTTCTACAGAACACGGACCACGTGTTCAAAGGCCTCATCGACTCTGTGTCTAAATATGTGAGGCCTGACATGGTAATGATCCATGCCCAAGCTTTCCTCTTTGATATTTGATCTGCTTATTGTAAGTCGCTTTGGATTAAAAGCGTCTGCTAAATGCCTAAACTGTAAACTGTATTTCATCACTGTCGGGCAGAAACCTTGTATCTCCGAGTTTCAAATTTGTACGTTTTTTTTCGTAAAGTAAAGCCCTGCTTCATCATACAGACTGTCGCACAAGACTAGTGAAAATAGCCGATTTACAATCACACAACGCCTCGCGATGCGAGGCGTTGTGTGCTTGTTGATCGGCTGTTTTCACTAGTTTTAATAATTTTTAAAAGATAAATACAAAACAAACGTTTTTTTTGGACGTACAAGGTTTCCTCCCGACAACGATTTGAAGCATTAGATCCAGAAGTTGTGTCCAAATCTTCAGCTGATTGTGTGTGTGTGTGTGTGTGTGTGTGTGTGTGTGTGTGTGTGTGTGTGTGTGTGTGTGTGCGTGTGTGTGTGTGCGCGTGCGTGCGTGCATGCGTGTGTGTGCGCGTGTGAGTGCACGCCTGTGTGTGTTTCAGGAGCATGAGGAACGAATCCTGATAAGTGAAATGTTAAAATTCCTAGTATGTCTGAAATCTGACAGCCATGACCTGATGACGATGCTTCTCTCTCTACTGGCCTATAAAGATGTGTCTCTCCAGTAAGATGCAGTACTACACTACTGTAAATGGAAATGAATGGACCATAATTTACTATATTTCATTGTTGTCGGGTGTGGAAACCTTGTATGTCCAAAACCGTTTTGTAATAATCATTTTAAAAATCATTTAAAATAGTGAAAATAACTGATCTACTAGATCTGCTATTTTCACTACTTTTGTGCGACACTCTTGTATGATGAAGTAGGACTTTAATTTAGAAAGAATTAAGAGATACAAGGTTTCTGCCTGACAGTGATGTGGCCATTTTACTCTCATTGTTCACTCGGAAACTCCCACCTCACATTTGGCGAGAGAGTAACGTGGCCCCCAGGTGAAAATGTTCAAATACACATGGAGCAATATCAGGTTATGAATCCAAATATATTTATTTACAATACTGCCTTCCTGTGTGTGTGTGTGTGTGTGCGTGCGTGTGTGCGTGCGTGCGTGCGTGCGTGCGTGCGTGCGTGCGTGCACAGAAAAAATGCGCTGGGCTTGCTAAAGGAGATGGGAGTAGAGGAGGCCGAGGAGTGGCTGTGTCCAGAGCTGGAGAGCTGGGAATCTGAGACACGGGAGCACCCTGACACCTGGAAGAGTCTGCAGGACAGAGCTGGCAACTGGCTGGAGTGTTGGACCACAAAATATAACGTAAATGAAGTGTGTGGTGCAGGTCTGCAGATTGAGTTTCTTATGTTTTCTTTTTTTTTTCAAGAAAAAGAAAATGGTTTTAAATTCCCCTTTGCCATTAATTCAAAGTATATTTAAACATGACAAAAGTGCAGAGCAGGCGCTTGAAAAATGAGTGTCCGTCTTCATGAATCATCTCTCCACTGTGCATGTCCTTTTCTCTGACCCCAACACCTCTAAATATGAGTGGTGATGATTGGCGTGGCAATGTGTTGGGTCTCGCCTAAACCGTTTTCCTTCTCTCTCTCCTTTCACTTTTTATACCTCCAGAAACATAGCAGATGTCTTTTCCTCCAGAGCAGCGCAGAGAACCCTTTCACCGTCACGATGGTGGACAAATTGAATTACTTCTGCTCAGTCCAGAAAGAGAAACCTGTGAAGCCCCAGTATGTTATACCCGAAGGGCGCAAAGATGCAGTGCTTCTCCTCACGTCTTACTGGTACTTTGAAGTGTATACTCTGTTACAGTAAATACAATAATAGATCATATATAAGCTGTTATGATGGTAGTCATTGTCGAAATCCTACTTCATGTATTTATCTTGGACTGTGTGGTATAATGACACAATTCTTTCTTCAATGTTGGTAAAACTATATTCATGTTTTAAAACAAAACTAAGTTAGTAACTAGACCATTCTATGATCCAACATATAACTATTGGGGACATTTGGAGTTAGGGAGTTTAAGCAGAGAAAATAAAATGGTGTTGTTCAATACTTAGATCTGTAGGCTTTAATCTGTTCCTCTAATGCTTACTGGACATCTTTGTGTGCCATAGCTCTCAGCCAGTCCACCGTCTAGGAGAGAATTATTGCATGGCTCGGACACGAAAGCCAGGTAGTACATTTCATAATTCATCTGGATAGAAACAAGCCTACTTTGAGGAATAAATTCACGTTTTCTAACCCACAGTGGATTTTTGTCCCACAGGTATGATCCTGCCCCCTGTGTCACAGCGGCCATTCCTCATGGGCTCTACGCATGTCATCACCTTGCCATTACCTCGGATCAGTCTCAGCCCCTTCTCCATCCACCTACAATACCCAAAGGCCATAACACAACGACACTTCATTCTCAAAAGCTCTTATGTTGAGTACTACAGATGACTATGACAGATTCTTTTTTTTTTGTATGTGTACTTTGAAGGATGCAAACACATCTAGGGTGCAAAATGTGACAAAACCCAGAAGACACATTACCTATTTCTATTATTCCTTAAAAAGAAAGAAAGTTGGCTTTTAAAAGCCCATTTCTTGAGTTAGGCATTAAGCAGATGCTCCTATCCAGAACTTACAAAGTGCAAGGTCAGAGTGAACAGCATGAACCCTAACAACAGAATAATTAAATATAGAATAAAGAATACGTGCAATTAGCTTACGCAGTACAATACAAATCACAAGAACATGTCTCTTCATTGACTGACATCTGGTCTGGCAGTCTCATTTAACTCACAATTCACATGGCTGATCAATTTCAACGCACAAGCTACAAACACACAATAAAGCAAGTTTGACATGTTTGGATGTGTTTATTGGATGTATTCCTGCACACTTGTGGTGGAATGGTGGTTTGTACACTCAGTGATTCTTTGGAAGTCATATAGTCCAAAACACAAAATAAAAGTAATCATTAAATCAGGCATTTTTAAGCTATATACATTATATGCCTGCCTGTAGAAAAGGGATTCCTAAAGGCCATAAAAAGAAAGGTGGAAACTGGAAAGCCACTTGAATGCATGTTTAATTGCTTGGATAATGTACAATTAAGTAGAAATTTAGTGTGCTTCTAAAATGTGCACTATTTGAACAATTAAATATTGTAGTTGTGCACCTTCTCTTTAGACATACAGTATATGATAAAGATTAAAATTACAAATGGATAAAACAAAAAGAATAGCAGAATACCAAGGGTAGTGCTTTTTTAAACTACGAAGGGTAGTGCTTTTTTTTGTGACAACACAATGCAAAAGTGTTCTTGATTTAATTACCTGTAGGTGTACTTTTCATAACATTTTCCTTTTAAAGGAATAGTTGATTTAGCAAGAATAGTACTCTTAATAATGCTAACAGTCATAACATGAAGTTGCTTGTTGACATTATGCAATATTTCAACATGTTTTTCACAAGCATGATCTATGGCATGGTGGTGAGGCCAGACATACAGCAGATATCTGTGGAAGTGCCTTTCATTGACAACTACTGGTGACGGCTATGAAGGCACATGGGTGGACAGGCGGTAACTGTACACCTGGTGAGCTTGATGATGTGTGGCTATCCCAACTATGTTTCTACTCTGCTTACATAACAGGGAGCTAATTTGCCCCTAACTTATGGCACAAAATCAATGCCTGGTATGTTACAACTGCATTCATAGTTTACAGTTAAGAAATAGCAATGATAGTATTAAGGCTTTAAGCACGGTTTAAAGTAGCTACTGAATATTGTTTGCGGATTTACTCCCGATTACTCCAAGAAAAGAGACATGCAATTAACCCCCTAAAAATTATTAGAAAATAAGCTGATATTATACTTTAGTACTTTTAAAAGCCCTTAAATTCTCACAGGTTGATGTCTTATGTTGATATTTTGATTGTCAGATTGCTCATTGCTTCAGTATTTGATAGTGAGGTTTAGAGCTTATCAGAGCTTTCCCCCTGAACTCTGTACTAGTCCACCAAGTCTTTGTCATAGTTAAGCAGGTCGCAGGTCAAAAAGATGTCCGAGCGGCCGCTCTCTGTGAGCACCCTGTTTAGTTTGGCGCTGGTGTTGTTGACATCCATCAACTCATCCAGAGGCCAATCTAGCAGCTGTGAGCTGGAAGGCAAGTCTGGTAATCCTGGCTGGTAGTCTTCCAGGGGGTTGGGGTAGAGAAGCTGGCGGAGGGAAGGCATTCTTGAGGCCGTCCTCACCAGATCCAGGAGGCCGGCCAAAGAGAGTGGGTTGAGGGCCAAGCCCAGGCTCTTCAGAGACCGGCAGCAGCTTAGAGACGGCAGCAGGGTCCCCAGCAAACTGTCAGTGAGGCCACAGCCGCTCAGAGTGAGGTGCTGCAGGGTGCCAGAGGCCTGGGAGAGCAGGCGGCGCATCGAGGGCAGGGTGCTATCGTCCAGGTGGTTTTCACTGAGGTCCAGCTGCTGCAGCATGGAGGCGTGCTGGCTGCAGGACAGATAGGCCAGGTCAGCCGGCGTCAGTCTCAAATAGGGCAGCTCCAGTATCTCCAGAGGCTGAGACAGAGAGCTGGAACCAAACAGGAGAGAACATTGGTCTAGTATTGAACACATCCATAAGGCAAGTCCGATGATAAGTTCACTTTTGTAACTTATTTCAAGAGTTAGGAAACAAAAATCCATATCTTGATAAGAGGACATATTTACTGTACTTGATCAATCTATATCTAATTCTCTGGAAACAGTACACACTTTGGGTTTAGACCCTCTTTTCCAGATAATCTGACGATACAGAGGCTAGAGCCTTACCTGAGTAGCATGCGTAGGTGTCCAGGGAGGCGCAGTGCAGTGAGGCTAATGTGGCGCAGTTTCTGCAACTGTCCCAGACCCAGTGACATGTCTCTCAGCGCTTCTTCCTGACCAGGCTCGTCTCTACGGAAATCTAGATTACAGTAGTGCATGCGGAGGGAGCTCAGCACGGGGAAGGTGGAGAGCTGGGGCAGCAGCAGAGAGAGACCGGTCACACCCAGGCTGCTGTAGCGGATGTCCACTCCCAACAGGCTCTGGCGAGGCAGGAGATCCAGGAGAGTACTGATGCTAGAAACTGAGAGTTCCTCCACACGGAGGTATCTGCACTGGAGCTTTAGAGGCCCTGTTGTGCTCAGGGCCGCACGCACGCGCTCCCAAGAGCGAGCGTTGACGAACAGATCGGCTCTCACATGCACCAGCACCTCGCTGTCTGGATCTGCGTCTCCGGTCACCGCTCTGCTGCCCGCCGTGCCTTGTGCAGCAACCTGTCTAATCCTCTCCATCTTCCTCCTCACCCCCATTATCAACTCCTCTTCAACTGAAGGCCCTGGTGCTCCTATCTCCTCTCTAACAGCTCTCACGTGGTCCCTGCACTCTATGCTCCCCTCACAGGAACCCTGTCCTGAAAGTCCTCCCAAAACATTTGCCTCTGGCTTCCCATCTTGTCCCCTCTCTCTCTTGACATCTTTTTCTCTTTCCATGGTCAAGACTCTTTTTCTCTCCCGCTCCCCGTCTCTTCCGCGTGCCCTCTGGATTCCGGTTCTGGCCTGAACGACCATGGTGCACAGAGCTACAGTCAGAGACCAGCCGCCCATGGGGTCTCCCATTCCTCCTTCCTCGC
The DNA here is from genome assembly GCF_963921795.1 of Nannobrachium achirus. Lineage (NCBI taxonomy): Eukaryota > Metazoa > Chordata > Actinopteri > Myctophiformes > Myctophidae > Nannobrachium > Nannobrachium achirus. The sequence continues at coordinate 39,848,485 of NC_137828.1, forward strand.
CTTGCAGGTCACAGAGGTCCAGCAGCTGCAGAGCACACCTAGAACGTTCAATAGAAGATGTTAAAGTTTAGAGGCCTCAATACATACAGTATAGCACTGCAACATTAAATGATAATGAAGATCAATATCGAATAACGCTAGGCCACACAGTAAAATCCTCAGTGTAAGCATATCGATTTCCAACTATCCAACACTGAGAGTGTACCAGGGTAACCACAGGATAATTTGGTTACATTTGTACACTCAGTATTAAATTAAATCAAGACTTTTGTCACATGTGTTCATAATAAAGCAAATTGCCACAGGCATAGACATTGTGCCTAAAAAGACAAAGATCATACCTACATATAGCTCGGACCAGAGCTAACCTACATACACCATCATAAAATAGAAATATAAATATAAACACATGAAAAATAATAACATTTTTAAATACACAAGTGTTGAAAAATGGCCAATCATACTCGTAATTTGACATGCCCAGGTTGAAAGTAAGTTCAGCGTTGCATTGGTTGGTCTACCTTTTGTCCAACAAGCCTCTGACCACAGAGAGCAACAGAGCCTGGATGCAGAGCCGGTTCGGGGTCCTGTGGCCACGTCTCTTCTTGCCACCGACCCTCAGGGTGCGCTCAGGCCATCGCTGCACCAGCTCGCCCACGGCCAGCGGCCGACAGCTGCGGAAGGCGGCTTCCAGCAGGGCCGCGTACAGCTCCCTGGGCACGCAGTTCAGCCAGGTGGGCGACGAGCTGTGGTCGCTCACCACCTCCTTGGCACAGAGATTCACCAAGGAGAACACCATAGTTGTTTGTTCGCTGCAAAAAGACGTTTAACGGGAGCAAAACACTCTGATGTGACCGACTGGAGTTAAGCTGAATGAGCTTGTAGACAGCTAGTTTTATGAGAGTAATTCGATGACGTCCATTAAACTCCCCCCCAAAAAAGACTTTATAAGACTACCTGATAGCTTGCTATAATGCTGATATTAAGAAACGAATGCTCCCGTGACTGGAAGCATGCTGAATGTTAAATATAAAACGTTGTAGACGTGTCTGTCTGCTCACTGTTGCAGCTATTATTCTGCAGCTCCAGCTTTTCTCTGTTTACGTACATATATCCTACTGTATGTCGCAACCCGATGACGTTCATGAGTCGTCTCTTGTGAGATGGGTTTTATGACTCTTTTAAGTGAGCCGGATCTCAGGGATCAGTTCCTTTCAAAGAGCCGTTCAAAAGACTGACTCATTTTAGTTACTAGTACTTTTAATGTAGATTTTGATCATAATTACAAATCACTTCAACCCTATATAGCCTGCATTTCGGCCATATACATTTTGTCCATTTGAAAATAGCCGACGACGCACATACTGTGAGCTTGTAGATCTGCTATTTTCAAATGATTTTTCTACATTTGTGAAACAGGACATTCTGCATCATGAGTAGGCCTTTGATTGATTGATTGAAGACTTTATTAGAAGTTTGCATAGGAAAAGGTACAGTTTCATGACGGTTTCAATACTTTCTACTTTAAGTACATTTTGATTCCAACACTTTTTTTTGTTTTTTTACTTTTACTCAAGTACATTTAATTCCGAACTTCTACTTGTGGCAGAGTAACCTCGCGTCCTCGCCTACCAGGCTACCAGGCTTAGTGGCAGAGTATTTCTACATTGCAGGAACGGCTCCCATGACCCATCGTTCATTTCAAAGAGCTGTTCAAAAGACTCGATTCGTTCGCGAACGTCCCACCTCTAGAACGAATCGTCTCTTGTATTATTTTTACGTTTTCCTTGCGGTGATGTGCAATTTATTAACGTGGCGTAAAGTAGGCTTACTATTAAATCACAGCCAAGTTATTCATTGCGGATTTGCGGTCCTCAGTTGCTAAAGTGTTCATGCAACAATGCAATGTTCTTAAATGGCAGAAAACACGTTTTGCAAAAGAGCTGGTGGTGGAAACATGCAGTTCAACAGTTCATCTTCATCTGTCAAAATGCTGTCGACACTGCCGAGTTTAGTACCCAAATGAACGACACGCAACACTTGTTATTCCAGTTGCTGTCAGTCGGTAAACTCCAGGTAAACTCTGTCAGTAAACCCAAGGTCGTTTGTATAGTAGACTATAGGCCTAATTGACTGTCCCTGGCTGGCTCTCCATAACATTTAATGCAATCAGGACAGAGCCTAGCCTAGTGTGTGTGAGTGTCTCTCTGGATCCAGAGGATAAACAAATAAGAAGAACAAACACATTTGAATAAATTGAACTGGAACACTCAAATCCAAGCTGCATGATAAATAATCTCTTGTACACAAACCTGCAGGCCAAACTAGACTCAGTTATGTGAACATACAATAGATCTGATTTGATTAAGAAAAATACAAAAGGAAAGTCATTCAGCATTGTATTAGATTTCTCATTCTTTAAATGGGGCTCATGACTTTCCTTTTGTATTTTTCGTAATCAAATCAGATCTATTACATGTTCACATAACTGAGTTTATTATACCCTACATTTAAAAAAAGATTGCCCATGCAAATATTAACAACAGGACTAATGATCAAGTTTATTTCCCGCTCCAAATGTTTTCGGAAAAGGAAGGGTTTTTGAAGACTTTATTAGAAGTTTGCATAGGAAAAGGTACAGTTTCATGACGGTACAGTTCACTGGTACAAGGTCTACTAAAAGTAGATCCATGAAAAGACTAAGCTTATTTCCACAGGAAACCATTTAAGTATAGGTTTAACCTTCCTCCCTCGTCATTATACTGACATCTAGAGGCAATATTTTGCAACAAAATCACAAAGTTTGAATGAACATTAAATGGAGCTGAGCCGGGTCAGTATGATGAAGCTGTTATAACGTGTAATTCGTGAAATCAATAAACAAAAGCAGGATCAGCTTATTGACCAGATATGTTCACCTAAAGGAATTTTACTTGAATGCATTGCATCACATAGACAAAGAAGAAAGTGTAATCAAGTAGGCTGTAATGTGTAATGTATATGTACTACAGTAGTACTACTACAGTACATTTCGCATGACCCGTTTATATTTTTCTAACTTATGAGTTCAGTTGTACATAACCATAAGTCACACGATTGTGATATTCCTTTTTACATGGTTTATTATACCCTACAACTTAAAGGAGCAGTTCACCCCCAAAATTACCTTTTTTTCTATTGATTACTCACGCCATGTAGACTTGAGTTCAATATATTTTTTTTGTATGTCACATTCCTAAGACAAACAATTGATTATAGTAAATTCAACCCCATTGATTCCGGATGGGGACCCAACTGCATTTGGGTCCACATTCGGAATCAATGGGAGTGAACTTATTGTAATCGAATTGTCTTAGGAATTTAACATCAACCAAAAACTATTATTGAACTCATGTCTCCATGGCTTGAGTAATCAATAGAAGAAAAAAAACATTTTGGGGATGAACTACTCCTTTAATGACAAATATTATCCAAGCAAGCTTGTTCATTGTTTTCTTGGCACTATCTGGTCATCTTATTGTTCATAATAATACAGCAAAAGCTGTTGGGCAGTGTCTTCATACCATTATGAGCTTGTACCCAAGCTTAGATGTATTGTAATGTTCATTTGTACTTTTAAAGCCGTTATCTAATTTGGTATATGGTTAGTACAGCTAGCCTCGTAAACCAGCCTCCTCCTGAAAGGTTTAAGAGGCTATAGTACAGCTCAAATCAAACCACACGGTAATTTCATTCAAACAACTTTATTCACATATTCAACATACTGTATTACTCAAGAAAGTAATGGAATTCCAACCTATTTGTATGAAACATAAAAGAGGACTTTCTCAAGTTTCTAAAACTACAATAGCCCCCTATAGAACATCACCCTCCGCTGTATAACTGTTAGCTCTGAGATGAGCTAAAAACAGTTCTAAAGTGGAAGGTGAGGTTCTGTATGGGCTAAAACTACAATAGAATCATTTCAGGGGAAACTTCTGCAGCCACGGTCTTTAAGTTGTACTGTACATTCACTTGCACCTCTCAAAGCCTTTCAATGCAAAATGAAACAAACAGAAATAGACACATAGAATTGTGACAGAAGTTGGAGCTGTAGAGCAATATAGAAATATATGAACAGAATCAAAAGAAAGCACACTGTCTGGAACTGTATAATGTTGTTGGATAGCAAAACAAGGGGGGTATCTACCGTCCGGTATTAGAATGAAAATGATGTCTTAGCTGCAAACTGGGTGCCCATAGTACTTTCCTTGGCAGTGTTCTCCCTTCTGATATTGAGGAGCAATGTGCAGTAATAAGATTCAATAGTACAAGGTTCAGTTACAAATGCAGCATTTAAATTCAAACTCAGTGCTAAAGAGTATTTAGTTGTCACAGTAACATCAACATAAAAGCAACACCCAAAAACAAACAAAACACAAGAAGCAAAAATAATTATATATGAGTCACACTGTCAATCCCATCAACTCACATGACCAGCCCAGCTCCTTCTCGGGTAGGGACGCTACCATGTCGCTCTCCTTGAACTGCATCTCGTTAATGCTGGTGATGAGTAAACTCTTCTTCTTGTTTTCTGGATAATTATGACATCATTTGCAACCAAATCTTACGCTTGCAGTCTGTGTGATCACCTGTCCGTCACAGAACCCACCTCCATTCAACAGTCTCTGATGGAATCTCTTTGGAAGTGCCTCCACCGATTCAAGGCTGGTGCTGAGATGCCCCAATGTGTCACAGGAATGAGAGCAAAGGATCAGTAATCACATTGGCCAAAGGAGCTGGCTGGATCCTGCTTACAAAAAGTTACCCAGGGGTATTTCCAAATGTCCTTCACTTATGGTACTTTTCTATATTATGTCCAACTGAAAAACATGCATGTCTCTATAGGAAAAAATGTCTTTGTGAGACAATGGCTTTGGATCAGGCAGCAAAAAACTGAGAAAAAAAAAACTAAACAAAAACAGACATGAGTAGATCAAAGAACAGAAATTGGATATGTAGAGGCCTAGAAGACTATCTTTGGCCTTGGAGTTTCTTCTGGGGAGCTTCACACACAAAGAGCTCTGGGGAACCTGCACATGGGGAAGACAAGAACAAAATTATTTATTTTGAAGCAGTAACTACATCTTCCATACCAATATGAGTAAACTTGACTTGAGATTTCAGCTGTAGGGCCACATAATTGGGCCAATACGGCCATGATGGAGCACATCAGTGCATTTAAAAAGAGGTGTACGGTGAGCTGTGTGGGATGGCTCTATTCTTACCTGTCCTCTGTGAACCCATCCATCTCCTCTTCATCATCCAGCTCCATGTCCAGCTCATTGTCGAGGCAGCCGTGGCCGTACCCGCTCATGACACTGCAAGGAGACCTCATTTAAAACATATGCATAGAGTACACGCTGATAAGAACGTATTATTCAAATCCAAAGTAAGATAAAAGGCCGTAATGTGGCTGCTAACCTGACAGAGCGACATGTGAAGAACACAATCCTCTTCAGCTTCTTGTTGTAGAAGAAGTAGTTGAACGACCAAAGGCTGCCCTCTTCGCCGAAGGGGTCAGAGTCCAGGTCAGGGTTGTAGCTGTGGGCAGACATGGACACATCCGTATTTCAAACCAGTAACACAGCAGTATTAATGCAAAAATGAATAGCTACGACATTCCCCTTGTACAAACAGACGGCAGACACACCTATAAATGTCACAGCCCTGTAGGGCGATCTCCTGGTCGATTGCGTTCCACAGCTCCGGCCCCAGCGAGTTGAACTCCTCTCCGACAGCTGAAAATAAGCTGCTGTTCACTGCATTGGCCACCTGAGGGAGAGGTAGACAACACAACACAGTCACATGTGTGTCCAGTTTGGAGGAATGCCCTTGTCAGGGTAGTAACCCGAGTCAGTCCCCAAGTGAGAGTGCCTCACAAATACAACTTTCAGAAAATTCCAAGGGATCCCTCATTTGTCTTTTTATTTTTGTTAGGATAGCACTGACCCAGTTGATGCTTGGCTCCCGGCTGAACTCGTGGGCACGCGCCGCGCTGAAATCGTAGTCGGGCCTGAATGACTCGTTGAGCGTCGTGATGAGGTAGAATAAAGTCTTCCTGCAACACTTGTCACTCAAAGGGTTCTCCCCATCCTCACTGCTCTTCGCCAGCCTGGATAAATAGGAACAAGGAGTGTAATAAGAGATGGAGAGAGAATGAAAGGAAAACCTTTGTGACGTAACAGTCTCAATCTTTTTTCTTCTTATTTTTCAGTGTTTACATCACATAGAAGGATGCCATATACTATTTTCCTATTACCTACGGTGAGATTAATGACCGAGGTACAACTGCTACATGTCAAACAATATAGTACACGTACTGTGGGCTGCAGTACTACTCACTGTGAAGGGCTGGTGGCTGAGGGGCAACTGGCAGACTGAGGTGGAGATAGGGCCTCCAAGACATGGGGCTCCCCCTCCTGGCAGAACTGCTTAAACATGTGTTTGTCATCCCCTGCCATCTTACAAGAGTAGCTTTCAATCCTACAAAGACACATAGTGATGTTGTATTACTATATCATTATATCCATTATTCTACGTAGGGACACAATTCCTTTACACACAAATAACACTTGTTTATTTATTTCCAAAGTATATTACGTTTGACCGAACTTGATAAACTTGAGCAAATTTAAAAGTGACCTTGCGAAATGTTCAGTGTGCCTTATTTCTTTTGTCAATCAGGACAGCTGTAATCTACTTGACAAACAGAAGGCTGATGATGTAACATGCCAATGTTACAATGTTCCCCTAAGGTGCTGTAAAAGTGTTTCTGGGTCAGATTCCACTGTAGGCAGAGATAGGAACAGGGCTGACTGGTGTGTGTTTACTTTCCCCCCACCGTATCCAACACAGTTATGCAAGAGCAAAGTTTGTGAAACTTAAGAATGGCCTGTCTCAGAGCCTCAGATAGCCTGGCTAGTCTAATAATAGGGGCAATGGTTTGGCTGAGGGTATACAAAGCATTGTGAGTTTGTAGATAAGCAATGCATTGTGAGCGATGTACAGTGAATCTGCCATCGTCTGCAATGTATTTTCAATGTGTAACACGATGCACATCCAAGTAGAAATCAGGCTTTTAAGCTTGGGAACTGCTGCGGTCATGACGGCTGCTGTACTAATCCACTAAGCAGCCTAAACACCAGCAGCTTGGCAGCTACAGCAGCACTCAGCTGTGATATGGGGGTGTGTATACATGTGTGTGTGTGAGAGTGTCTACTCCTATAATGATCTCCATTACAGTCTTCAAATAGCCACAAAGACATGTTAGAGGACACCGTGTGGTGCGTCAGAGCAGGTCACAGCCAGTATAGAAGCATAATCGATGTCCTAAAACACTACACTGAGGCTAGGCTGCTACCAATTGCCGTTTATGCGAGTATTACCGATAAACCTGAAACACACCACGAATGGTGAAAACAGCAGGGGTTGTGTGTGGTGGGCCTGGTGGCAGTCTGTAACTTAGTGTGTATATATTTTTGGCTGTAGACAGCCTGATTTGTAGCCAGTCAAGTTCAAGTTAGTCAGCATATAGTTGAGTAGAATAAGGGATGTGAAATTGCTGCTGTGACCCCCACTGTTGTCAGCCGGTAGTCTATTTGGGTCCATTTTAGCCTTCCCTCCCCCAAATAACAGAACCTACATTTAAGGCCCGTGCAGACTGGGCAGATCCCGGGGGCGATCAGATTTCGGGATGAATTTTATGACCCCCCCCCGGGAAAATCGTTCGGTCGGCTCCGGACTCTGTCTTGGGTTTGAACGGAACCCCGACACGATTGGATTATGTTAATGGCCTTTTTATGACCTCGGGAGCTCTTCCGAGAATATCAAACTTGCTTGATATTCTCTGGCCATCGGGTAGAAATCCTTTACAATTATTGTCGTCTGAATGAGACCACGGGATTACTTCAGATTATATCAAGCCAGCTCCTCTCCTTTTTTTGCTGTGCAGAGTGTAGGCTATTCTATCACCTCACAAAAAAGCCTTTCCCCACGACAACACGGGTACCCCCATACGGCGGTTTCATTTTACGCCCTCAAGAAGATTAATAGGGTCCATTTGGTTACCATCTCCATCATTAAGCTGGGGATCACCTGGAACACCCTCATTGACCATTGGTGGTCCCCGGACCACTATTTGAAGCACCAGCTATGATCAGATCACCTCACGAAAAGCCTTTCCCCACGACAACACATGGGGATATATATTATATTTTTGCCAGACCCATGAAATGGGTAGGCCTACATAAGCAAATGTCGGTCCGGGTTTTCTATATAAAGGGTATATATGATGATGACATGATGATGACATGCCTACAAAAGGCATGATGTCATAAATGATGATGACAGACAGGGGGTCTGGCACAACCAGGTTGACCTGGTCTAGTTTTTTATACATTTATAAAAGATAATAATATATTGGGCTATCATCTGGCGTTCTTTTTTCTTTATTTTTTTTGCTGCGCAGATTTGGCTAGGGCAGCGTACGCCTATGCTATTCTATCACCTCACAAAAAAGCCTTTCCCCACGAAAACACGTGGGGATATAATATCTTTTATTATTTATATTATATTTATATAAGATAGGCTAATAATATATTTGGCTTGGAGTTGGCTGTCAAATCATCTTTTACGGCGTCACAACGGCAAGCTTTGGTTTGACAGTTGAGTTCGCCTTGGCAGTAGGCTATTATTCCATATGATATGGTCCATATGTTTCTTCCCTTTTTAATTAATTTTATTATGTTATAACGATGTAGCCTACGGCTGAAATAAACTGTGCGTCCGAGCGAGCGCACTGCCGCACTCCCTTGGTTTGTATTGTCCCGTTCAGTGCTGTGCGCGCATCGAGTGTGCATGTGCTTTCTTTCTCCTCAAATAAATGCTGGATCACAGAGGTAACATCCAGAGCTTATCCATCACAATGCTTTCGCATCAAACAAAGTAATCACTCAAACCTATCATGTGTGACCAAGTTTAACAACTTATTGACGAAGAAGGTAGACAACCTCTCTTGCGTTGTCGCGTGCACTCTCCCTCTCTTTTTTCTTTTTGAGAGAGCGACACACACACACACACACACACACACACACACACACACACACACACACACACACACACACACACACACACACACACACACACACACACACACACACACACACACACACACACACACACACACACACACACACACACACACACACACACACACGGCATCCAAGTGTCTCTCCGCTCTCAAAAGTGGTCATTAATAAGCTGCTAATCATTGTGAATGCTTGCATGTGTGCGCATCTGTTCAATATAGGAAATTGCCCATTACATCAAAGTGAGCCTTTCTCCGCACTCAATAAGCCAAAAAAAAAGAGGTTAAACTTGAACTCTGTCGGACTGTGACTGTCCCACCTTCAACCAACACTGTCAGAGTTGCACTTGTAGGCCTATAGGTCAATTTAGAACCCTTTTAATTAATTAATATATTAGGTTGAGTTGCGTTACATAACATGCAGAGGCTTGTTTGCTCTACTGCCCTTAGCTCTGGTCCATCGCTTTCACCTCCCGCATTGCTCCCGGTGAAGCTCTGACAGACCCGTCGGGAAACGCATGGACTCGAGATTGTCGGCCCCGCCGAGCGCTCAATACTAGTGAAAATAAACAAAACCGTTTCACTACTCACCAAACCAAAGGTCGTTTTGCGCTTTTGAAAGTCTATTCTCCGCGGTGGTGAACCCCTCAGCACCCCACCTACTCTGTAAAATACATTATTTTTGTCATGAAATAAAGTGCATCCAACTCGACCGCCGCTTATTTCCGGGTTGTGAACCATTGTATCTGCGGTGGCCGCTAGGTGGCCTGAGGGGTGTGCGTTTTATTTCATGACAAAAATAATGTATTTTACAGAGTAGGTGGGGTGCTGAGGGGTTCACCACCGCGGAGAATAGACTTTCAACAGCGCAAAACGACCTTTGGTTTGGTGAGTAGTGAAACGGTTTTGTTTATTTTCACTAGTATTGAGCGTTCGGCGGGGCCGACAATCTCGAGTCCATGCGTTTCCCGATGGGTCTGTCAGAGCTTCACCGGGAGCAATGCGGGAGGTGAAAGCGATGGACCAGAGCTATACTGCCCTTAGCCATCAACAGTGATCTCAAGAACAGATACAACTTATCAAGCAACCTCATATGCCCCATTTACCTACTTTTATGACATCAAACATGGAAAAGCCCCAGTGTATTTATTTAAGTAGTCATGTAGGGACTTGTCTGTCTTGTTTACACTGACTGCACTTGCACTACTTCCAATGCTGCTCCTTCCAACTACTTGGGCACAAGTGTTTGTCTGGCAGTGGCAGGACTGTTGATGATGAGCCCATTGAGCTGCTTTCCCAGTCTGGACTTCAAAAATAGAAACACTCAACTTAACTTTAAGCCAGTCACAAACACACTCAGCACTATAGGTGGGCGTGTTTGTGCAATGTGTGCGCACGCGCACACACACACACACACACACACACACACACACACACACACACACACACACACACACACACACACACACACACACACACACACACACACACACACACACACACACACACACACACACACACACACACACACACACACACAGGTAAGGCTTAAACTTGGCCTCTAGAAAAACAACACAGATCATCACCATAGCTTCAAGACCCATCTGTTCCATGTTGATTTAATTTTGGCAGACAGAGGAAGTAAATACCTGGCCCTGCAGATCGTGCAGAGGTCTGGACACTATTTATATAGTATACATCTTACATAATTGTGGGCTCGCCTGGAAGGCGAGCACACGTATGTTATCTTCATTATTGTGGGCTCGCCTATAAGGCGAGCACACTTTAGATATTGTCATTATTTATTTATCTATCAGGCAGGCATATCAAGTATCAAAAAACTTCGGTTCCTTTCTACTCCTACATACTTAGTGAGAAAATGAAAATAAAAACATCAATGTGTTCAGTTTACAGTGGCGAAGTGTGCTATTACTTTTTACAGCAATCGGCCAAATGGTGGCGCTGTAGGAAGCCTTCGAAAGTGCGAACTTTGAACAGGTATAGCTCATGCTGTGTTTGAGGTACAGGCATGAAACCTGTATACACGTATGCGTCTCCTCATGCCGAACAACTTTTAGCCTCTGACTTTTGACCTCTGACCTTTAGATCTCCCACAATTCGGAATTATATGAAAAACAGTAAAAATCTATCTCCTCCTGGGTTTTTTTCGATACGCGCACAAAACGCCGTTCACATGAACTTTGGACCAATACGGTCAAACTAGTCTCGGCGGATTTCTTTTAAAGTGAAATATAATTTTTTAATAATTCAATAAATATTGCAGTTTTATGCAAATTATTCTTCGGCCTCTAAATCATACATGCAAAGTTACACGTTCATGGCATTTGGCAAAGATGTAGAGGGTTAGTCAAGGTATCACTGAAACCAATTTTATTCCAATCGGCCAAAGGGGGGCGCTATACGAAGCGTCTGAAAATTCAAACTTCAAACGGGCATAAGTCATGACTCGTTTCGTTTGAAGACATGCAACTTGTTACACGCGTGCTTTGACTCAAGCGGAAGACATCTGTGTCGTTGTTAAGTAAGCTCCGCCCTTCGATTTTCCGCCACTTTGAGCAGTTTGTAAAACGCGTAAACCCGCTTTTATTCTGGAATTTTCGCGTCACGTGCACAAAACTTTTTTTACGTGAACTTTGGACCGATATCTAAAGATCTGTCAGATCGGATTTCTTTAACATTGAAACATGCTTTTTTAAATAATTCAAACAATATTGCATTTTTATGCAAATTATTCTTCTGCCTCTAAAACATACATGCAAAGTCACATTTTCATGACAAAATAGTGTAGAGGGTTAGTTCAAATATCACTGAAACCAATCTTACCCCAAATGGCCAAAGGGGGGCGCTATATAATTTTGAGCAGTTTGTAAAACGCTTAAACCCGTTTTTATTCTAGGATTTTTTTTGCAATTTGCATGAAACATTCTACACGCAATCTAAGGACCTTTATCTAACATGCCTATGAAGTGCACACAAAAAAATTATAAAATAATAATAATAAATATAGCTGCAAGCAGCGATAAAGTGGCCAAAGCCAAAAACACCTCAAATCATGAACACAGCCTGCAATGTGCGTGAAATCTTGCAAGCACATTCCCAATAGGTCAAGGAACAGATACCACCCTTCTTACATTGGCCTGTTATAGCGCCACCAGCGGGTCAACTTTTGCACAACACATTTTTGGAACAAAATGGACCAATCTTTGACGTCAGTAACGTCAAAGAGAGCACTGCCTGCGATCTTGACATTTTGTACTTTTATAGCCATTGTTTTCCGGCTTGAAGCGAGCCCACAATTGTTTCGAAGGAACAATATTTTTCTAGTGACAATATCTAACCGTCATATCAAGTTCTCCTCAAAACTTCGGTTCCTTTCTACTCCTACATACTTAGTGAGAAAATGAAAATAAAAACATCAATGTGTTCAGCTTACTGTGGCGACGTGTGCTATTACTTTTTACAGCAATCGGCCAAATGGTGGCGCTGTAGGAAGCCTTCGAAAGTGCGAACTTTGAACAGGTATAGCTCATGCTCTGTTATACGTACAGCCATGAAACCTGTATACACGTATGCGTCTCCTCATGCCGAACAATTTTTACGCTCTGACTTTTGACCTCTGATCTTTAGATCCCTCAGAATTTGGAATTATATGAAAAACAGTAAAAATCTATCTCCTCCTGGGATCTTTGCGATACGCGCATGAAACTTTTTTCACATGAACTTTGGACCAATACGGTCAAACTAGTCTCGGCGGATTTCTTTTAAAGTGAAATATATTTTATTAATAATTCAATCAATGTTGCGGTTTTATGCAAATTATTCTTCGGCCTCTAAATCATACATGCAAAGTTACACGTTCATGGCATTTGGCAAAGATGTGGAGGGTTAGTCAAAGTATCACTGAAACCAATTTTATTCCAATCGGCCAAAGGGGGGCGCTATACGAAGCGTTTGAAAATTCAAACTTCAAACGGGCATAAGTCATGACTCGTTTCGTTTGAAGACATGCAACTTGTTACACGCGTGCTTTGACTCGAGCGGAAGACATCTGTGTCGTTGTTAAGTAAGCTCCGCCCCCCGATTTTCCGCCATATTGAGCAGTTTGTAAAACGCGTAAACCCGCTTTTATTCTGGAATTTTCACTCCACGTGCACAAAACTTTTTTTACGTGAACTTTGGACCGATATCTAAAGATCTGTCAGATCGGATTTCTTTAAAATTGAAACATGCTTTTTAAAATAAATTCAATGAATATTGCAGTTTTATGCAAATTATTCTTCTGCCTCTAAATCATACATGCAAAGTAACATGTTCATGGCATTTGGCAAAGATGTAGAGTGTTAGTCCAAATATCACTAAAACCAATCTTACCCCAATTGGCCAAAGGGGGGCGCTATATCATTTTGAGCAGTTTGTGAAACGCTTAAAGTTGTACCATGTAACTTTTTTTATAAAACAAATCTTAAAATTGTCCTAACTGTTAAATCGCTAAAGTTTTAGAACACCCACTCCGTGAATTTCAGCCTGTAAAGCCTTCTCTATATATGTAAACTGCGATCCTTGCCGGGGACCGGATCTCGCGCCAAAATTGCGTCATCACACTACCGGCCAATCACAGCGAGGGTTATACAACTGCCGGCCAATCACAGCGCATCTTGAAGTGGGGTCGCTATGGCAGCCATATTTGTTGTCGCCCGTTTGTACCATCCCTTCTCTAGGTAATTTCGCCTACCAGGCAGGGTGAAGGAATCCGTATCTGGAATTACTGAACGCACAGGAACAAGGGACCCCTCAAAAGATAGATCTCAGCGAGGTGGAGGCAGACGCGGGGGTCTGAAGGTACGAAAAACGGCCGAAAGACGCGGACGCGACCGCGGTTTGCTATAGGGCTAATGACCACTAGTTGGGCATCTTACACAGTATAGCTTTAAACCCGTTAGGATTTATTTTTGCAATTTGCATGAAACATTCTACACACAATCTAAGGACCTTTATCTAAAGTGCACACACAAAAAAAAAAAATAATAATGAATATAGCTGCAAGCAGCGATAAAGTGGCCAAAGCCAAAAACACCTCAAATCATGAACACAGCCTGCAATGTGCGTGAAATCTTGCAAGCACATTCCCAATAGGTCAAGGAGCAGATACCACCCTTCTTACATTGGCCTGTTATAGCGCCACCAGCGGGTCAACTTTTGCACAACACATTTTTAGAACAAAATGGACCAATCTTTGACGTCAGTAACGTCAAAGAGAGCACTGCCTGCGATCTTGACATTTTGTACTTTTATAGCCATTGTTTTCTGGCTTGAAGCGAGCCCACAATTGTTTCGAAGGAACAATATTTTTCTAGTTTATATACTATACTATACTAGTCAGTATCTCCTCAATACTTTGGCGCGCTTCATCTCTTAAACGCTTACACCTTTCAACACCATTCAAATTTTTATGTGTTCAGCTTACTGAGGACAAGTGTGCTTGTATTTTTGGTTTTGAAATGTTTTGTAGTATAAATATAAAAAAATAAAAATGTTTAACTTTAAGCACCCAATGCATTTCCAATGGGTCCCCAGAGTGGAGAGAAGGATAATAGACCCATGTTTATGTTAAGGCGCTGTGGCTGCAGTGTTCACACTTCAGATATGCTATCTATATCATTGCGTTCACACAGGTCTGCTCTCTGATTTGATCCAAATGTCTAAGCTGTGTGATGTATAAAACTATAGTTATAGTTAAAACTATAAATAAATGTCCCTCTCCACTCTACTGATTACACAGCTGTGATCAAGAATCAAGTCCGGGCGATGGGATGTAAATCCCATAGCCATATATCCTAGAGCCCGCAGGGACAGTCAGCCATATTAGTGGTTGTTGTTGGTTGTCAGGGAGATATCAAAACCAATGCATTTCCAAGTCAGATCCACAAACACAATAAAAGCCATGCTCCACTCCTCAGTCTGGAGTGGCCACATAGAAGAACGCCTTGGTTATAGACATAGTGGAGGACATATGTGATCTGGGATTGTTAGCCTACAGTATATGCACTCAATATACTCCACTACAGTTGGAGTCCATTTGACAGTTGCTGGTTCCCAAACACAGAATCAAAAATGTAGATCTAGAACACATATAATATGTACAGTACAGTAAGGTTCAGTAGAGTACAGTAAAAGTACAGTAAGGTTCAGTAGAGTACAGTAAAGTACAGTAAGGTACAGAAAGGTACAGTACAGAAAGGTACAGTAGAGTACAGTACAGTAAGGTACAGTAAAGTACAATACAGTACAGTAAGGTACAGTAGAGTACAGTAAAGTACAATAAAGTACAGTAAAGTAGAATAAAGTACAGTAAGGTACAGTGGAGTACAGTAAAGTACAGTAGAGTACAGTAAAGTACAGTATAGTAAGGTACAGTAGAGTACAGTACAGTAAGGTACAGTACGGTACAGTAGAGTACAGTATAGTATAGTACAGTAAGGTACAGTACAGTAAGGTACAGTAGAGTACAGTACAGTAAGGTACAGTAGAGTACAGTAAAGTACAGTAAGTTACAGTAGAATACAGTAAAGTACAGTACAGTAGAGTACAGTAAAGTACAGTAAGTTACAGTACAGTACAGTACAGTACAGTACAGTACAGTAAGGTGCAGTACAGTATAGTAAGGTACAGTACAATACTGTAAGGTACTGTACCTTACAGTACCTTAAAGTATCCTATTTGTTGGGTTGGAACCGAGCCCACACTGTTTCGAAGGAACAGTATTTCTAGTTATAATTTGGTATTATTGCTTGCCATTATTGTAAAGACCAGTCCACCAATGCAACATGCAACTGCAACCTGCAACTATTAACCCCAATGGCAGTTGCAAGGAGTTGCATTGGAGTGGCCTGCCTTAAAACAGTTTTGTTGAAAGGACTGGGGTTGCAAATAGTTCCATTGGTGAGATCTGGCCTTTAACGATGAGGCACATTCATGGCGTGCAGAGACACCAGATAACATTGGGAAAACATCAAGGCAGATCAGATTCGACCCATTACCTGCCAATGATGCGAGACTCTCCCGTTTCAACACACAGCTGAGAGCTCATGGCCTCGAAGCTGGAGTTCTCCAACAGTTTCATGTTGTCTGGAAAGAAGTGAACAAAATACATGTTAAAACGTAAAACAAAGATTATTATCATGTAGGGAGAGTTAGCATTAATATTAAGGTTTGGTTACAGTTTTGTATAATGTATTTGGCCCAAGCAGCCACTGTGTCGCTGTGAAGTGTCAAATGACAAGATAATCCTGATGGAAACAAACTCAATACGTATCACTCTGACAAAACAACTACACAACATTGAACTTGTTGCTATTAAAGTTAACTGTAGATGTGGGTGCAAGACTATCATAGATGTTATTTTATAGAGTAACATTAAGCAAATGTCAGACTCCTACGATAGCCTTGGATCAAGACTATCATAGATGCATCTAATCAATTTTGACATTTGCATATCTATAATCATAGACACTAAAGTAAAAGTCAGACTCGATCATATACATCCAATAGTCTTGATCCAAGGCCATCTTAACTGTGTTGACACAGTCAGCAACTTACAAAGAGATAGAGAGGTTGCAGTTGCAGAGATAAAACATGGCTATTGGTGCCGCAAAATACTTTTATAAAATAACAATTCATATAATATTACTGGTTTTGTCGCGCGACAGTATAACAGCGCCCCCCTGAGACCAGTTACAGTAAATTTAAAATAAATAAAAATAATTTCCTCTTTCTGTTATCTCTACCGCCCCTCCCCCACACTAGTCGAAGTTGCTGTAATTTGTCTTCCTGGTTCCATTTTACGCCCATTTCACTTCCATAACTTACCAAATAGTAACAATGTCAGCACAAGCGGAAAGTTACGTGTTCTTGACACTCAAGTCGTAGATAACAGTGGATTTTCGACGTCCCCCGCTTTGTTGTTGATCTGCGTTCGTTCGCTGGCTCGCTCGGCTGGCTGCTTATTTATTTATTTATTTTATTTAATGGCTGAGTCCTCTTCTTAATTCCTGGCAGATATTAAGCATCTTTCCAAAGCACTCGGTCGAGAATGATGCGTTCTGGAGACGTTCGTCGTTATAGAAAAACTGCTCTTGCCGATTAAATGCGACGAAATTAAATCCAAAGATCGTTTGAGTCCGTCTGATTCGCTCTGCAGCGGCATCCCTTTTGACCTGGTTTCACAAAACGTCGAGCTGGATCAAGTCGCCTCCACAACGCGACTCGATCATAAAACAGCAGTGGGCAAAAAAATAGCTCGTCTTAATCGAAGCAGGAAAGGAATGGGACAGTTTTCTTTAAAATACTCAGTATTTTCCTGTTAAAATCGTCGGTCGGACCACAACAACTGACAACAATCCCTCCTCCGCTGTTTGTCTGTACAATGGTGAAGCCAAGCCCCCTTTTCAATAATAATTTATCCTTGACTCACAACACGCCTACTCTGCGTGTCACCGTGTGTGATTGGCTGTTAGACCTGTCAACATCGTTAAATCCGATGAAGCGATTGGCTAAAATGTTTATTTTAGCCAACAAAGACTCTTTTTTTATGTGTTTACATTTATTTAGTAATATAACGAAAACATTATCATATTACAGAATCATGTTCGCATGGGGATACAATTACCGGTATATGTATTTATAATACGAGAGCCCGAAGGACTGAAGTTGATTTAGGTTTGTTTTTGTTTTAATTGTTATTTGTATATCTGATTCTTGTGTATTTAATGATCAAATGCAGCTTGTAGTCGGTACACCAGTTCAACATTCTGCTTTATTTTAATGGCTTCATCATGAAGATACTGTTTCAGTCATTGAAAATATCAATTTCTTCATTTGACTCATTTTGTTTTTTTCCACATTTTTGTTGCATATTCATTCATAGTTGTCAGTTGTGCATTCTCCACACCGACGTGTAGACTTTATTGTCCCTACTCCCTAGCCTAGGGTAAATTTCATGCATGCCTGTGGATGGAATGGATATTATTACTGCTGATAAACGTACAATGAAAGCATGCTGCAGTAATGCGTATTTTGAGAAGAATGTGGGTCATATTTGGTCCAACTGGAAAAACTTGCAGTACTGTACTGGAAAAGGAATGGATACCAATACCAACCTTCAGAATTATCTCTGTTTGTATGCATTGCACAACATATCCATTATATAATGTAATTGTTTAATGTTATTCAAATACAGTATCTTTTATTTGTAATGATAGCGGCCCAGTGGCCTAATGGATAAGGCATCAGCCTCCGGAGCTGGGGATTGTGGGTTCAAGTCCCACCTGGGTCGATTCTGGCCAGATTTTGACCATCAACAGTCAGGCTAGCTATCTGCTACTCTTCCTGTACACAGTGTTATCTCACAGAACTGATTGCAAAAATACTGTGTCTGCTTTGACCTAATTCCCATATTGTAAGTGTTACTTTATGTTTACATATCTTAATCATGCTGTAAAGAACACATACACATTATGATATCTGCTAGTTGGTCTTATTTGTATAATACACAGATGAACACTTTATTACACCTTTTACTTTTTTATATTTGTTTGAATATTTTATAGATTTGCTCTTCTTATTTAAAATGTGAAAATTACACTGATTTATAATGGAAGTGATGACCTGGTTTGGAAAGCCCCAGCTGTACTCCTTCAATTTACCTTTTAATTTGCCCCTTGTGTGGAGATGATACCACTCTGAATAATTGACTGTGTATGGATAAGTATGGATAACTGTATGAATATTGTATTGTGCTATTCGCCCGCCCGTATTTTTGTTTGTATTTTTCTTTTTGTTATTGTTTCTGTTTATCTTTAATTTGTTTTATTGCAGTTTGTATATTATGTATATTATTACTTTTCTGTCACTCATTTTCTTGTGTAAACTCAATAAAAAATTTGATTATAAAAAAATAAAAATAAAAATTGAAATTTGATAGTGTAGTGTAGTGATAGTGTAGTGATAAATAAAACCTTCAGATTATTCAGATTCAATTAGTGGGAAGCTTGCAAAAAAAAAACAAAAAAACCTACACCTATAAACTTGTGATGTTATAACATTAGGTTGGAGTTGAAGGTAATTATTGGAAAATGTATCTTTGGCCAGTTGTTTTTAATAAGAAATGTATTAACACAAATATACAGTATAGCAAACAATAATGCCAATGGTCAAAAAAACATGCATGCAGTGAGTCACTCGGGCACATAGTCGAGCACATTCTCAAGGCATGTGGTTTCATTGTCCAGGTACTCCAAGATCACATTACCCCCAGTGTATAGGGGTGTCTCTGGGTGAGCCAGGAGGGATTGCAGTGTGTCATCCATCCGCAAAGCTTCACCTGTCTGGGGATGGCACAACCGCAGCTTCTAAATATCACCAAGACAACATCCGTAAGGAAGACAGAAGCATGTTGTTACTTGCTAGCTACATACGTGTGTAAGAGAGTACTTCACAAATGTCTTGTCCAATGAAAGGGTTAGAAGTAAAATGTTGCTGACATTTTTTTTGTTCTCTTCTTCTCCTTGATATGCATTATTGTTTTTTATAGCATGTGTTGATGAATTGAATACATAGGACCACAATGGAAACAAGTCCCCAGGTCTTCTGTGTGTTATCCTTTTAGCCTTATGACTGCACCACATGCTGTTTACATTTCTGACTAACAAAGTATTCAATCAATCCTCCCTGGGGACTCGTGGGGAGGAAAGGGAAATATGGTTTGGCCAGGGTAGAAGTGAGGAAACTGGATGCCTCCTTTCTGTACTTTGTAAATGCATAATATTAAAATTAACAAAAGAAAATGTTTTATTTGAATCAGGAATGGTATTGTGATATTACCTTAGCTGCCAGTACATTGTTGTTATTTTTTAGGCTGGCTAGAGTGGCAGCATAATCCACCACCTTTCCCACACTCCACTTGGAACAGAAGAACATGGGTTTGCTGGAGTCGTCAGATTCTTTGGGGAGATGCACCTGAAAATAGGTCCTCTCCGCCTGGAAATCCAAATATATATATATATAAAAAATACATACACAATTCACATAATCACTGATAATCATAAGAACATTCCAGGCACATACAGTATAACAACATTTTGATGCTCGATTAAACAAACACAATTAAAGCAGTACTACGTGCAAGTGCTGACATTTTTACCATTGAGCCAAGAGAGCCTGCCTGCTTTCTCAGGGGATAAATTGAATCTTGACCATCAGGCTAAAATTTGAGTAAGATACTGTCTATGTGAGACATGACCTTTGACAAAATCTAAATGTCTCAATAGAAGAGCAGGGAGACTAAATACAACCACCAATTAAATAAGTTATATTCTATTAACATACTTTACCATAAATATTGGAGAAAATAAAATGTATAAATTAAAAGAAGTTACATAGTAAGTGAGGCTTTAACAACCCAGCTCAATTTTTTTTTTTAAAGTTACCTGTGGCAGTCCCTTGTCTCCCACAGCATGCAGTTTCAATTTCATCAATGCCACCTTTGCTGCAGTTGCACTATTCTTTGCCCCCTTCCGTCCCTTTTTGGTGGGTGCCGTCTTTGACTCTTAAAAATAAGAGGGGGGGACAAAAATATATACATGTAATTGGACTAGTGATACAGACCACAGAGTAGTGATACAAAGCAGAGTGTATTATACTGCTCTCGTGTGATTAAAAAAAGAATGGCATAAGAAACATGTAGTGACATGATGTAGGCAATAGGCATGGCTCAGGCTGAGGTTGTCAAAATTGTCACAGACCCACTATCCTTTGCACTAGCTCTTTGGTGGCAGCCATTCGAGGCTTGGGTGTCTCCAGTTTCTCACACTTGTGATCATCTTGATGCCGATGGCTGTAAAGCAAAAACAAGCAGTGTCAATCACAGGGACAGTATTTTTTGCAGGTCGATCAGTCCGAGTGTATCAAAGGGTGCGTTCGGAAATGCGCGCCGGGTGTGTTAGATAATCACCCGCGTCACGGTTACTGAGGTTAGGGTTAGGTTTAGGCATAGTTTTACTGAGGTTAGGGTTAAGTTAGGTTTAGGGGTTAGGGTTAGGCATAGTTTTACTGAGGTTACTGCACTGACTACACTGAGCACACACCCGGTGCGCATTTCCGAACGCACCCTTTGATACACTCGGACTGAACGACCTGCAAAAAACACTCTCCCATCAATCACAGGGGAAATGGGTTCATTCAAATGGGTTTCACTACAGTTTGTCTCAAATGGTATTCTGTTTCTAGTTCATACAACAATATGTAGACTAGTGTACAAATAAGACTGGCTTAAAGAATAAGAGATGAAAGTGTGAACCTACGCCAAACAGAAATGCTTTTCACACTGTGGGCATATGACTGGTAACAGTTCTTTTCCCTTGCAGTCTTGAAATGAACATGGATAACTTGAACTGCCGCCCGAGGTCTGACACTCCCTTTGCTCCGACACCTGTAGAATTAATATACAATATTAACATTATGTGCAAAAACTATAAGCATAGCCAAAGGCTAATTCACAACGAATGCACTCATCACTGTCAAGTGGAAACCTCACCCATGTCCACAACCATTCCTTAATTTCCTTTGCATTATAGAATAAATAATACAAATCTCACATGTTACATTGCTGATTGCGTTGTGAGCTTATAGCTTGTTAGATCTACTATTTTCATGATTAAGTAGGGCATACACGTAATAACAAATACTAAAAAGCAAAGGTTTCTGCGACAAGAACCTGTACCATATTTGTTGGTTAGATTAAATCACATAGGTTACTGCACAATACAACCAGCCTACCTCTGGACATGAATGGGATGCTCTGCTTCTGTGCTCAAGACTGCAAAAGAGGGTAGTTTGGACATTTAATATACAGTAAAAGGAACACCCAAATATCAAAGTGGATTAATTGGATGCCTTAATCTTACCAGAAAATGCCACTACATGAAGCACATACAAAAGGCAGGAAATCTATCGGAAGAAGGAATATTAGGTCATCCGTCTGACACTAAACATTCAAGGGAAAGCTGAAAATATTTATGCCATTGACATCGATTCAAATGTCATTAAACATTAAACTGAACTTAATGTAATGCTATGCTATGAGAGCTTGTAGATATTTCACTACTAATTCATGGTATTTATTACAAATGTATTTGATTTAGGCTATTGATTTATTATTATATTTCTGCATGAAATTATTGTAAAAATCATTACATTTTGTTTTTAATTCATTAAAATGTCTTATTTTTTGAATGTTTTTATAATTAAAAACAAAATGTAGGAAACAAGAAATTAAGGGACCCATAAAAATGTGCACCGCACGTGACCCACAAATGGGTCCCGACCCACTGATTGGGAAACAGTGCTAGCATTAAAGCCTAGCATTAAGGTAACACACATAAACACTAGCTATAAACATAGCAAGTTCTAAGTGACACTTTTCATTCTAAGCCTCAACGAGCTACCACCCAACAGGAGAGAACATCTAACTACTACTAAGTTATAAGAGTTATAAATAACATAACTCTGTGCTTGGCCAAGGAACTTAGCGTTAGCTTAGCTAGCCAATATTGACAACTAAACGACTGATAAATAGGTGCATTGATCGATTGACTGGCAAACAAAGGCTACAAGTGGATATCCATCAAATTCCATACAACGTCGACACTTATGACACAAACCTTGTTGATAACACGTGTCGATTTGGCAATGACTGCCGATGTCTAATTCAGCCATGATGATTGACTGTGATTCTGGAAAATGTCAACATCAACTTTGACCCATAGAGTCATGTCATGTGACTTTGCCATTCCCCCCCCCCCTCCCCCAGCTCAAAAGAAAGCGTTTTGATTGAAGCATATTTGCGGAAAAGATATATATATATATATATATATATATATATATATATATATATATATATATATATATATATATATATATATATATATATATTAATACTTTTATAGTTTTCTTTTGTGTAACCTCGCCTACCAGGCTTTCAGTTTTGTGTAGCAGATGTAGCATTCTCGCCCCCTAGTGGCGAAAAAAAGAAGGACATCTGGGAACTCAGATTATGATATCAGAGGTTTGTTTGATTGATTGATTGAAGACTTTATTAGAAGTTTGCATAGGAAAAGGTACAGTTTCATGACGGTACAGTTCACTGGTACAAGGTCTACTAAAAGGAGATCCATGAAAAGACTAAGCTTATTTCCACTGGAAACCATTGAAGTATCTCATATAAAAGGTGTAAAGTAGTACACCTTTGAGTTATTTGTAGCCTACTTTACTTGAGTATTTCCAATACTTTTACTTCTACTCCACTACATCGGATCGAAATATTGTACTTTTACTCTCTATATTTCTCTGTATTTTTTTGAAAACTTCTTACTAGTTGGTTACTTTATTTTGAGTATTATTACAAAACATAATACCACTTCAGCCCTAAATACATTTCGACCATTTGAAAATATCCGATCTACAAGATCACAATGCATCGCGATACTACGCATTGTGAGCTTGTAGATCTGCTATTTTTCAACAGATTTTGAAAACTTCAAACAGGGCAATGAGGACATTGTGCATAAGGAGTACTTTCCACTTTTGGTGCTTTAAGTACATTTTGATACCAATACCTTTATATATTTTTACTCCTGTACATGTATTCCGGAATGCAGTAGCCTATTTCTACTTTGCAATAGGCTATTACTTCCCACAATGACATCATAACATTAGCAAATAAAATAGACGTTTTTATTAGTAGTACTTTTTCCTCCACTACAAGATAATGTATTATCATGGGCGTCGGTCTTCCAGGTACGTATAGCGTGACGTCATGCAGGTGGAGTGAACTTTCACTGGCTGCCGTTGCTGACTCTCTTTTGAATGCAAGTAGAAGTCGTTGGGCAGGAAGATCAACTTCATACCGAGTTTACCGGCCGAAGAAGTTTTGACGTGACGGTTAGATTTTAATCGTCTAAAAAGTAGTGTAGGCCTACGCTGTAGACCCGGGCAGTGTGTACCAAATACAATTTTAAAAAAAAGGTTAACATTACAATGTCGAGCAAAATTTCGAAACTTTTCAAGGGGAGCAGCTCCCACAGCTCCAGCTCACATTCACATTCATCCAGTTCTTCGAGGTCCAAACAGCATCGTTCGCGGACGGGACCGACCCCACAGGAGGCCATCCACAGGCTGCGAGAGACGGAGGAGATGCTCGCCAAAAAGCAGGACTTCTTGGAGAAGAAAATAGAACAGGAAATAATGGTGGCCAAGAAAAATGGCATGAAAAACAAACGGGGTAGGCTATTTTTGTCTTTTGCTGTGTGCTAAAGAGAAGTCGCATAATTAGCTATACATACATTTAGTAGTCTACTACGTCGTAGACCCTACTAACGGCGAGGACAATATATTGTCAGATTTATATAAGGCACCCTCATGAAGGAGCAAGGCTTTTTACAATTATTTGAAATCTTTAGTTGCTTTGAAGATTGATTGATTGTTTGAATTCTTTATTTGAAGTCTGCATAGTAAAAGGTACAAACAGGAGGTCACTACAGTTCACTGATACATCAACTAACTTAAAGGATTTACACCACAAGAAAGCTTTTGTTCTAGTTTAAATTGGGGTCCTTTTTACAACTCATTCTCATACAAATGTAATAAAATACATTACTAGATGTCGGTTGGTAATTAAAAAAGTTTAACGGTAAATGATTATTCTAGGTGGGAAGTAACGAAGTACAAATACTTCGTTACTGTAACGAAGTACATTTTTCAGTACTTTGTACTTTACTGAGTAATTATTTTTCTGGTTACTTTTTACTTTTATCCGTTACATTTTAACACAAGTATCTGTACTTTTACTCCGCTACATTTTCAAAACAGGCTCGCTACTTTGGTTTTGTGTTAATGTTGCGCCGATGCGTGGCAGATCAAACAAAATGATTACAGCGCTTGATCATCATTCATAGAGGCTGCGTTGACGCTCTGCTGCTGCCTGGCCAGAGTGAGAGTCATTGTGTCAAGTAGGAAAGCACCGGTCTATTTACTTCCTGCAACTAGACTACCAAATAAAACTAATCATATAGCCTACATAACATAATAGCCTAATACCCTATGCTCTTATTTTGAAATCCACGATTTTCATAGGAAGAGGAAGAAAGGTGGTTTAATTCTACCATCATGCTGTAAACCATTCATCTCGTCACAGCTTTCAAACATCAACAATTAATTCACGTGGATTATAACTAACTATGGATTATAAACACAAGACTTTGGCCATATGCTGCTCCTGTAATGCACACGCGTTGGAAATGCGTTCTTTTTTAACCTCCGAAGCTTAGGTGAGTCAGTGCAATTGCTTTTTATCTCATGCTGGATAAAGTTCTGTATGGAAAAAGTGAAACGTTCTGCAGACTCTGCACAACTGTAGCTTCGGTCATCTTTGCCTCGCAAAAGCCTTTAGCGTGTGTGTGTGTGTGTGTGTGTGTGTGTGTGTGTGTGAGAGAGAGCGCGCGCGCGTGCGTGCCCTCATGCGTGTGCATGCATGCATTTGTTTGAATTGATTGATTGAATACTTGATTAGCAGTTCGCATAGCAAACGCACTCCTGTATGATCCATACAGTCTGTATGGCTTGTTTACATTGGGGTCCTCTGACAGACATGCAAAACATCTTAAAGTATAACAGTCAGAAATCTGTCTGTCTGTCTGTCTGTCTGTCTGTCTGTGGATGTGAGATGTATTATAATTATAATTGAACAATGAAAACGACATTCTTATTAGGAAACCTTATCTGTATTTTAACATCAGTCATAATGGTGTAGGCCTACTTGGTGGTCAATTGGCACTTTAAAAAATGGGTTACAAAATCGTGGGATATACATATATTTTTTATAATAATAATGATTGTTCTTGGAGAGTCAAATATTATCTATAACTGGTACTCAGTCTAAAAAAACACTGCTGCATTTAGATTTCACATCATAGTAGGAAACCAATTCTGGGCCAGTTTTAAGACGTATGTTTGGTGGGGATCTTTTAATTTTAATATCCTTAAAATTCTAGAAATATACGGTAAAAATACTTTTACTTTTACTTTAAAAGTACTTTTCAAAGCACGTACTTTTTACTTTTTACTTGAGTAATTATTTGGAATGAGTACTTTTACTTTTACCAAAGTCGTTTTTTTCACAAGTACTTTTACTTTTACTTAAGTACAGAACGTGAGTACTTTTCCCATCTCTCTACCCAGCTGGCAGCATCACATTGAGTCCAAATTAAAATCAACGCCACCTTGTCATAATATCTGCCCTGTGCAATTTTTGTCTTCAAAGCCTAAAAAGGCAAACAATGTAGTGTAATGTTTGTGTGCCGTTTCAGCTGCCCTGCAGGCCCTGAAGAGGAAGAAGCGCTTTGAGCAGCAGCTCACCCAGATTGATGGGACCCTCTCCACCATTGAGTTCCAGAGAGAAGCGCTGGAGAATTCCAGCACCAACACTGAGGTTCTGAAGAACATGGGCTTCGCTGCCAAGGCTATCAAGGGAGTCCACCAAAATATGTAAGTATGCCAGTGGCAAGTAACCGGAAATATGTTGAAACCAATATTTAGAGCATATCAGACTTATTAACGAATAATTGTTTATTTTTATAATTTGTTATAAAAACTCTGTATTCTGCCACTATGTCTTTTAACCACATCTAGTGTCCCTTTTCTGGGCATGTCATGATAGGCAAAAATAGGCAACGTGTTGTGAGCTTGTGGATCAGCTTGATCAGACAACTGATTTCCTACAATGTTTTGAAAAAATGTTTTAGTCTACTACGTACTAACGGTGAGGACAATAATTCTGGCGCTGGTCCCAAGCTGCTGCCTTTACCTTCACTAGGCTACTACTATTTACAACAATGGAGTTAAAGTGGTACATTCTTTCATCTAGGAATGGTGGTGTAGTGTGTGCAGCATCCGTTTCTTTTCTGTAACTGTGGAGTCCATCCTGATTTATGTTTGTGACTGCTGGACACTGATCAAGTGTATCAGAGAAGATGGCAATCAGGAGAATGACTGTAACGCTCCGGCTTAGGGGAAACCAGAGCACCACATAATATGGTGTGGAACACCGACCTTCCCAGCTCCCAAGAACCGCCGTCCAGACAGTTTACTTTCGACTTTTCAAGTTTTTATTACATTTTCTCGGATTGACAGACCTCCGGGGTGGAGGACAGGGTACAACAAAACCAAAACTAGAACAGAAAATATCTTACCTATCAAGAATAAACAAAAGACAAACGCTTCCCCTCCTTAACTGAAAAACAACTATAAATCAAGAACCGATAAATCAAAAAGAAACCCCAGCCCTCTCCCCTTTAGCTGAGAACAAAAGAGATCGAGAGGTGTTTAACAGCGGCGATCGCTCAGGTGGACTCAAGTGTTGTTCAAGCTCACATACAACTACATATCTGTTCAAGGCTTCACATGCACAAATGGCTAATACAACAGCGAACAGGCAGACAGACGGGTTGGGAGTCAGGCAGGCACGGGTTCGCTGACGCCGGCTCACTGACAGCCTTTTAAAGATGGCGCTGTCCTCTGGGCACCAATCCGGACTGGCTGCGACTGGAACTCCCCTCCTATAATAATCCAATCAGGCTCCACACTCTCATATACGCACTCTAGCACACACAGACCCATGCAGCCACAGAGAGGAGAGAAACCTATCCACGAGCATAACGCACAATCCCACCTTCAATATCATAACAATGACACTAGCCAGTCACTGCCATTGACACTAGTAACTCCCTGCCAGCAAGCCCTTGTTGGGAACCAACATAAGGGCATCAATTAAAAGGACATCCCACACTTACTTACGTGGATGTGCTACAGAACGCACAAACGAGCTGGCCAGATGTTTGGAGAATCGAGATGATTGACATTTTTATTGACAAAACGCATACAGTATATATGGAACATGCTGTACTGCTTTTTCTCTACTAAAATGGAAACCGTAACAAAAAACAAACAAACATGTTTTTTGATTGGTTGAATACTTTATTAACAGTTTGTTTGCCTATTTTTTGATTGGTTGAATACTTTATTAACAGTTTGTTTGCCTATTCTACAGAGGTAAGGTTTGCAAAGATTGTTAAAAGGATAACACAAAAAGCCCTGGGGACTTGTTTCCATTGTGGTCCTGTGGGTACTACAATATGGAACATGCTACAAGTTACTCAACTAATTCCTGGTTATGATACCGTGTGATACCATATGGTCAACCGTCTGTGACACATTTATTATATTATTACCACTCACTCTCTTTCTCAGGGACCTTGATAAGATAGACTCCCTCATGCAGGATATCACAGAGCAACAGGACGTGGCTCAGGAGATCTGTGATGCAATCTCCCGACCTTTCGGGGACACATTTGATGAGGTAATAACTTTTTTTTAATAGGCCTATAAAAAAAAAAAATATATATATATATATATATATATATATATATATATTTTTTTTTTATTTTATTTTTTTTTTATTTATGCCTTTGTTGATAGGACAGTAGACTGACAGGACATGGGGAGTGACATGCAGCAAAGGTTGTCGGGATTGGGATCGCTGTCAAGCTGGCATTGCAGCCTATGACAGAATTAAATATCAAATCTATTTTGGCTCTTTTTTTTTAATTTATTTTTGTAAATCCATTTGTTACTACAGAAGATGTTAATATGGCACAGTTCGCTAGGGTCATCTCCCCTTTTTACTATGGCACTGTACTGATCTATAATATAGAATAGAATGCATCTGAGAAAGTCATGATATTAACTTGTGACTTTTTGCTTATTATTTTTCTTTTTAGGATGAGCTGTTGGCAGAGCTAGCAGAATTGGAACAGGAGGAGTTTAAGGAGAGCATGAAGAACAGGGGCAAGCTGCCCAGTGCGCACTCCTCTAAACTCCCATCCACACCATCCACACGGCCAAGTCAGCGTGCTTGTAAGTATCACAACATTTCACTTTTCGCTTTTTCCTTTTTTTTTTTAAGGTTAACCAATTTCATCCATATTCTGGAGGGAACATTAGCCAAAAATAGCAGATCTACAAACTAGATATCTGAGAAATGTCTTGTTACTTTTGCCGTAAATGTCAACAAATTTGACAGCCATGGTCATACCAACTTGCAACCTTTCCTACAGTACAATAACGACATATCAATTGTATAGTGCCTAATGGCGCCTCCTCCATTTGCAGCATCCAAGAAGAAGGTTGAAGATGACGATGACATGCAAATGCTCGCTGCCTGGGCAACTTAAGTCCTTAATGTGAACTGATCCAGACTGATACAGCACACATTTTGTATTATTAGCTGTTTTGATGGGGAATATGAAGTACTTTTTCTTTTCTTTCTTTCTTTTTAATGTCTTTTATGTCTTTCTTTATGCACACATGCTGTCATGTGTCTTGTTTTGTTTTAGAGAATGCATGAAGGATTCAATAAATGGCTCTAGGCTTGTATGTTACTCTGTTCTTGTTTGTTTCATCATCCTCAAGCTATGAAGACATGGAGGATAGTTTAAGATTTATTTTATGATTGATGTTTCAAGGCAATTCATGTTTAACATATGTCAGAACTGTAAATAAAAATCATATTTTAGCCTTTTAGTCTGATCTGTTTATTCCTTTCGGTTTTAAATCTTGGTATGTGAGTACTGATATGCAGAGATGTCATCTAGAGTAGAGGTTTCCAGGTTAACTACAAGTCTTGTTCTCAACAAATCTGCTCTGCCTGTCAACAAAACAGGGAATCAGTACTGAAGCTTGCAGAGAGGGTTTTCGGGGGTTAATTTGATAAATCTTCAGCAGTACTTGGAATCTACTTGGGCTGTTAATTGTTTCCTGGTAGGCTATATGTTAAACACCTGGGAAAGAGGGAGTCTCATGTGTTAATTTTTCCTAGCTGTAGTCTACTGGCTTATTGTCGGTAACACGCGGGAGTCTGTCCCCGTTACAATGTGCATATAAAAAATTACTTCTGGGGACTCGGATTACAATGCGCTAGATCTCTGGGAGATGGATTGCTGAGGTGGAGTGCCACACCTACCATCAGCTCCCAGTACTTGCCGCATCCGAGCCGTGCTAGTCATAAAATGTACAAACAATGTTAAACAACCCATTTGATTGAATACTTTATTAGAAGTTTGCATAGGAAAAGGTACAGGACAGTACAGTTCACTGATACAACAAGGTCAACTAAAAGGATAAAGACCACAGGAATGTCTTTAGGCTTGTCCCTTTGTACTCAATTCATAAAACATTAAATGATAAAAAGGAAATATATATATATATTTTTACAGTAAAAAGGTAAGGATAGGCTTTGGCTTTGTCTTTTTTTTTTTTTTTTTTTTACCAGTTTCGAGTTGCATCCGCCTGTAAGTGACATTTCAGAGTGGTTTTAAATTGAGGGTAGGGATTTAAACTCCTTTAAGGCTGCCGGTAGGGCATTCCACATTTTTGTGGCATAGCAGGAGAACGAATTTAACCCTTTGTTTGAGCCAAATCTGTGTTGGACGTGATTTGTGCAGCTGCCTCTGGTGTTGTGTACAATGTACATCCTTGATGTTTTGGAAGTATTTTGTCAGTATGGCTATAGTAGTGGTGTATCTTACTGTCAGCTCCCATGAGCCATCCCACACTTTCTAACATCCCACAAACTGTCACTAGTCACTATCTGTCAATCTGTGTGGGTGTAAACACACACTTTACTGTAAGCTGTGGACTGTACTGTACTGTACTGTACTGTACTGCCACTGATAAGAAACGAGTCAGAGGGAGTTTTATTTTGAAGTCCTTGACCGGACGTCATATTTCCCTAAGTGACTCACTTAACTTTAGAAACTAGAGCTGAACTAGAGGCGGAAGTCCTTGTTGTTTCTTGCCTCGTCTCGGCCTTAGAGAGTAGGCTACTACTTGATCTTAACTTGTATAAACTCAAGAATGGAGACGAAGACGCCGGCAGAAGCAACAGGTGAGTCCTCAAACACATTCTTAGTTACATTTATTTAACCAGTAATCATCACCAGTGTGGCGAAACGGGGAGAGCACGGGATTTTACTTTTTAAGGAGGAGTCGGGTTGTACAGCGTAATGTAATCCTGGGAATGTGACACGTTTCATACGCCAGTCCAGTGTCACTGGGTTACGTTTACAAGGCCAAAATGTCAAACAGAAGAATAACTTAAGTCTTACAACTATCTTAAACTATTCTGAACGTAAACGTCCAGAATCTCACCTTGATCTGACTTTGACTGGACGCTGTATGTAACGTGATCCTTGTTTATTATCAACAGACATAACCTGCTGAAGCTGAACGGTTCTGTCTGAACCTTGTTTTATGTGGATATGCAGTTTGGGACAGACAGGAAATCAATGAATAGAACAAACATTATTATTATGTCTTTTGGGTAGATTTATTACGAGCGGAGGTCGAGCTACAGTAACACACAGTCACACACCCCTCTCTGTCACATACCCTATATGGTAACAGGAAAGGTGGGCACTAGGGAAAAGTGTGCACTTTGGTGTGGAGAAAAGTGGGCACTAGGGAAATCTGGGATTAGGAAGAGTGGGCACTAGGGAAATCTGGGATTAGGAAAAGTGGACAACTTTTTTTGTGGAGAAGAGTGGGCACTAGAGAAATGTGGGCACCTGGTAGAGTGGGCACTTTGTTGTGGAGAAGAGTGGGCACTTTGGGGTGGAGAGGAGTGGTCACTAGGGAAAGTGTTTTTGAACTTGGTTGGTATGTGATATTTAACTCACTGTTCTTTAAACCATAAAACAAAACACAAGGACAAGGTCAAAAGTACAATGTATGAGTTTATTTGTCAAAAGTACCGTTCATTATAACAGAGAAGACAATAGTGGTATAAAGTTGACACATTTGTAAAGCCCCCACCCATATTATGAAATACTACATTCACAGTCACATTACTACCCTGACTCACCACCACAGGGACGACAGGAAATGGCATCCCCGCCCTGGAGAAGGAGAAGCGGGAGGCGGCCGCCGCCGCCAACCGTCTGTCCGAGCTTCGGCTGGTGCTGCTGGGCTGGAGGTGGCCAGGGAAGAGCCTGACCGGCAACACCATCCTGGGCCGCGAGGAGTTCCGCCTGGAGCGAGCGGCTGAGTTCTCTGTGATGAGGGAGACCGAGGTGGTGGGGAGACGCGTGATCGTGGTGGACACGCCGGGCTGGTTCACCTCCCAGGACACGCCGGCCAGCTATCAGCAGGAGATCGTGAAAGGTCCCTCCATGTGTGCTCCAGGGCCCCATGCCTTTTTACTGGTCATCCCAGTGGGCATGTTCTCGGATGTCGACCGCACTCGCATCGAAGAGCATGTAGGCCTTTTCGGGGAGAGCGTGTGGAGGCACACGATCGTGGTGTTCACGTGGGCAGAGGTGTTGAGAAACATTTCCATCGAAAGGTACATCCGCAGGGAGGGCAAGGACCTGCAGTGGGTGCTGGAGAAGTGTAAAAAGAGATACTTTGTCATTAATAATTGTATCTTCGGGGAGCATCCCCAGCTGGGGAGGTTGATGGAGAAAGTGGAGAAGGTGGTGGCGGAGGAAGGCCTCTTCAACCCAGAGGAGGCAGAGCGACAGAAGAGAACCCTGGATCAGAATCCGAACCCTGCAGCTCAGAACCAAGCCAGAGAGGGGCGGGAGCTTGGAGCGCGGCCCAAACAGAACTCTTCTGCCGCACTGGCCCAAGCCATGGTGGCGGACCCTCCTGTCAGTGAGTGACATATTGATCTCAACTCACAGAGTTCAAGTGTGATTGATTGCTTACATCAGAACACGTTCAGTCTATATTAGTATGATAAGAGGTATTTGCACTTTTAGGCTGTTGATCATGATCATTGGTGGAAAGTAACTAAGTTCTCTAGTATTGTACTTAAGTAAAATGTTGAGCTATATTTACTTTACTGAAGTATTTCCAATTTCTACTTTTACCTCAACACCACTTACTTGTCTACATTGTGGTATTGATACTACTTACATCAAGTAAAGATCTAAGTACTTATTCCGTCACTGATCATGATTTAAACTGTAGCAAGAGATGAATGTTATGTAAGGGATAACGTCTGGCTCAGTGGTCGTTATCGAGAAATAGGCTGATGCCACCGACACAAAGCGGAGGTGGCTATCAGCCTGATGTTCTTGTCTGAATGTCAGTCTGTTATACAGTATGTCCATGACCTGTCCCTGAAGAATTGCTATCATATCCATTGCAGATGAAGTCCCTTTAACAACAGATCTGTTTTTGATTTCAGATTAACTTGGCACCCAAGCTGGCTAATGATGGATCCTGCAAGCTGCCACTTGGGGGGACACAGTAAATGATCTGCTTCTTACCTGATTGTAAACATGCTGATTTCACATCCTCTTGAAGCATGGCCCACTGAATATACAAAGTATGACGGTTTATCCCATTTAGACCCAAGACTGATTTTAAAAATGCCTTCTAAATCCCAACCTAAGGTTTCAGAAATCTTATATATTTTTTTAATTCAAAAAATTGAAAATAATTCCTGTTGCTATATACAACATCTAAAATTACACAGACACTTGCCCTGTTTTAAAGTTATGCCAACGTACCGGTATAGGATTTCCTGGTCTAAATGGGTCATTTTTGTGGAGAAAGCATATTTTGGATTTGTTAGTGTGGGCACTGGACAGTCATTATTTTTGCAGTATCATACTGGTTTGGTGTGACTGACCTTTTTTTTTGCAGTATCACTCCATTTTTAAGTTAAAGATTTTGATTTCAACAGACCGTGGGGCCTACATTTTCATAAATGTCTGTGTGATTTTAATAGACCAAGACGGCTATTAGTTGGTGATGGTAATGGAATGAGACAGACTTAATTGGTTCTGTAACAAGGAAGAACATGCTGTTACTCAGGACAAATTGCAAACCCGTGATGAACAGTTTCTTGTCTTTGCTGACAGACACCCATGGAACATCTGCACTACTAAATTGTTACTGTAGCGTTCAGGGGAAGATTCCCATTTATTGTGACCAAACTTTTTTTTTGCTTCCCTTTACTCCATTTTAAGTGTATAGTTCTAATGATAACGACAAGTGGGCACCAAGGAGGATTGGGCACCTCAGTGTTAAATTGTATTTCCTCCAAAAAAATTATATTCTGAAAATGTAAAGTTAAGTATACATGATTAGAACATGCTTAAACATTCGAAATTAAGGTCTAATATTTCTACAATTGTCATTTTGGGGCATAAACTAGAAGCTGAAGGATGAAATTAAGTCTGATAATGATGTATATGTTCACATCATGTATACTTTACTAAACCGTTTTCAAAATATTAAGATTTTTAACATTTCTTTCCTTTTCTTGCAACAGTGCTTACTTGAAAGCCATGCTTTTCTCGACCATGAATGTCTTTTACTGCGCTGACAGTATGTGAGTGTGTATGTATATGGAGTTGGAGATATGCTGTGAGACCCCAAACATGCTTACTCAGTTATTCGTTATGTGAAGATCCTATGACGTCTATCACATCTGACATCATACATACAATCCCTTTCATGCCCATACATGGAGATCCCTGTCTGAACCAGCCACACAGATTTGGGCTGTCTTCCTCCATATATGGGCATTCCCATATGAAGTCCTGTTAGATATGGGCTTAATATTGTTGACATCAGGGATCTCCATATACAGGTATGGGCATAAAAGCGATTCTGTTAGAGTGGTTCCCATGACATCAAAACATACAATACATTTTATTTCCACACATGGAGATCCCTGTCTGAACCAGCCACAACACTGTGCTGTCACCTGTTTATGCCCTTATATGGAGATCCCTGCTCTGAGTATCTGACTGTGATGTCGCCTTTGATGTCACAGTGATGTGTCAGGAGAACCACAGTATCAGGCGTTATCCCTGCTCTGAGCCTGTGATGTCACAGTGATGTGTCAGGGGAACCACATTGTCAGGTGTGACAGACAGATACGTGGACAAGATGTGCCGGTTTCCATAGTTAACTACGACCTACGGTCGCAATAATATGTGTGTGTGTGTGTGTGTGTGTGTGTGTGTGTTTTTCTGTGTACAGAATTACTGTATGTATACTCTTATCTGACAATCATAACATGCACTATATCGGTCTTGAAATGTGGCCAGATACTGACTTCTTGAAATTGTACTGACGTCTGGCGTAAAGCCAGGTTTGGCCTTTATTTTTGAAAATTGTGTGTATGTGTGTACACATTGCATCTAATTTTATCCTTCATGCTGCATGTACCAGCATGACGTGAAACAAGTTACTTTAAAATAATTGATATGGGAGAGAGGGTGTGACAACTCGAAATTTTAACCCCATGTCCTGTTGTAGCCTTGCTACAACTCTTGTTTTCCTACAGAAATGTTCGTTATCAAGAAAATAATTTCTATATTTTAACAAGCACTGGTCTTGTCTTTTTTCTATTTCATCAAAATAAATGTCTATTTTTTATTAAAGTCTAGAGCTAGTTCTTTAAGTTTTTAACAAACAGCGACTCGGACTCAGGATCATAGTATTTTCTGTTGGCAAGATACAGATCCATCTCGAAAAATGTGAATATTGTGTAAAAGTAATTTTTCTTGAAACTTTAATTCTTGAAACTTTCATATATTATAGATACAGTGGACATTCTGTGAATTATTCCAAACCTTTTTTGTTAAATTTTTTTTTTTTTTTATAGCATAGGCCTACAGCTCATATGATATTTCAAAATATTACAATATTACACAAGACCACTCAAAACAAGGATTTATAATAGAGAAATGTCAACCTTCTGAAGTCAGAGCTTCTTGAATTCCAGTGGGAAGTTTCTGCAGTCAGTTATGATTTGGGGTGCTAGGGCATCTGCAATGCTTTTTTACACAATATTCTAATTTTCTGAGATGGATCTGTAGAGTTGCCCATTATTTGTTACCCCTTTCGTACTGCCTTCATTAGAATCATTGCTAAACACCTGTGAATGAAGTAAGGAAGGGGCCCAATATCTTTCCAATATTGAGCCTCACCCTCAACTTTGACAGTGTTAGTTGTACCACTAGATGGCAGTAAGATATCACATTTCATTACAGAGATAACATGCATAAACAACTTGATGACTGCATGGTAGTGACCTTGCCAACAACAGACTCATATTTCCCAAGTTCACCATGAGATCTGACACAAAGGTGTCCAACTATCACATCAACATAATGACAAAATACGTGTAAGTGGTAATAATTGTGACCCCTTTAATTGTGATATTTGCCAAACATTTACACACAATTGGAATTCACACTCAGACCCTCTGCATTTAATAATAATACATTTTATTTGTAACACACTTTACATTTGAAACAAATCTCAAAGTGCTAAATTAAAAGGAAAACTGGAAGAATTAAAATAGACTATAGACATTTACCCACCTAAAACTAGACATTTACCCACAATAGCTATTAGGAGCAGTGTATTACTATGTGTAGCAGTAGGGGAGAAAAAGTAAAATTATTTGCCTCTTGAGATTTAGTGGAGTAGAAGTTAAAGTATAGTTTTAAAAAAGAATGTTGAAAGTGTACTTACGTACAGTACTTGAGTACACCACTACCCATTATATCGACAGGTTCAGGTACTGACCTAGCCTTTGTTTTTTCTCCTTGACTTTGCAGTCTCCTTCTAGTCTCTTTCTTGTCCATGGCCTGCTGAGGTCTGCTCCATTCCTCTTTTGAAACTTGTTTACTGCTGTCTTCCCTCCATACTGCTGACAGCTCTATCTGTGCATGTGGAATCTGCAGAGAAGCTATTTTACTACTGTCGCCTCAACCCCCACCAACATAAAGATTCCAATAAACCAGGGGTGGGCTTTGTGGGCCCACCCCTTTGCCTGGCAGTGTTTTACATCACTGCCCTCATTGTGGATGGATGCAGTTGATGTAAAGAAGAAAAGGATGTTCTTTTGAGGCAGAGAGTCCAGTTGTGGTAGAGGAAATCAGTGATGGAAGAAGGGCAAAATCTCAATATTCCGAGGTCCTGTTGTTTCGAAGTCCCAGTAGTCCGGCTAGGGTTAAGGCTTAGGGTTAGCATTCACCAGGTTAACATTCTCCAGCGTCGGCAGGTTAGCCTCGGCCTACTGGGACATCGAAACAATGGCACCTCGGAATAGTATCGATACTGCAATGTA
Organism: Nannobrachium achirus; assembly: GCF_963921795.1. NCBI lineage: Eukaryota > Metazoa > Chordata > Actinopteri > Myctophiformes > Myctophidae > Nannobrachium > Nannobrachium achirus. The sequence continues at coordinate 39,885,897 of NC_137828.1, forward strand.
GATTATATTCTGTTGCAAGTAGAAGAACCGTATTCAAAATGTACTTGAGTAAAAAGTGTCGGCATCAACATAAAGTACCAAAAGTAGTAGCTACTCATTGTGCAGAATGTCCCAAGTTCAAAATGTATACATTTACTTTTGAAAATAGCAGATCTACAAGCTCACAATGTGTCGCGAGTGTGTTTTGGGCATTGGGATTTTTACATCCACACTATTTATTTAAACATCAAGTGATCCTTTACACTGAACTGGTTTGTAAGAAATGATTGCAAGATTTACTTAATGGCTGTTGAAGCGGACCAAAGAACCCTGTTGAGTGCTTTCTCTCTGTGTGTACATATGTAATGCAGACATATTTAATTAAAGTTTCCATTGAGCTCAGCAGCAACACTAACAGGTACATGGCACCCAGCGTGTGTGTGTGTGTGTGTGTGTGTGTGTGTGTGTGTGTGTGTGTGTGTGTGTGTGTGTGTGTGTGTGTGTGTGTGTGTGTGTGTGTGTGTGTGTGTGTGTGTGTGTGTGTGTGTGTGCGCCCGTGTGCAGGGGTGTCACACCAAATTCTGGGCCCTGGGTACAAGGATTCACTGTGGGCCCCCCATGAATGTTCTTCACCCATTTAGACTGCGAACGCATTATTATGCATTATTTTGTGCTTTTTTGACAAATAGCAGATCTACAAGCTCACAGCGCGGCACTGAGCTTGTAGATCTGCTATTTTTGAAAAATCGTGAAAATGTGTGCAAGTCTTTGAACATTTCAATTCCTTCTAAGGTTTTTTAAAAAAGTTCATTTAACATTTATTTGATATGATATTCTCTGAATAGATGATGCACAGCATACACAGCCACTGTGGTCATCTATTGTGCCATAGTAGTGCTTGCAGCCATGTTGGGGGCTGGTCAGAATTATTGGCCAATGGTGTTTCTACCTCCCCTCCTTCTCCTGCTTCTCCTGTCATGTTCTTCTTTTTGTAGTTTATTTTGTATTTTATTTGTATTCATTTATTTTCAAAAAGAAATTAAATTAGTTTTTACATTGTGCTAAATCCAATGTCTTGTTTTTTGCGGTGGTCAGAACGTGAAGGCATAACGTTATTTTTTTACAGTGTAGGCCTACTTTGTGCTTCCTTGCAGAGCTGCTGCTCTGCTGTACTGTCTTCTATAGTTTGGATCAACGGATTTGCAATCTTTTCTTTCTTGCACGTGATAGGGGAGCATTTAGCAAACACGGAGCACATTGGACATGCATGCAGCTCGTTTTGTGTTAGTAATGACAGCAGTCAGAACGTGGGAGGTGGCAGCTTGAAAACAAACTTTTAGGGCACTCTCTAGCTCGGGCACAGAATGGGGAGACATGTCCGTCCATGCAGTAAGCTTGAGTAACTGTTAACAGTGAATATATGAAAGCCGACGTCTCATTATCAAAACTAGCACAGCACACAGGTGCATCCAATGACAGTTTGACATTAACATGCACATTGTCGTGAAATACAGACAGACTTTAGAACGCCTCTGCCTAGACAACATGTTGGCTGCGGTCAAGGCAGCGTATCGTGTGTGGTGTCATCGTGCATGCAGGCATTGATAGCGGAATCCTAAGGACTTTGGCTAACGATTCCAAGGAATCAATCCACTTCTCCCCCAGGCATACTGTAGGTACATCAGCGCTAAAATATCAAAGTGAAATTCATAGCTTGCTCACTATGTAGACCCAGCTCCCAGACCCAACTTTGAGTGTGTGTGTGTGTGTGTGTGTGTGTGTGTGTGCGTGCGTGCGTGCGCGCGCGCGTGTATGTACATGCGTGCGTGTGTGTGAACTTAGCAGCATTTCACTGAAGCTGTGAAACAAGGGGATGTGGCTAAATACGTGAATAGCATTGAAGTGCGTGACATGGTGAGAAAGATTACAGCAACACTACAGCAATATAATAAACGCATGCATGCGTGTGCACACACACACACACACACGTTTATATATTCATAAAATAAGTTAAAGGGGAATACCACTCATTACTCATTAATATACCTTAGAGTTGGAAATAAGAAAAAAGTCCCCCCCGGTGTTGCCTAGAACTGGAGGATTGATTGTGGAGTCAAGTAATGAGTGACACCATGAAAGTGTACTCTTTGGCTTGATGAGTACACCTTCATGATGTCACTGATCACATGACCCCACAACCAATCCTCCAGTTCTAGGCAACACCGAATGGGGGGACTTTTTTCTTATTTCCACACAACTCTGAGGTATATCAATTACATAGTTCAATGTGAGTGGTACACCCCTTTAACAGGTAACCCCCTTTAAAAACCTAGCAGGGACAAGGAAAGTGCAATGTGGAATGTGCAGTATTTGGGGGGGGGGGGCAAGTAGAATCCAGTGTGAAGTATATGATATGGGTCAATGACATTCATGAAAAAAAAAAGACATAGTTACTTTTTTGTGGACCTATAACCTATACCAAATAATGCTACTTGTATAGCCAGGCTACCCAGGGTACTGGATATAACATTTCTATGCTCACCCTTTGTCAGCCTCCTGATTGGTCCCTGACCCGGCCAACCAGAAAAATCATTCACTTTTGCTACCAGGGGCGGAGTTATGCAGTGGGACAAAGTCCTTTCATTGCGGTGCGGTGATATATTCGATCGGGTACATATATTTTAAATGGGCAGAATTACAATTAAAATACATTTTATGTTGAGGACGAGCCTATAGTTCCACAACTTCCTGTTCAGCGCAAGTCAGCCTGCTCTCTCTCCCTCTGTTTCGGAGGATTTTTCTAATTAAAACATTTATTTACGTGGGAAAACCCCCGTTTTGCAATGTGACTAACTACTGTACTTTTTTGTTCCTTTTTTTTAAATAATATCACTTAGATGTTTTTCTTTTGGTACTTTAAATTACAATAATGGAAGTGAATGGAAAAAAAAGTCTTCCCTGGCTTTTTTGTCCCACCTAGTAACAGAGCGACATGGGGTGGGACTTGACAAAGGCACTTCTGTCTAATCTTCGTTGAGCTTGAGCCAGCCATAGTCAGCACAATAATCAGTCAAGTCAGTAAGTCCCGGACCCCAATTTGAGAACCAGTGGGTTAAAGGAAAGCAATCATGTTCTTTTTTTTGAGCGGTGGTCACAACGCTCCTATACGTGGCCGTGTGTGTGGGTCTGTCTGTCTGTCTGTATGTCTCCGTGTCCGTAGCCTGGCACTGCAGTAACCTTTTCTGACCACACATGTTAAGGGAGGGGCGCTGTTGCACACACACACACACACACACACACACACACACACACACACACACACACACACACACACACACACACACACCACCGCTCAGTTCACACGAGTGTGATTTTTTTCTTTTCTTTTTCTTTTTCCCAAGTTAATAGTATGGCTGGTACACACATCAATGCACAGCAGGATATACACATACTCCTTCTAGCTCCCTCTTCCTCTAGCATGGAGGTCATGCCTTGTTCCCTTGGAACTTTAGGGTTAGTGTGAGGTTTAGTTTTGAGGGAACAGTAGAGCTAAGGAACAGTAGGTTGACTCAAGTAAGAAGCACCACAACAAGCCAATTGGGGCATAGGGAAATAAACGCATATGGCATTGTTTAAACAACATTCTTTATTATTTCAAATGTAATCAAAATGACAGTAGTTACATAAAGTACAGACAGCTATGGTACTGTGATTCTCATCGTGTCGTAAGGAGTCGTGATAAGGTCAGAGCGAAACTAGGTCACAGTTAAAAGAAAGTCAAATTCTTCTCACGTTAAATTATAAACTCTAAATGTACCTCTAGGATCAATCATTGTTTATTTCAATGTGCGAATCAGAGAAAATGGAACAGCACACCACAGTTAACCCATCTCAACAACAGCAAAACATTGCTTTTCCTCACCCAGAAAGAAAAGTGTTGAGAGAGCGGAGTAAAGCAATCAATCAAGTCCAGTGAAGCAATTCATTACTGCACTTTTCGTTACAAGCCCCTTTGATTTTTGATATTTCTTTCACGCTCAAATTGTCAAGACTTTGCAGATAGGCCAACGAATCCAACAGTCCACCCCCACCTGTTTTTGACAGTGAAAAGAAAAGAGAAAAAACATTTGCAGTTTCAAGTAGCAGTGTATGTACACCCAGCAGTTGGTATATGTGCTTGCAAAGAACAGTTCGTCATCGGAAACAAAAATAAAAATCTGACATATAGAAAGATAAAAAATAAATCCAGCTGCATGGAAAGTCAAACACATTGCTCTCATGCAGAGGATCTGGAAGTCTATCTTGTATGTATTCTGCGGTAGAGTCTGGAGATTGAACCTTAGAAAAAAATTGAAATTGTCAATGACCATAATAACATGTCAGCGATTTTACTCTTAATTAATGGCCCCCGAGTATGACGTAAGAGCAAAATGGCAGCCATGTGAATATGTTCAATCAGGGTAGTGCTGGGTGTACCTATAGTCGATGAGTCATTTCATCCTCCACTATTAAATGTATTTCTGGGTTGACTGTTTGTATGTGACAGTGCAACTGGAGGATGCAGTGTTATTGTCTGCCATTAAGAGTCAAAGATATTGAAACTGCTACATTCTGGTACAGTTGAACTGCAGAGTTGGGATATAATGTGTACAAGGGGGTGCTCAGTCTGCGAAGGTGGAGATACATACAGTAGTTTAAAATACAGATAACTGAGATGTTGAGATTAGTCTTTGGTCTCAATACAAGGGCAAACAAAAGGGTTTAATGGGGAATCCAGACAAGTGTGATTGTTATTTGTTTGTTATGTACTATCTATGTAAAACTGTATTGGTTTAATATTGCACTTTTGACTTTATTTTTCAGGAGAATTCAGGACACCACGAATGTTTCTTAAATTGTTCTGTTGTCACTGGTGTCAAACACTTATTTTTGTTTGCATGGGAATATTATTTACCAACAGAAATTCAATTTGACTTAATCAGCTCAAAAGCCTGATTAGCAATTACAATGACTGCAAACACATTCACATTGGAGTAAGAAAAGCAGAGGGAAGAAAAGGCCACTCATAAAAAATAAAAAGACGTTTCCAATATCATACAGGTACAGTATGCTTTGTTTGTCATCAGTACCTGAATCTGCAAATGTTTTGGCAATGAAGGGTCCTTTATATATACATTATTAAAACGGTGTTAAAATGGCATCGGATGAGCCAATCACCATACTGGCTGCAGGTCGTATTGAAATAAGAAACCACACTGTTTGTCCAAAATAAAGTCAAGGAAATCTGTGGCCTGCACTAGTGGTTCTCAACCTTTTCAGGCCGTGACCCTCCAAAATAATAATATTCCCGACCAACAGGTTGAGAACCACTGGCCTACACAAGCTGTGTCTAATAAGTGAGAATTAAGTACACAGAGCCAGCTCAAACATCATACCCTGCAAGCAGGTAGGATTCCAATCACTAAAGGAAACACACACACTCACACTCATACAGATACGCACACACGCACGTGTATGTACACGCATGCATGTACACATGCACATTGTGCACACACAAAAAAAGAGAAAATCACTAACTCATATTAGTGCACACATACAACCAAGCATACAGCACTCACAAGCGCCTGTCTTGTAATTTTGCATTAGTACCACATGTTGAAAGACAAAAAAAAAAGCATGGAAAAAAAAATAACTTGTGCAAACTCTAGTCAAGGGCAAAATGGCACGGAAATGTAAAAAATAAAAGAAAATAAATGGACAATGGCATCAATAGCACAAGCAACCAGTCAATTGACCGATCGAACAAATAGAAGATTAGAAGAATGTAGAATGTGCCCATCACCCCTTCCAAGGAATAGCAATATATTCCTATAAAATAAAAAAAAATAAAAAACATTCTGATTCATTGTCAGATGGAGAAAAGAAATATCAAGGAAACCAACCTAAAGTCATCATGAACTTCATGAACTATACACTGATGTTGCATGATGTCCTGTGGGACAGCGTCAGGAGTTCATATCACATACCACATATCCCTGGTGGAGTCAGAAAGCCCTATTTCATACTTAGCACTGAAACTAGCCAATATAGAAGCTCAGAACGTGTCTTAAAACAGTGTGAGCTTGTTAGTCTCGCAAAGCCAGACAAATATTCCACAATCTCTGAATGCTATATAGAGTCTGGAACTACACCTCCCGAAATGCGAGACAGGAAGCTGTAGCTGTCATTTCCTTTCAAGAAAATATATCTTAAATATCACATCTGTTTTATAGCTTGATCATTTTCAGAGCTTCCGTGCTCTGCATGACGGAAGCATTTGAAAAATGAGGGAGGCAACAGCCTGCCCATGTGAGACTATGAGCTTGTAAATGCGCAATTTTCGGTGTCAGACAACGCTCAACCGTGTATAAATCTAAATGATACAGACCCCCCCCCCCCCCCTAAAAAAAAGCAAACCATGAGCAAAAACATGATGGATATATATAAAGGCCTATATAACCCCACCAACGATGAAGGTGAAATCTCTGTTCACATACTTTATTATTTCAGAAAATATATATCGTATAACTCATCCTGCTGTCACCTCAAGTACACCAGTATAATTCTAGGCAGTCAGCTTGTAGAACCGCTCCATATTATAGCAACATGGAGGTAGTCTTACATACTCTTTTAATAACTGGGTTTGGTGACCGCGAGGCTGTTTTTGTGCTCCGTCCCATCATGACGAGTCAGTCACTCAGCCAACAGGAGCTCTCTTAGAAGAACCTTTGCAATGATCTGACCAGGGTTCCGTTTTTGTGTGTTTTTCTTTCTTTTTGGGTTGTGTTCCTATGGCACAGCAGCTCCTCCAGCATCGATCTCCCTGTGTTCGGCCGGCTCTCCCAGATGGGATCGTATCAGATCTCAGGCCGGTCCTGGTACAAAGTCTCAAAGTCTATATGTCACTGAAGGACACGAGCAGAGGTCAACTCTGACAACATCCACATCTCATTAGTCTCTCTCTCTCTCTCTCTCTCTCTCTCTCTCTCTCTGTACAGTGAGTTTTCCCCCCACTGGTAAAGCGGCAGCAGGCATCAGGTCCTGGGAGGTCAGTTGTCCGGTGAGAGGAGGAGGTGATGTCGGAGGAGGAGGCGGGTGGCTATGGCGGGGGGTTTTGTTGCGGGTTGGGGGCGGGCGGGCGGGCGGGGGAGGGGACGTTGAGGCCCCCTCCTCTCTCAGCACTGCTCGGACTCGATGAATCCCTCTTTCTCCTGGCCCACCGGCTCCACCTCCGCGTAGGCCGGGTGACCCGACCCCCGGCGGAACTTCATGGTCGGCCACCTGCTGGGACGCCTCTGGAACAGGAGGGAGAGCAGAGGACATGGTGTGAGGTCATATAGGCAAGGGGACGAGCAGGTTAAGGACATGGCCGAAGGTCAAAGTGCTGAAGGGCATCTTTGCCTCTAAGCAAATACGCATATTAGCAGTATTGCTCACAGAGCTTATAGAGCAGCTATTTTGGGTTCACCACAAGCCCAACCAAAAATAAAAAATATTCTTGCAAGGACCAGGAAATGTGTCCCCACATTGTCTATTTCTCAAATTCAACTATATACTTGTGGGGACACATAGCCATGAATAGTATGGTAATACAAGCCCCCAACTTTTATTACTATCAATTGTATCCAATCAGGATGGAGAGCTCACACAGGATACAGATTAAACAAGTGGAATTGGAAGTGATGACACAAAGAAATGAGCAGACAAAATTGGAACTGGAACACTGATAAATGAGTACTCTCTCCTGATTGGCTGGAATGTTTCAACCCACCTGAAAATATTTGTTTATTAAAGAGCTGGAGAGACAGGGGGACCCCTGTTACCGAATATTACAAACTATAGTCTAAGCCCTTTGATAGTTTTCTCAACCAAATGGTAGAGCACATTTTAAGTCCATATTTCTCATTGAAAACAATGCTGAAATTAACTCAACCTCATTCAGCCATTTCTACCATTTGGTTGAGGTGTTTCATGGCCAATAATATCCACCTGAGGGTGCAGTGACTTCACACACCATGCTTTCCAAGTCATGTGACACAGAGGAAATCTGACACAAGAAAAACACTCCTGACAGCTTGGCTCTCTCCTGCAGTAATTTCAAAGCTAGAAGGATTCTCTTTACATAATATCATCTCAGAGATGTTACTGACATGCATATGTAACAAAATGCAATAAAAATAAATCTAATAATGGTCAAATATTTTTTTGAAAACATGCTTTACCAAACGGTAGATGTGTCCGTTGATGGTAAAGGTAGTGCAAGTAAAACTAAAGTATTAAAAACATACTATTTACTATGAATAATTACAACTTCTACTCATTCATTGTTGTTATTATGAAACATTGAATGTTTTGTCATTATAATATATGCTGAAATAGTTCTAAAAGTACGATTTTATTCTTGTTTAAAAAATATGCTCTACCAAATGGTTGAGATGTCTGTTAGTGGTAAAAGAGTAGTGTCCAATCAACATACACAGTACACCTGTTCACCTATTCAACCCTAATTATCAAAGTTCAACATATTATCTAAAGTTCATCATCTGATATTTGTTTTGTCACTAATATGTCAAAAATAAGAAACAATATTTTTCAATTTGCCATTATCCAATCTTCAGATATATGCCCCCAAAATACATGAAAATGTGGCATTTTTGCGCATATAATGCATAATTTGCATATTTAAAAAATAAAGTTTCAGAAAACTTGTAATACATTTTTTGTTTGTTTTAATGTAAGTAATCAACTGGAGAAGTTTCATTGTTCTAGCTAGTATCAGTTAAAGTGTTTTCCATCAAACGCACCCTTAACAATAACGTACATCTCTACCGTTTGGTAGAGGCTTACAGTTTAAAAACTGGTGGGTGTATTGTAAAAAAAACAATTGATTGTTGTTATTAATGCCTAAAGGGAATAGAAAATGCAAAGAAATAATTTTTTGACAGCTTCTTTCTTGGTGGGAACTTCAAAGGGCTAAAGCAGGGGTTCCCAAACTTTTTTGGCTCAGGGCACCCCTATAAATATTATTTTCATCCGATCATATTCATAATTGTCACTCCCAACACCTTAAATTGATGCCATATTTTAGCGATTATGTTACGAGGAAAACATTGAGATAATAGTCATTTTGGTTAGAACTGACTGAAAATAACATTGTACTTCAATTTAAAATAATACTAAATATTGTTTTAAGTGTCCAAATAAATTCCAAATATTATCAAATGATCTCGCGGCACCCCTAGACTGCCGCCACAGCACCCCAGGGTGCCCGTCACCCACTTTGAAAACCCCTGGTCTAAAGCATAGCATACCATACACGTAATTTAGATATTTTAAACGTTTTTACTGAATAGGTGCTTGGTCTACCTATGTTTTTCTTAGATTACTATTTCTATGCATTAGATATATTGATGTTGATGTATTGAAACCTTGCTATTGTAAATCGCTCTGGATTAAGAGCGTCTGCTAAATGCCTAAATTGTATAGCAATGATTACTAAAGCAACAATTATCAGAATATAGTGATTTTACAAAAGAAAAAAGAAAATGTATTCCCTGGCAGGAAGAATGTGCCTCTGAGTGATACTGAGTGTATAATGCTGATAATGAAGAAGTCTTAAAGGTTTTCAGTTGTTTGAACCTAACAGAACCCATTCATCTTCAGGGCCAGGCTGTTGACATCAACAAAGCCTACGCTACCGTGTCGTGCATTGTGTTATGTCACTCCTCCTATGAAACTTAGCTTGCATATTTATGAGTCAGGACTGTCTGAGGTGAAATAAAGTGGCGTCTGTATTTTGTTTCTGCCGGGAGCGTGTTGATATTTCGACATAACATTTGTTCTACGTCCCAGTATTTCGACGCGGGTGAATGTTAACCTGGTGAATGTTAACCTCTATGCCTAAACCTAACCCAAACCCAAACCTCAGTAACCCTGACGCTGGTAAGTAACCTGCCGACACCCATAGTCGAAATAATGGGACGTAGAAATAGCGAGATTTCAACGTTTCTGCCATCCATGTCGTCTGTCATCTATCATCCAGTGAAATCTGTTTTCTTATTTAGTGTGGAATAATGAGCATCTGCTTTGTGGCACAAATTGACCTTGCATTGCGTAAAAAGTGGCTTAAAAACTGGCATCCTCAGTCAAACTACAGTAACACTCCTTGGCCTAATCGCAAGTATTCAAGATAATAGCAATTATTTTGTATAATCGTCATAATTGTTTCCATGTTGAAAAATTACAGCGTGTCACAAAGTGGCACGACAGCTATTTCTAGATTAGCTATTTAAAAATGTAAGTATAAAATGATTAAATATGTCATTAATTTATTTGTAGGCTATTTGTCATATCTGACCTTTGATTCTTTTTGTTCACGAAGCCTAAAAGGCAAACAGAAATGAATTTTGTATTCATATGTTCCACTGTTCAATGCCAAACACACAATTAAATCATTAATCGACAATTATATGTATGACAATTTATCATCAGCTTAAATTGTGTAATCGTGACCCCCCCCCAACTCACCTCGATGAGGAAGAGGCTGGCTGCGGAGGTGGGGTGGTGGTAGACATAGACGGTGAGCAGAACGCCAGCGACCATGATGAGCATCACCAGCAGGATGCCCAGGATCAGGCCTGTGTGCAGAGGGTGTGAGGCTGAGCCTGTGGTCCTCTCTGCAACGCTGTCCGCTGGCATGGCTGGAGGGACAGAGCGAGAGAGAGAGCATGTAAAAAGCCTTTACATGCAGGGCAGTGAGAGGCAGCCACGCAAACACACAGGCACACACATGACGTGCAGGGGTCATCAACATTTCCGTACACGGACAGGTGTGTCCGGGGCAAGACTTGGGGTTTTGTCCGTGGAATATTCTAGATTATCTGTTTTAAACACCATTATAATTTTCTTATTTTCATCATAAGTCCCAATTAATGAATGTCAGGTTTTCTTCAGAATATGTATGACACCAATTTACTACGACACTATGGCATATTAGGAGTCCAGTAGTAGGCCTACTAGTGGTTCTTAAATGTTTTTCTTTTTTTGCAAGGACCCCCATAACACTGAGTGACAAATGGAACCAAATACACTCTGTACTCAGTGTTACAGACCTGTCATGGTCATTCAGGGTAATTTCTTTATGTGTTTCTGGTAATATTATTATTGTCTATTTTTTTTTCTTCTTTTTTTTACAAAATGTCCAGCACAAGCCAGCATTGCGATGACCCCAGCACATGTGTATCAGTGGTGGAAAAAGTACTAAATGTAGTAATGCACAAGTAAAAGTACGGAATTACAAATTCACTTGCGTAAAAGAACAAAGGTATTGTATAAAAATATACTTTCACAAGTTTACAAGTCGCATTGAGAGCTTGTAGATCGTCTATTTTAAAAAGGCTGAAATGTATAGGGCTGATCTGTGTTTCGTATGAAAATCTACAAAATAGTAACTAAAGTTTTCAAATAATTGTAGAGGAGTAAAAGTATAATATTTGCCACCATGGTAACAGCCCCATGCTGAAACAATGCCCAAATAATGTCTGTCTGACATGATGAAACAGACTGGCCTGGACACGGACACTTGGTAAAAACTATTTTTATTTAAATCAACAAACTAATACATTGTGCAAAGTTACCGCCGAAGTCAGTAAGCGTTGGGAGAACTACGACAGTGTCTTATATAATATTTTGCATTTGTGCATGTGTCGAGTCGCTAGAGACCATTTTGCCGACCATCCAAACTGACTGTATGACAAAGTCGGCAAGACTATCCTGCCGTTGTCCCATGTCACAATGCAGAAGTCACGGCAGGAGTCTCTTAATGTAAGGCTAGAGATCTCCATATAATGTATGGGCATGAAAGGGACACAGACAGACAGACAGACAGACAGACAGACAGATACAACGAGTATTGCACAACTGGACATCTATGGTGACAACAGTATTCTGCCCAACGGGCACCGGTCTGGGTTCTCCAACATTACTTCTGAGACAACTAAATTCAATCCCTCATATACTGTGCACACCCCCAGGCACAGGACTAGTTGTACTTAAATACTTACTTGAGTAAATGTATACTTAGTTACTTTATACACACACACACACACACACACACACACACACACACACACACACACACACACACACACACACACGCACACACACACACACACACACACACACACACACAGATAACAATACTATCATTAATCCAAGTTCTTTATTGCAATTCCTCTGATGGCCATTAGAGGACACTCATTGGTCATCAAGTATTCACTCAAAGCTATGCCATAAACAAGTCTGGAACTGGACATCAGAATTGAATTTTGGCAAATTGTCACCTCACTGGAAGCAGACTCTTCTACAATATTATTCTATAATATTAACGATTTCCATGTTCAATGTAAGCAACCCTCAATTAGTAACGTGTGATTGAAACTAGTCAAGCTTGGGTCCATTTTGAATAGGAACAAAGCAACATGTCCTTTAAATGACAGGCAGAGGGGATATCATTGCAGGAGAAAGAACATTTTGCAGGAGAAAGAACATTTCGGGAGTCAGGTTCTTTTGAGCTGGCTCTTTAGCAGAGGGAGGGTGTCTTCAATCATGCAATTGCATGATGTGGGGCTGTTTAGCAATTCATGGGAAGTCAGACTCCTCACTCCCTCCCCTCCAGCAAAGAGATAATCCCAAATCAAGGTTAGCAGTGAATGGTCTTGACGGCGGAAGGAGGAAACAGATATATGAGTGCTGCTGATACACGCGGCACTGTGCTATCAGAGCTCACAGCTTGGGTCACTGCGGTCCAGAGACCGATAAGGCCGTGTAATGACTGCATAATACTGGCTGCCCTACAGAGAGCCTTGGAAAGAATCGCCGTTATCATTAAAGCACCTTGTTGCTTTGGGGTCATAGAAATGTTATGTGATCTGAACAGGCTTATTCTGTATTCGTTTACACGAGACCACACTGTCGCCACAGGGTACTGAGCAGTTTTCTCCCCATGCGTACACGACACGTGCCAACACAACTTTCTTGCAATAGCAACACAATTTGCTCCAGTATAATACGTCACATGGAAGCAAAACATATCTGAAAACATTTATTCCACATTTAGTCACAATCATTATAATTGCCTAATTGCAATTATTTGAGATAAACGCAATACTTTGTGGGATAATCATCCTAATAATTTCCATGTTAAAAATCTTCAGATATTTTCAAACAAAAATAAATAAATAGTGGAGATAGCAGATCTACAAGCACAAAACGCGTCACGACGTGACAAGTTTTGAGCTTGTAGATCGACAATGCCCACTTTTCATGTTTTTTGTCTAAAGTCTAAAGTTACTGAATTATGCAAGTTATTTGTCAAATCTTCCCTGCATGTGAACCTTTTGTTTACGAACCCTAAAAAAAATTACGACGTATGTATTTATTTGAGCTGCAATTAATCGTCAAGTAAATGTAATAGTTGTGACAATAAGCAACTACACTACAGGAAAAAAGTTAAAAACACAACCCGCAACAACCAATATTTAAAAGCAACTTTACAGGAAAACACTCTGGGCTCCTCCTCCCTGTAGCTGCCACTGCACCCACCAGACAACCAGCCTGCCTCTCCCCTGGCTCTCTCTCTGCTGTATTGATCTCCGGCATACAGAATAACAAGGGTGGTTCAGAGTGCTAATCAAACCTGTCCACTGTGTGTGTGTGTGTGTGTGTGTGTGTGTGTGTGTGTGTGTGTGTGTGTGTGTGTGTGTGTGTGTGTGTGTGTGTGTGTGTGTGTGTGTGTGTGTGCAATCATTGTTGATATCTGGTCTATACATCATACTAGTAAGACTCCTCAGGGCGACAATTCTTGGCCATCTGGCCAGTGATGTATATCGGACCAGTTACCCATATATGGAGATCCATGTACTGTATAGTACATCCCTTTTATGCCCATACATGGAGATCCCTATCTGAACCAGCCACACATATATATATATCCTTGTACCCAGGGCCAAGAATTTGGTGCAACACCCCTGGCAGGCTGTTAGTCTGAGGTGTTAGCAGGTCAGCAGCATGGGGCAGCGCTATTGAGCCCGGAGAGACAGAGAGCCAAGGACAAATCAAAAGCGTATATAGAAGCCAGAGGGCTGGCTGGCAGACACAGTTCTGCTCAGACCCCTGACTGACAGTTTCATCTGGACTCATCTGCAGAGGTGTGTGTGTGTGTGTGTGTGTGTGGGGAGGGGGGGGTTACTGTAGCTGGAGGGAGATTTAGCAAGGGGATGGTGAATGGTACATTTAATCCATTTGGACAGTGGAGACATGGGTGTGGATGCATCCAAATAGTATTCACATTGGGTCATGGTGAGCGTTTGAAACATGCCAGCAGCCTCAAGTCATTCTCACTGCATGAATTGTGAATTGTCAATGGGTTCTCTCCAGTTGTGGAAGAAGTACTTGTTACAAGTACAAGTCTGGTATTCAAAATTTATCTTTAGTAAGAGTACAAAGTTGATGACAAGTATTGTCATCAAGAACAAAAAGTAAAAGTACCGTATGCAGAATGTCCCATTTCACACCTTTTCAAAATGTATGAAAAACCTTTTTGAGAATAGCACAGCAGCAGGCTATTTTCATATATCCGAAGTAAATATAAAAATATAAAAGTATAGAAAAGCTGAAATAATCCAGTAAAGCAAATATTCATTCAAATTAAGTACAGTACTTGAGTAAATGTACTTTGTTACTTTACACCACTGGATCCAAGTCATGATGACAACAGTCACACTACATGAGTTCTGGATTGTGGATGGGTTCCTTCTGTCCATAGCACAATAATGTCAAAGTATAAGGGCAAACCGGTAGCCCAAGTCGCTAGGGTGCATACTGCCACTGGGGCGCAAAATACTCGGATCAGTGAGTCCCCAGTTCGATGCCCGGTTGGCTGGACCATTTGCTGTATGTCATTCACATACTCTCTCCACTATCAAATAAAGACTTTACAGATGCCCCGAAATAACTTTAAAGAACCATAACTTCAGAGTAGGGACACAATAGAATACAATTTCAATAGGAAATGGCCTGGTGTCCATTAGCTTGTTTCATTTCATTTCATTTAATTAATAATACCAGAGGAGATTAAGCCAAGACTAATGGAACGTCAGACAGCAAATATGTGGACCGATTCATAATTCTGTCTCCTCTTAGGCAGTTGCCTAAGCACATCGTCTCTGTCGGGTGGAAACCATGTGTCCAAAACTGTTACTTTTCAAATATAAAAATACCGGTAAACGTGTCGCCTAGTGCCAACGTTTCGAGCTTGCAGATCTGCTACTTTTGATACTTTTGTGTAACACTGTAGTATGATCAACTAAGGGCGTTAATTTAAAAAGAAGAAAAAAAAGAGCACAAAGCTCTATAATATGGTGATAATAGGTTTCAGCAGCGACAGCAACAACATTATGCTGTAGCTAGAGTAGAATGTCCCAAAAGGAATAGAGAATACGAGGAGACCAATTGACAGGAGACCAACACACTTTCAAAGGAAGATGTAATGTGGCCTGCAATGTATTCTGATCAGAAACGTTCCCTTACTGTACCTGTACTCTGAAACCTTTTTTCCCCCCACACTGATAGATTGTTATAGTGCAGGGAGGTGTAAATGGTCTGCAGCATTTCTATAAATGGTCTACATTTCTGCACAATTATCCAAAGCACTTTACAATGTGTGTTACATTCACACACCGAGCAGAGGCAACCATGCGAGGCACCAGCCTGCTCACCGGGAGCAGTTAGGGGTTCAGTGTCTTGCTCAAGGACTCTTCGACACAAAGCCATGGAGGAGCAAAGGGTCCAAACAGGAACCTTCAGTTTCTCAGATGACCACTCATGTGGTGAGTTTTTAGTGAGCCCGCCTGGGAAGCCAGAGGCCTTGGTTATCGTAGGTTCAATTCCAGGCCACATTGTGTCCATGTGTGTCCCTGAGCAAGACTCTTAATTGCTCCCAAAGCACCGTAGAATGGCGCTAGCTGCTCCTAGTAGTTATAGGATGGGTAAATACAAATGACAAATTTCACTTATGTGCAAATATACAGTGACAAAAGAAACACTCCAAGGAGTGGGGACTACCGTATTCTATTCTATTCTATCCTTCTGAGCCACTACCAGGTAAGGTAAGATACTAAGCAGCTTCAAGATCAATTGCCCCAACTGTTGGAAGATGAGGATCTGAAGTATCCCCATTGTATAGAAGTACACAGCTGAAGGCAGCAGAAGAAAATTTCAGCCGTGAAAACCAATAAAAGAAATTGTTCAAGAGAGCAAATTCAAATGTACATGTTGCAGCAAACCAGCCACAGTAACTGCTATGGTTCAACTGTACATCAGAGCAGTGAAGAAGCCTACCTCCGTTGTCTTTGAGGTGCAGCGCAATCTTGGTGTCGTCTGTGAAGAAAGAGAAATACAGATAGAGAAAAATCAGTGGTGGGAAAAGTTCTCACATTTTTGACTATGTGAAAGTTTCAATATTGCAATATAGAAATACTCTGTTATGTAGGCTAAGTTAAAGTCCAAAATTCAAAATATACTCATTATGCAGAATGCCCAATTCCAAGTTTTCAAATAGCAGACCTAGAAGCTCACAATATGTGCAAATCTACAAAGTAACTAGTAACTGAAGTTTTCAATTATTGTAGTAAATAATAATAATTGAGTAAAAGCACAATATTTGCCTTTGAGATGTAGTGGAGTAGAAGTAAAAGTACTGAAAACTGGTAATACTCCAGTAAAGTAAAAAATACATTATACTCAAGTACTGTACAGTACTTGAGTTACTTTACACCACTGAGAAACATGAGAGAGTTATAGAAAAGAGAATGTCAAAGCAAAATAATATCTCATTAAGATTGTGTGTTTGGCTTGCGAAACACAGAGCTTGCCAAAATCAGCAACTCCCCAAAGAGGGAGTAAAATATTCAATATTATAACCGCAAGCTTGTCTCATTAAAGGATTATCTTTCAAAATGAACTGTACATGGTTGATTAAAAATGTATGTTCTGAATATATGCATTATTCAACATGTAAAAGATCAGTCTGGGGTTAACTATAGCTATGAAATATGTAAATGTTGCATGACCCACTTCTCCAAGGGGAGTAATGTATCTAAACACACCATAGATTCATATTATGCAAATTTGCCACATGCAAAATGAGAAATGTAATTAGCGGTAGATCTGTAATTGCAAATGCTAGTCTCCCTACTTAAGTTTACTAGCCCTTACCCGTTCAAAGATATGAGCTCCGAAATGATGTGCAGTGTGTGGGTTATGGGATGTGCACTGTGCACACAGTATATGAGGGATGGAAAATAACTTTAACTGGTGCTTGCATGCTAATATGTAGGAGCATCAATGTAAGAAATACCCGTTCCATTTAACGGCTACAGAGATACTGTGTACCGATCTGCATGATTTTTGGACAACATCTGTAACAGGGACAGACCCCCCCCCCCCCCCCCCCCCCGCCCGCCCGCCCGCCTGCACACACAACCCCCCCCCCCCCCCCCGTGTGTGTGTGTGTGTGTGTGTGTGTGTGTGTGTGTGTGGGTTTGTGTGTGATTGTGCATGGCCTGAACAACAGCGCCCCTCCCTTAACATGTGTGGTCACAAAAGGTACTGTAGGCTAAATAGATATAGATACACCATAAAAATGCTAATATACAGCATACGATTTGTGAAAGTGACAAACGGGCTTCACAGTTATGTCAGGTGTGTTCATATGCTGATGGTGATGCGATTTCAGATCAATTGCTCCAGCCACTGAGGAGAAACGCTGTGACAGACAGAGAGACACTCACTCACTCACTCACTCAGACATTCGCAAAATTATAGTATAGATAAGCAAAGGTATCTGCATTTTCATTTAAATGAGATAAGGTACTGTATGTGAGAGAAGAACATTTTATTTGTGTGGTTGCGACCGTCAGGTCGCATTTACTATCAAAACCTCCACCGGCTGTCTGTCCGTCCGTCCGTCTGTCTGTCACGTCACGTCACGTCACGTCACGTCACACTTTTGCCCTACTCATATCTCCGCCATCGTTGCCCCTATCCATGTGAAATTTTCCACACACACTCCTTGCCTGCCAAACCACAACCTTCAGGACCCCGGACCTCCACGGACCCCCAGGGACCCCCTGCCACCGCCGCCAAATAGTGCAAAAATGACCAAATCAACACCCCAACTGGGCTGCTCACAGGGAATTCCAGGGGACCACCGACTCCTGCTGCTCCAAAAGTTCTTCACCTTCATTGGTTTAACTTTGCCCCACCCCCTCCTCTCATTGGCCAAAACTTTATTTGGCTTTACTCATCAACCGTTTGTCGTACAAACTTGTGGGTGCTGTCAATGGGCTTGATTTAGAGTTCTTAACCTTAATTGCTTTAACTTTGCCCCGCCCCCTCCTCTGATTGGCCGAAACTTTATTTGACTTTACTCATCAACCGTTTGTCGTACAAACTTGTGGGTGGTGACAATTGACTTGATTAAGAGTCCTTCACCTTAACACCCAAGGAGCCAAACTCGTTCAGTAACGAGTTAAGGCCACTTGGTATCACCCTGCCAAAAGGAGTTGTCTCGTCCCTGAACGAGTCAACGAAGGGTTAACTGTACGTGCAGCTGCCTGCCCTCTGAATGACCCGAGTCCATACGTCACCCCGTAGCAGAGAGAGAGAGAGGGAGAGAGAAAAAAAGGCACGAGCTGGTTGCATTGTTTTCCATTCTACTCTAAAAAGGGCTTTATCTCTGAATGAGGTGAAAAGAACGCCAGGGAAGCAGAGATCTGATTGTTTTCACGGCGACACTATAATGCGATGGTCGGCTCCCGTTTGGATTTTAGTTTCGCGAGCGTTTGTAAACAAAGGGATTATCTTCCTCAATCGTCAGTGGACACCCACGTGCACACGCACGAAGCTTCCGAGGCTCTTCAAAATAAAGCGTGAGTGAACGGCGGCAGCAGCAACAGCTAGAAATGTTATAAACCTGAGCAGCCCATGTGTTAATTGGTTTAACTTTGCCCCGCCCCCTCCTCTCATTGGCCGAAACTTTATTTGGCTTTACTCATCAACCGTTTGTCGTACAAACTTGTGGGTGGAACCAATGCCACTTACAGGCCTCTTTGTGCATACTGTGACCTGACGGTCGCTTATCTCACGATTAGGGAGTCTTACTGGTTTTATAGTCTTTGACGAAGTATAGATGATTTCCTTATGTTTAACTTATGTTTAAACGTAATTTGTGAGAGAATGTGTTTTATATCTTGACGTTAACTCGTCTCCATGATTTCTACATCTACTACAATCTCCAGAATTCTTGCAGATGTTCGGCCACAGCGCAAGTCGTCATTTAAATCTACAAGTTTAAACTTTCCACTACAGTTATAGTCAATACTCTTCCCGGAATCACCACAAGAGTCTCAGAATGATCACAAGACTGCCAAGGTCTATACGCTATACATCAGTCAGAAGCACACATTATATCTCAACGAATATATTGATGCTGTCAGGCAGAAACCTCTTAATATCTCCATATTCTAACTTTGTGTTTTTGTAAAGCCCTACTTGATCCTACTACTGTAGTATCAATCAATTGGTTTATTCTCGCTAGTTGCGGTACAGGTTAGAATAAAAGATGAACATACCAAACGATTATTATACCAAAAGAAACAAAACGATTATACAAATTTTAAACATTTGGATTCTGTTTCCAGTTTGTTGTTTCCAGCAATAGCAGATATACAGGCTCGAAACGCGGCACAAAGGGACACATTTTGAGCTTGTAGATCTGCTAGTTTTGCTAGTTTTGCATTTGTATCCTGAAAAGTAACAGTTTTGGACATAATATGAGGTTTACGGCCAACAGAGACGATCATATACTGACAGATAGGAGACGGGCAAGTGTGAGCTCTAGATGATGATATCACTGGGAGGGAGGATAGCGGATCCTCTGAGACAGACGGTTGAAGTTCATGGTAATGTCAGCAGCACACGCAGACAGGGAGGAGTTTCCATGTTGGATTATCTCACACCCCAGCAATTTGCCTCCCCCCTGCCTCTGCACAATAACAATAATGAAATGTTGAATTGTAGGCCTTTTACTTGCAACAAAGTATTTCTACATTGTGGTACGGTTACCTTTACTCAAGTAAAAGCACTACTTCCAAGACTAGTCCAGCCCTTTGACCCATACACAGAGGTTCAAGGAGGAAACTGATCCGCCATGCGTGCAGTGGTGTAAAGTAACTAAGTACATTTACTCCAGTGCTGTACAATTGAGGTATTTTTACTTTACTGGAGTATTTCCAATACTCAATAACTTTACTACATCTCAGAGGCAAATATTGTACTTGTTACTCCTCTCCAATTATTTGAAAACTCTAGTTACTTTGTAGATTTGGATTATTATTAACATTAACATAACATACATTAACCACTTTCGTTCACGTTGTGAATAGATCTGCTATTTTCGGAGGACTTTCGTTCATTTATTTACTTGAAATGGGACATTCTGCATTATACTTTTGGTACTAGAGTACATTTTGATGCCAATACTTTTATACTTTTACTTTTACTTTTACATTTTGAATTCTGGACTTTCACTTGCAACAGAGTATTTCTATATTGCTGTATTGCTACTTTTACTTAAGTGAACATTTTGTACTTTTTCCACCACTGTATGCGTGTCAGCCAGCTACACAGTGACTTGCTGAACTCCCATCATACCGGTACTTTTCTCACTCTCTCTATCTCTCATACACACACACACACACACACACGCACGCACGCACGCACGCACGCACGCACGCACGCGCACACACACACACACACAAATATACACACAAATATACATACATAGACATTTCCCTTGAAGTCTCCTCAACAGAGCAGCGTACCGTATACATGGCCTGACCTATGTGGACCTACAGTATGTTTTTACTGCACAGCTGGTCAACTCCCTTAACGCACAACATCCGTCCTCTTCACAGCACCCGTAACCCTGCATGCCAGAAGGTTCGTAGTAGAGGCTATTTGAACTCCACCTCTACAAGATGATTACCAGTGATAGGGGTGCAATGGAGAAATGTGTGCCCTGATATGAAACTGGAATCAAGCTATAAATGCCTTCTCTGAACATAAAATAGCGAGGAACCGAGGCCTAACACAAAGCCTACATTTCTGATAGAGAATACCACTGCTGTAGTCTGGTGCAGTGGTTTTCGAAACTGGGGGTCGGGGGTCCCCAAATGATTTTGGGGAGTCCCCTGAACTCAACAGTAAACAAACCAACATACAGTACGGTATATAGGGTATTCTGCACATTTCTAAAGTCACAATTGAATGACTTTTTACCTTTTTAATACGAAATCAGCCAAATATTACATAAGAAAGAGGTAAAACATTTGAAAATAGCCCATCTACAAGCTCACAACGCCTCACATTGCCAGCCGTTGTAACAGAGTCAAACTAAATGTAGGCTAATGCTTACAATTCAAAGTCCATGTCAGGGTGGGGGGGTCCCCAGTTCAAATATGATTATTCTGGGGGGGTCGTGGCCTGAAAGGTTTGGGAAATCTTAGTCATAGTGAGGTGTGAACTGGAATGGACAATGCACCACCTGTCAATTTGGACCCAGCTGATCCAAAACCACTGGGATCTGCTCCAGTCATCATAACCACATTTCGCCTCCAAAACAGACTGCTGCTTGCTGCGTTATACACTGTCTCTGCAATGGCTGCTTTATAGCCATTATATATTACAACAAAATGTAAAATAGCTCTGTTTAACACAATGCTGTACCCCCTCCAACTCCATAGACTTTCTCCATTTTCTTAAACTGCTTTTATTATATTTTGACACTTACTTTGGCAATGTAAACGTATGTTTTCTCATGCCAATGAAGCTCCTTTAAATTGAAAATTGGCTGCTGGGTCCAGATACATTCTGGAACCTACGGTATTCCCAGGTGCCCTTCTTAACTTCTTTGATTATTAACTGGCATTCCTGAGGGGATGCAGTGGAACCATTCATCACCAGGATCCATTTGCTCTAGTGGTAACACATAGTATTATATCACAAAAGATTGTCACGTACGTCCCTGTACGTCATGATGGGAGTATGCTTGGGATGATTGGTTGTCCATTAGCTCAAAGCATGCAGCATGTTCTGTGCATATCTCAGCCGTCCTATGATACCATTAGTCAATTAACAGCCCCAATAAAACACTCTAAAAACACTCACTCTTTTTTAATATATCCCTAACTAGTTCGGGAAAGGCACTAAAAGAGTTAAGAGTGGTTCCCCTAACATCACAGTGACTCAGAGCATGATGTTAGGGCGACAAACCCATTGAACCACAGTGTCAGGTGTGACAGACAGACGGACAAGCTGTGACCGTTCACATTCTAAACTGCGACCTATGGTCGCAATAATAAAGAAATATATGGTTCAAGTATGGTTCATAATAGCCTCCCACTTTGCAGTAAGTTATTCAGTGCTCAGTGCACTACAACATCAGTGGAACATAACCCTGTCACTGCTTCGCCTGCAAATTCCAGATTATCAGTGGTGGGAAAAGTACTAATTTTTTAAGTATCTTTTGAGTAAATGTAGCAAGCAATACTGCAATATAGAAATACTCTGCAACAAATAAAAGTCAGGAATTAAAGATTTACTTGAGAAAAGTACAAAAGCATTGATAACAAAATACTCATCCTGCATAATGTTCCGTTTGACAAGTTTGAAAATTCAAAAGTATAAAATGTAAGAAACAAGAAACAAGCACACAATGTGTCGCATCCTGACGCATTGTGAGATATTTTCCACTGAGATGTAGTGGAGCAGAAGTGAAAATACTGGAAATTTGAAATACTCCAGTAAAGTAAAAAAAAAAAAAAAAAAAAAAATTGTAGTAGGCCTACAGTACTTTAGACCCCCATAAAGGAACCCACGGAGTCCCTGGAATTGACTTTGAGAACCGCTGAGTTAGCCTATATGAACAAACTGTTCAATGAACATCATGCTGCATTTAACAAAATTTAGTGTGAGAGATTCACTAGAAAAAGAAAACAGGCTGTTAAGATTAAAATAATGTAAGTTGATACTTAATTGCCCCACAAATAATTGTGATTGATTGAATTGTGTTTTCGGCATTGAGCGTTGGACCATATGAATACAAATGTATAAAAAATCAGTTTGCCTTTTAGGCTTTGCAAACAAAACATGCACAGGGCAAGTAAATATACAAAGAATTACTGACATATTTCATCATCTTATACTTTTAAAAAGATCAGCCGAAATAGCTGATTTAAGTCTTCTTGCCTATGAAAACAATGGCTGCGCCTTATAATACTTTTATTATGTGGATCATCTTTAATCACTAAAACCAAAACGTAACTCTACATGATGACTATTTACTGCAGGAATGTTCTCAGTCCTCTAAGGAATGCCACATCTATGGGACCCCTCCAGGAAAGAAATACTGTATACTGTATTTTATGAGACTTTAGAAGGGAGTGAATACCAGTAATAAGGACAAACAACAGTCCCCCTCCCCTTAAGTACCAATATCTGTTTTAAATCTGACCAATTTGACTGAATTCCATAAATAATTCCAAAGTCACTTTCCATT
This sequence comes from Nannobrachium achirus, assembly GCF_963921795.1. Taxonomy (NCBI): domain Eukaryota; kingdom Metazoa; phylum Chordata; class Actinopteri; order Myctophiformes; family Myctophidae; genus Nannobrachium; species Nannobrachium achirus. The sequence continues at coordinate 39,909,592 of NC_137828.1, forward strand.
TGCAAAGACAGACGCCAGGACTCTACCTATCAAAGATTCAAGAAAAGTGGCTCTTAAGTGGACTAACAAATTAAACAAAAACGCATCATTTTAGAGTTAAACTCCATAAGGACCTGGAGCGATCGAACTTCAAAAAGAGACATAATTGGGACCTTCTTTGCCGACGAAGCATGTCTGAAGTACTTGGGCTAACGAACGACAGATCCAGTCTGTTCTCTAAAAGGGGATTTGTAAATCGAAGACGGGTGGCAAGCTAACAGAGCTGAAAGAGACGAACAGGGAGTCTGTGTAGGTGCATCCCATTAAACCCGGGAAAGCTTCTGTATCATTTTAGATTTTAGCTATATATACAGTGTATATATATATATTCAGCAACATGCATTTTTTTTCAGAGAACTCATAGGATTTAGAAGAGTGGTTTATAACCGTGGTTCTCAAAAATAGCAGATCTACAAGCTCACAGCGCATCAAAAAATACATTCAGATGGGGGGTTCCACGGCCAATTTGGGGACAAACACAGGAGCTGTCACCTGCCATGGACATAGTTTTTTAGTTCAGGGAGGAGGAAGAGCTTTCTAGACATTGTTGCAAGCACGGACAGAGGGAGAGGAGAGCATGGTGTGATCATTGCAGAAAGACATACACAGCGATGCCAATGAGGCTCAGTTCCAGCCAAATGCACTTCATTCAGCTTCTTGTCAGAACAACACGCCCGTCAATACTTCAGAGCGTCGCTCTGGGCTCCAACATGGCATCTGATGTGGCTTTGTTCCAGAATGGAGGAGGTGGGGGGGGGGGGGGGGGGGGGGGTGTTCAGTGCTATTGAACACCCTTTATGTCGGTGTGTGGGTTTTACAAATAAAATGTTGAACCAATGAAAGGTATACAAAAGCGCTACTGACTAAACCTCCTAACTCCATTGGATCCTCAAACTGTCGGTCAAACCACCTACAGTACCTCCAACTCAGTTGGTGACAATGTATAAAGTCACCATACTAACTTTGATGAGGCAGTATTGTGTTGTTTTAAAACATGATTGTTTTTTTGTTGTTTTTCATTTCCTGAAAAGTTAATGTTTTGATGTGGTGGTAGAAAGAGTACTCACATTGTTTACTTCAGTAAAAGTATTATCCCATAAAGTGGCTAATACAGGTTTAGTAATAATAATAAAAATCTACAAAGCAACTAGCAACTAAAGTTTTCCAATAATTGTAGTGGAGTAAAAGTACAATATTTTCTCTGAGATGTAGTGGAGTAGAAGCAAAAGTATAGAAAATTGGAAATACTCAAGTAAAATAAAAGTACTCTTGAAAGTACAGTACTTGAGTAAATGTACTTAGTTACTTTACACCACTAACAGTGTGTGCCAGGCACGTGCACACATAGACATCAAAGGGGACTTGAGCCCCTGCCCTTTAATCCGTCTGTAAAAAGTGCCCTCTCAAGACCATGAATGCAGTTTTTACTATGGTGAAAGAAATGCAAATGCCCTCTTTCCATGCCATACCCGAAGGCAGCATTCAAAAGTTAGTTCAGTGTGGTATCAAGTACCGAAAATAGCCGACCTCCAAGCTTGGAAGTCGGCCATTTTCAATATTTTCACCAAAAGGCCCTTCTAGAAATTTCAGCCCCTGCCTCTCTAACATTCTCTGCACCAGGGACGTGCTGGCCATTGGGAAAAGCGGGACAACTCCCGAACGGCCGGTTCATTCATGGCCGGTCCAGGCCGGCCATTAGGAAAAAAATTAAAATAAAATGTCGGCCTTCGTTCCATTTTGGGGGCTGGGCGGCCAACAAAGTAAATCGTCACTATCGGGCAGAAACTTCTAATCTCCTAGTTTCAAATTTGTAATTTTTTTCGCAAAGCAAAGCCCTGCTTCATCATACAAGGCCGGCACACAAAAGTGATGTTGTGTGCTTGTAGATCGGCTGTTTTCACTAGTTTAAATAATTTTAAAAATGATAAATACAAAACAAACGGTTTACAAAGGACATACAAGGTTTCCACCCGACAACGACAAAATATAACTCATGTAATTGGCCCACGGCACTGGCTTGTTACTTTGTCACAAATCTTTGAGTAGCAGCAACGCTATAGAGAGAGATCTCTCTTTCTAGCGCGCAATGAGGGCCTCTCCAACTCTTTTTCCCGGGCTGAATCAGGGGCCCAGCACGTCCCTGCTCTGCACGTCCCTGGTCTGTGCTGTACCTTCAGTAGGGAGGCTGGTGGGCTGACGGGAGGTGGACGAAGGGCCTCCTGCAGCGGTGGCGTCTCTGCTCCGGGCTGTGGTCCTGGCCAGCATGGTGGTGGTGAAGGGGTAGAGCTGTGTGGTGTTGACCGGCGACAGGTCGCACATCTTGTCCTTGGTCTGCAGGAGGACACAAGCGGGATTCAGGCTTTTGTTTTGCATGCAGGCAGAAAATATATATAATAATGGCTGCATCTCTCCTTCTGTTTTCTTCTGTCTATTCCTGTATACACGTGTGTGTGTGTGTGTGTGTGTGTGTGTGTGTGTGTGTGTGTGTGTGTGTGTGTGTGTGTGTGTGTGTGTGTGTGCGCGCGCGCGCGCGCACGCGCGCAAGCATGAGACCGTCAGAGCATGTGTGCGTGCACGGGCACGCACATATGTGTGTGTGTGCATGCTTGTCTGAAGAATATTTCCTATTTTGTTAACTGCCACTATTTCCAATGATTTATAGGGAGAGCCCTCCTATCTTACGCCTAAACACACACTTTATTTAACAATTTATGGTCACATAAAGGAGAGCATACAATTAAGAACACAACAATAAAGTGTACAGCTAAGGTTACATTCACAAAATCATAGCATAAGTCTTCATGATGCAATAAGCATATCACTCTGTACTGAATGGGTATAAGTAACAGCATCCCCACCATATGTGGTGGCTTCCAATTATGGCCTCCTTTTTTGGCATCCCAAGTCTGTGGGTATGTCCAGACTATCAAATATCTGCACTTATTACCCGGCTTGTTTAGATGCTTGATTCTGATTGGTCGAGCGCTGAAATCAGCGGTGAGTTATAGGCGTATAATGACCGCTCCGCTCTATAATTCATCGCTGCCTAATCAAAAGCTCAGAGCAGCTGCTGTATTCAGGCTGCACTGCTTGGATTTAGTGCCGTATCCAACATGTCTTCCATGTAAACAAACACACAGCGTCATTTACATCCAAACGTTGCTCTGAAGAATTTTAAAAAACATGTGAGGCGAGAAATAGACAACGCAACAGGAAATGGATTCTATTTGATCAGCACTTCCTTGTTTTCCAAGGCAACCGTGTTGCGCTCGCGGGGACGCACTTTCAGCCATCTGTAAACAAGGAAATACTTTGTTTTGTTTTTAGTTTTTAGTCAAATAATTAATTTTATGTATTAGCCGGGTAATAAGTGCTTCAGGCTGATAATTCCCCTCGGCTCCGCCTCGGGGAATTATCAGCCCGCCGTGTCCATATAATCCATAATGACCGTGCAGCAAGACGTTATCGCATACCTATAGCCCAGCTGGTATGTAGACGTGGACGTGGTTGGTATTTAATCATCTTGATTTTAAAGGATCATCCAGGCAAGGGAGGCGCGCGCGCACACACACACACACACGCACGTGCGCGCACGCGCACACACACGCGCGCGCGCGCACACACACACACACACGCGCGCGCGCACACACACAACATTTTTATGTGGTGTATCTGAAGTATATCATATTCCATCCACTGCTGTGAACAGCAAACCAGTCGCAGCTGTTTGTTGCATGGTTAAGCTCTCTATCATGGTTAATGATGAGTGTTCACCTCATCAGGGCAGCTGCTGTCCACCCAGTCCTGTCGATGACGGTCAAAACCACTGGAGCATCTGAGGACACAAATGGCACATCATCATCACACCCACGCAAGTGACGCAACAGCCATCACAAGTCTGTCACAATGATTGATACATCGATGTGCTTACAGTATGTGGGTGATTTCCTCAAGACAGGGGTCTTCAACAGGGGGTCCGGGACCCCTAGGGGATCCTCAGAGTTACTACAGGGGGTCCTCCAAATCTTTGTGTGATAGAAACTTTTTTTTCTCCTTTTTTATATTAACCGCTTGAACCCTAACGTCCATATTCTGAGAACTTTAGCCAAAAATAGCAGTTCTACAAGCTCACAACGCTTCACGCTGCGAGGTGTTGTGAGCTTGTAGATCGGTAGAGGGGAAAAAGAGCACACTAAGTAAGGACTAAGGAGTGAAAGGTCAAGTTTATTAACTTTTTCTCTGCCATTTTAAACATAGCCTGAACTCAGCAACTGCCAAATTGTCCTTACCTTTTAACGTGGGCACGTTCACGCATCGCGCACGATCTGTGCATGTAACATGTACCAGCGTTGCAGACCGGACCGCAGCTTTCGAAAAAAACAATCCCATTGGAAAAAGAAATATCCGTTGTCAGGCTGTATCTGCTGCTGTTTACAGAAAAAACTCATGTAAAATGCAGAGCTGTGCGCTATGGTCCTGCGAGGGCACGTCGCGCACATACAGACAATATGTGCGCAGATCATATGCCAGGCGGGTAAAAGAATCAAAATAAAAAAATCTGCGTGAAAAAACGGCCGTGCAGGAAGCTTCCTTGTTTACAATGGAAACCTATGGGATCGTAGCTACGATTGGGCCTCAGACCGGATACGGAAACCTAGATCCGGTCAGAACCGGAAATACGTCCGGATGTAGTTAGGAGGTGGGCCTAAAGAGTCTGAATCAGCTATAAAGAGCGATCATACTTTTGGGACCCCAAAAAAAGGTTTTAAAATAGGAAAAGTTAAATTTCATGGTGTATCACCTTTAAGAATTGACGGTTCAAGTGGTTAAATATCTGAAAACACAGATTAACGTGAATCCAACATACACTGATGATTGTTCTGTCAAACAATGAAACTATATGGAATCTCTGAACAGGTTGTGGGGGACCCTGCTTCATCTCTCTATTAACTAAGGGGTCCTTGGCCTGAAAACACTGAAGACCCCTGCCTTAAGAGGAATATCCTGTATGAATGACGTATGAGGTGGTTATGCCCGAGGGCAGCTAAAATGATGAATACCACCATCAGTATGAATAGGACAGTCGACACCAGAATATTTAGTAATGATCAGTGTTAAACAATAACAACAAAAAACTCTGCTTCTACCACCACGCACTGTACCACCTCCTCTTCCCCAGCGGAAGTAACGAAGTACATTTACTCAAGTACGATCTATCGATTACTCCCCCCCCCCACGGACAAACGGAGACTTGAATTCATGGATATATATATATTTTTTTTTGTCGCATTCCTAAGCCAATAATTTGAGGAGACTCTTTGTGTCTCCATAGGGAACAAAGCAGGCTCTTTGTTTCTCCATAGGAACCACTGCTGGTCATCAAATTATTGGGTTACTTTACTTTTGAGTTATGTTTTACTTTACTGGAGTATTTAAATATGTCAGTAATTTTACTTCTACTCCACTACATCTCAGAGTCAAATATAAACTCCACTACAAACTTTAGTTACTAGTTACTTTGTAGATTTTGATTATTATTACAAAACATACATTAAAAACCTCAGCCATACAGTATATATTTGGCCATTTGAAAATAGATGATCTACAAGCAACCAATGCATTGCTATTTTCCAAAGATTTGAATACAGTTTATACATTTGAAAACGTGTGAAATTGTGTTTTGCAAAATGATTACTTTCCACTATGGGTACTTGAAGCACATTTTGATACCAATACTTTTGCACTTTTACTCAAGTAAATGTTGCATTCTGAACTTTTAGCCTACTTGTAACATTTCTACATTGCAGTATTGATACTTTTACTCAAGTAAAACAATTTGAGTACTTTTTTCCAACACTGACTCCGGTTCTAGCCACCATTCACGTACCACCTCCTCCTCCCTGAGTCTGGACCCACGGGGTCCGGGGAGGGAGTGGCTTTATATGGATTGAATATGAAGGATTTGTCTAGAGGAAGTTCACTGGGTCAGGGTGTTAGTGAGGGGGAATGGGCGGGGCTGCGGGGACTTGGCCTCACAGCGAGAGATTTGTAATAAATTCAGAAGGCTTTCTGTGACTGCAGACCGCAACTACTCATTCTCCCTCCCATACAATTGAGTGCAATTATTAACTCGCATGCTGGTGAGCCATCAATTTCCTTCCATCATTGTTTCTGCTTTCTAAATTACAGGGGGCTTTGTTTCCCAAACAGTGGGGCGGGACCCATGTCTGGGTCACGGAGCAATTTTCATGGTTCGCCAGTAAACATCTCCCTTTTCCTGTTTCCTTTTTTTTGTTTTTTTTTTGTTAAATGTTAAAATTCGCAATACACACTCCATGCTCTCTGGAGCGCTCTGTCAAATGAAGTGATGTCATAGCATGGGGGTGCCCGCTGGCCTAGTGGTCCAGGCGCATATATAGGCTAATGCAGCCTGACAGCTTATCGTAGGTTCGAATCCCGATCCCGATGACCTTTGCTGCATCACTCCCATCTCTCTCTCCCTGTTTCCCGTCCTATCTTCCCTGTAATACTGCAATAAAGGCAGAAAAGCCACACAAAAAACCTCAGACAGAATATGTGCTTCATGTCGTCAGGTTCAATATGGGCCCAGCAGTCAGTCATATATGAGCCAGCAGACTAGCCTTGCATAGCCCAGCAGACCACAGTCATAGTCAAAGAATATGGGGCAAGTAGTAGAGTCATAGTCACAGCATATGGGGCCAGTAGAGTGGTCCATATGTAACAGTCATAAGAGGTCAGTAATATCCTAGTCACACATTAAATGAGGCCAGTAGAACCACAGTCACACTCATCCCCAGCAGGCATTCAATATATTGTTATGGTAATAGCTTTGAGAAGAATCCATTTTCATTTTTCTGCCTCTCTGATCATTCCATTTAACCTTCTCCTCTCTTCTCTCTCTCTCTCTCTCTCTCGGTATATATATATATATATATATATATATATATACCGTGTATATATATATAATATATATACCGTGTATATATATATATATATATATATATATATATATATATGTTCAATCAGTCGAGACAGATTCCTCTTGGTAATCTCCCTTCTCTTTTCTCTGCTTCATCCCCAGTGTGTGGGGAAAAGAGGGGGGATTGCAGAGTGATCCGGGAGACACGACACTGAGCAGGTCTGGTGGGCCAGTCCGATGGGAAGCACTTATTTAGGCTTTCTTCAATGGCGTCCAATTCAGTTAATCACCCTCTAACATACCAGGCCATTGTGCTTTTAATTAGAAATGGGCCAAAGTGCCTCATTTGAATATAAATGAATCCATGTGGGAGAATGTTTCTATTAGGATTTGTCCCATTCACTGTGCTGGAGTGGATGTATTTCCTTATCGAGGCTCATTCCCAGACATACTATTTCCAGCTGATACCTCTTCCATCTCCGAGGAGGTATAGGCCTATATTATACAGTAATATCCTTCACGTTGTTTGGATTCCATAGTGGGAGGTGGTTTGTGTAATGCTGTGCTATTTGCAGATTCAAGAGTCTGGGAGACAGTAACACAGTACATTTATTCAAGAACTTAAGTACAATTATGTGGTACTTTTACTTAACTGGAGTATTTCTATTACTTTTACTTCTATCTCCACTACATCTCAAAGACAGATATTATACTTTTACTTCACTACAATTATGTGAAAACTGTAGTTAGTTACTTTGTAGATTTTGATTATAATTACAAAACATGCATAAACCACTTCGGCCATATTTGAACTTTGGCTGTTTGAAAATAGCCGATCTACAAGCACACAACACGTGTTGTATGCTTGTAGATCTGCTATTTTCAAAGGATTTTGGTAGTTTGAGTTTGAAGTATATTTTGAAGCCAAAACGTTTGTACTTTTACTTGAGTGTATTCTGGACTTTTGCTTGTAACAGGGCATTTCTACATTGCAGTATTGATACTTTTACTTAAGTAAAATATGTGAGTACTTCTTCCATCACTGAGTATAAAACACCACAGAAATTACACCAAAGATTTGTTAAAATCCAATATTCTCCCACTTTGATCTTTGATTGCAAAAGAGAAGCCAACTCATTTCGACAAACTGCATTTGTGACAGCCAGCAGCTGTGTGTTTAGTTTTCAGTAAACAAATCCGCCACCAAGCAATTTGTTGTTGTCGGGTGGAAACCTTGTATTTATCATTTTAAAAATGATTTAAAATAGTGAAAAAAGCAATCTACATGCAGTGCTTGTGTGCTTTTCACTAGTTTTGTGCGACAGTCTTGTGTGGTGAAGCAGCTGGCTTTACTTTACGAAAAAGCGTACACATTTGAAACTTGGCGATACGAGGTTTCTGACGATTTCCTCTCACCAGATCAATGCTCTCCAAGTAGTAACACTGACAGCTATGCTCATTCTATAGCAGTGGTTCCCAAACCTCTTTAGCTTGAGACCCAAAAGAGAAATGCAGTGACTCAAGAACTGTACTTAAGTACAATTTTGAGGTATTTGCACTTTACATGAGTATTTCCAATGTTCTGTACTTCTATTCCACTACATCTCAGTGGCAAATATTGTACTTTTACTCCACTACAGTAATTTGAAAACTGTAGTTACTAGTTTCTTTGCAGATATAAATTATTATATTGTAAAACATACATGAACCACTTTAGCCCAATTTTATACTTATTTGAAAATAGCAGATGTACAAGCTCACAACGCATCGCATCGCAACAACACGTGAGCTTGTAGATCGGCTAATTTCAAACATTTTAGTACTTATACTTTTGGGACTTTTGTACTTTTACTGAAGTACATTTCTGACTTTTACTTGTATTTCTACATAGTAGTTGTTACATCCCATGGTATGTACTGTGAATAATGTGTGCCATTCTATTCAAATCTAGTGTGTGACTCCAGGTTGGAGGGGAACTCTACACTACCTGGAGACCAATCAGAACTCTGCTCCATGGTGATTGGTGAGGAACTCTCCACTACCTGTCTACCAATCAGCGCTCACCTCATCTCCTATAAAACTGTCCTGATGTTCATTTGTGTGGTCTCTCTTTGCTAAGCATGTCCTGAATAGGCATACTGTCTGTTAAATGTCATTCCTACACTATGCTTGACCTTATGGCATGGGTAGGCAAGGTAAGCTAGGGTAGCTACATTTTGCACACATGTAGGTAAAACTAATGTCTAGACTCATTAGGTAAGAGGGTAGGTGCCATTTTGTATTTTGGGTAGTTTACTTAGTATAGTCAGTTAAGTTAGGTTTGTTTTGGTATTCCTTTATTTTCCTTAGATTATTTAGGTAAGCATTAAAATCCCTGAGTTAGTTCAGAGTTTTTTTTTGTTTATACTTACTGGCCCTGCCCAGCCTCCCTCTGTCTGGTCATTTTCCTAAGCTCATTCATCCAGTCATGCCTTCAATATTCATTCATCCAATGTTATAACCACTTATTACCCGGCTTGGTTGAATGCTTGATTCTGATTGGTCAAGCACTGAAATCAGTGGTGAAGTATAGGCGTATAATGACCGCTCCGCTCTATAATTCACCGCTGCTAATCAAAAGGCTCAGAGCACCTGCTGCACTCAGGCTACGCTGTGTGAATTTAGTACCGTATCCAATATGTCAGCCATGTAAACAAACACACAGCGTCATTTACAACCAAACATTGCTCTCAAGAATGTTTTTCAAAACATTTGAGGCGAGAAATAGACAACGCAGTATCAGAAAATGGATTCTATTTGATCAGCACTTCCTTGTTTTCCAGGGCGACCTGTGTTGCGCTGGGGGGGGACGCCAATGCAGCGCAACACTTGTGGAATACTTTCAGCCGTCTGTAAACAAGGAAATACTTTGTTTTGATTTTAGTTTTGAGTCAAATTATTAATTTAATTTATTAGCCGGGGAATTATCGGCCTGTCGTGTCCATATATGCAATAATGACCAAGCAGCAAGACGTTATCGCATTCTTAATGTAACCTTTTCTTTGCACCATAAAACCGTGTTTTGTTACTCCCTGTGCCCTAGACCTTTAGCAGGGTCGTAACAAATGGGTTTTTAAATTCACTTACGGGAAAGTTGATCCCGGACGAGCCCCCATTGATACTTTTACTTAAGTAAAACATTTGAGTACGTTTTCCACCACTGGAGAAATGTGTTGTCTCCCTGGGACCCAGACTAATGAAAACAGTCTATTTTCTATAATATCCGCAGATCAACAAGCTCACAACATGTTGTGCGGTGATGCATTGTGCTGGCATTTTTGGTGGGAGAGTGAAACCGGTGCACAATGAAGTCAATTATAAATCAAGTTTTACACATTGATGCCTAATTCGAAGCACATCTACGTGTAAGAAGTTCATTACGGCTGTTCGATGCATTGCAAACATGTCGTTATCATTTCATTAACCTCAGGCTCAGTGAGGCTGCTGTTACGCATGTTAATAAGCTTGTTTCTTTCAAAGTAAGCGACCAAAGGCTACAAAGGACAAAGTCATAGTCAGCCGGATATGCATATGGTTTTATTATCTAATTAGAATGCAGCTTAATTAGATCACTGCCGTTATGGCATATACACTGTCTCGTCTGCATCGATAGATCCCTGGCAGATAGAAATAAATGTGGGTCTATTGCAATGAGTTGTGGTTGCATTTGTTTGTGTCATTCGCAAGAGTGCCGCATTTCAAATAGGGGAGGACACCATCTAACCTCTTAAATCGCCTCTGGCATTTATACGGCATGTCCCACCAACAGGCCCCCGTGGCTTACAGAACAAATTATGAGAGTCGTTGCTGTAATAATTGATGAAGTAGGGCTTTAAAAATGTGAGGCTATACAAGAGGGAGGGGTTCAACATTGAACCCTACAACCCCACCTGTGCACTCAGATCAGCTAACACAGGGATGCTGACAGAACCTTCGCTAAAAACCCCAGGACAACGATCCACTCGCCCTGGACCAGTGGTCAGCAACCTTTTTGAAATTAAGTGCCATGTTTATATTTTCTATATAGTCAGTGTGCCATGTCAACATACATTTTAATGACATGCCATCAAAAATTCTGAAAAAAAATGTTTCTTCTTTTTTTTAAATAATAATACTTTTGTTATGATTTTTACTGAATAGGTGCTTGGTCTACCTATTATTTCTTAGATTTGCCTACCATTTCTTTCCATTTCATGTATTGATGTTGATGTACTGATGTACTGTATTACCTTGCTTATTGTAAGTCGCTCTGGATTAAGAGCGTCTGCTAAATGCTTAAATTGTAAATTGTAACAAGACATTTTTGTGAGAAACTTCACTCGATACCTTAACTTGTAACTTGGACTTTCTAACTGTGACAACTAAATCTATGACAACATTCCCCCCCATCATCTCTTCCTTTCTCATCTCTGTCTTACCATTCAACAACACAGAAAGCGCCTACATTTCACATTTGAGCTGTCAGGATATATACCATAGTCTGAAAAATAACATTCTGTAGCAACTCAAATATTGACTCTTGTTTGAGGCACGGAGAGACGAGAATAGAGAAGGAGGTGGGAAGTGACAGAGATAAGTGTGAGTTCGGTGTGAGAAGAATGAGCGATTAGCGAGTCTGCTGACGGCAGAACCACCATTCCCCTCAGGTGCTTGTTGTGGCTTATCTTGGTGATCCGGCGAGGCGAGACAGAGGGGAAAGACGAAGGGTTTGAAGATATGAAGGAGAAAAACAAGAGAGAGGGAGAAGGAAAGAGAGAGAGCGCTTCTCAACAGGATGCATGGACCTCAGCAGGAGATGGGACTGGTTCACTGGGAGGCCTCGAGCTCCATCATGAGAACCAGGTGTCAATACAAGACATCTTACTTGGGCATTACAGGGCTGTCGATGGGCCTGCACTACAGTAAGTAAAGTAAGTAAGTATAGGGCTGTTGAGTTGCTGGACCAGTCAAATGAAGGGAGACAGAGGGGCAGTGATGGAAGAAGTACTCGCATGTTTTACTCAAGTCAAAGTGTCAATATCCTAATGTAGAAATACTCTGTTACAAGTGTGTAAGTAAGGGTGCCCACACACCAAAATACCTAGAGTGGAATCCGCCAATGCATTTCAATGAGAATGGAGCGTTTTTTGCAGAAATCCTCTACTGGCAAAAAAACGCTCCATTCTCATTGAAATGCATTGGCGGATTCCACTCTAGGTATTTTGGTGTGAGGGCACCCTAAGTCTGGAATTCAAAATGTACTTGAGTAAAAGTACAAACATATTGCCATGAAAACATACTTAAAGTACCAAAAGGAAAAGTACATTATGCAGAAGGTCCCTGTGGTGGTTCGTTCGGACACCGCCCGCCAGGTAGGCCCTGCATGTCAAAGAAGCGCACCCTGGATGGGAGAGCGAGCCCTAGCAGACCAACACACTGTGTGGGCCAAGTGATTGACGGGCGTTACCTGCCGGCCCACACGCTTCATCAGGCACAAGCGTATGCACCTGTGGGCCCCACCCAACACAGGGGTGCATAAGTACTGAGCTCGCTCTCCCCTTCAGTCTGTGCTGGGAGTCTCTGACAAGCTGATCATGGGCAGACAGGCGGTAAGAGCCACCATATTTCCCTCCCCACCGCATGTTACTGTGTAAAGTGCATTATAGTAATGTTCCTTCTACTCATTACTTCTAGGCATGGACTGGGAGCGGACTGACACTGAGGAGTGTGTACCTGGATCAATGAGGAGCGCAAACCTGACTCACTGTGGAGTGTGTACCTATCACTGGAGAGTGTGTACTCGGCGAGCTGAGGAGAAGGACCGGAAAAGGAGACCACAGCCTTACCTTCCGGACCCCCAGCGAGCCACCCCTATTCCTATTTTGTTGAGTATATCTCACTTCCCTTAAAACCATACTAGTATCCGGAAATTCTCTGGCCCCAGGCCCATTATACCCCGTGTTCATTTTATTTAGAAGATAGAGAATTAGACGGATTCGTGTAAGAGCGGGCACCTACTCACCTATTACCTGTCACCTGTGGAAAAGAACTATACTCGCCTAGCGCCTGTGGGGAAGAGAGACTATACACTGGAATTATACTGGCCTGTTTCCTGTGGAGGGAAACCCCTTTAAAGTAACTCTTACCTACCCCCCTGGCCCCCCCACGAAGAGGAGAAAACGACAGCCCCGTCCGGGGAAAACCTTGTGTTGATTTATTAAAAGACAATTTCAGTTATTCACATTTATGTTGTTCATTCATGCTACGTTGCATTACAATGCTGTTGTAAAATAAGAACTGTTCAATAAATGCCCGAGTTGGCAACACTGTCTTTGCTCTCTTGTGCCTTGGTTTGGGTTCAGTCTCCACACATGGTGTGCAGAATACGGGTACTGAACCTCACCTAGACGCAATATGACAACCACACCGGCCCTAAACGCTCTGTTACAGAGCCAGGCCGAATTACAGCAAGCGGTGACTAAATTAATAGAGAAAATCCAAATTGACCAAAACGTTAATCCCACACGTCCGCCTGGAGAAGTGTTAACGAAACTGTCCCCCGATGATGATATTGAAGCCTTCCTGGAGGTGTTCGAGCGCACCGCTGCCCGGGAACGATGGCCCGTCCCCGACTGGGGCAGCATCATCGCTCCTTTCCTCTCAGGAGAAGCCCAACGTGTGTGCCGTGACCTACCCCTGGCAGAGGCCCGTGAATATAGGCGCCTGAAAGCAGCTATCTTGGCTAGTCAAGGTTATAGTATGCCGGCCCGAGCCCAGCGCTTCCATGGGTGGAACATGCAAGCGGCGCTGCCGCCTCGGCCCCAAATAGCCGCTCTCCTCCGCCTAACTCATGGGTGGCTGACTACGGCCGGTGACCCGCCACTGATTGAGAGAATTGTCATAGACAAATGTATACGTTCCCTGCCGCCTGATGCCCGCCGCTATGCCTCACAGGTGAGCCCAAATTCCGTGGAGGCCCTGGTTGCGCTCCTGGAAAATCACCAAGTGAGTACAGAGATGATGAGAAGCACAAAGTCAGAGATTCCCAGAGGGACGGGGGAGGCACGTTACAACCGGGACCGCTCGCGGCCTCCGGCTACTTCCCTGTCGCCTACTACTACGAGACGAGCCGCCACAGAGCGGACTGCCCGAAGCCAACCGCAGACATCACGCCGGTGCTACGTCTGCGGGAAAGCGGATCATATCGCATGGTCCTGCCCGGACCGGGACCGGGACGTATCCATGCCATCCGCCACCTCCGACGGCCGACGCCCCTGCCTTCACTCCGGGAGCCAGCGGGGGCGCCACTCCAACCTGCCGGTGAGAATTGACGGAGTGGACACCCAGGCTCTTCTCGACTCGGGGAGCGTCGTCACGCTGGTACACGCTGAGCATGCCGGGCGTCCCACCTCCAGCCGTATGCCGGTCAGCTGTGTGCATGGGGATGTGCGCTCCTACCCAACGACGCTGATACGCGTCCAATCCACCAAAGGAGATGTCGAAGTGGAAGCTGGAATTGTACCTAACCTACCGGTCCCCCTGCTCATCGGCACGGACTGTGTGCTGTTTGAGAGACATTGGAACCCGGGGGGCAGAGGACCGCCGCGGCCGCGGCGAAGAAGAAAGATCCGGCCGGGCCCCCGTTGGAGGAACTCATTGCCCGCGTGCCCGGTCTTCCGCGCCGAATCAGAGGGACCAGAGAGCGAACCCTCTCCAGACGAGGAGCTGCAGGGAGATGCACCCGAGGCGGAGGAAGCGCCGCGGGGCACCTCGTCAGAAGAGCCAGAGCCGGTGGCGTGGCCTGACTTCCCCGAAGAGGAGGATGAGAGCTCTCCGCTCAGAGGGGACTTCGCCACACAACAGTGGAACGATCCGAACCTGGAAAATGCTCGGAGGAACGTCAGCGCGATTGATGGGAAACTATGTGAAGGGGTGAGTGAATTAATTTCCCCCTATTTCTTTGTGCGGAGGGATTTACTGTATAGAGGGTGGCGGAACAACACTGGGGACGTGATAGAACAGCTGCTCGTGCCAAAAGAATATGTCACCAGAGTATTGTATTTGGCCCACACGCACCAGCTGGGGGCGCACCTGGGCGTGAAGAAAACCACCGATCGCATCAATGCACGGTTTTATTGGCCAGGCATAAAACGAGCAGTAGAGGACTTTTGCAAAGGCTGCGGTGTATGCCAGCTCACCGCACCCCGTCCTTTCCAACGTAACCCTCTCATACCTATGCCTATCATTTCCACCCCATTCAGCCGCATTGGTATGGATATAGTCGGCCCCCTCCCCAAATCGGCTCGGGGACACAAATATATATTGGTAATACTAGACTATGCAACTCGGTACCCCGAGGCAATACCCCTGAGAGCCGCTACAGCCAGAGCAGTGGCGCACGAGCTCTTCATGCTATTCAGCCGGGTCGGAATAGCCGATGCCATTTTATCGGATCAAGGCACATGTTTCATGTCTCGCGTCATCACCGAACTCTATAAATGGCTTAAAATAGATAAAATAAAGACCTCTATCTTTCACCCGCAATCGGACGGATTAGTGGAACGCTTTAATAAAAGTTTAAAGCAGATGTTAAAAAAGTTGATAGATATAGATGGCAAAGATTGGGATCGCTTGATTCCGCTGGTGTTGTTCGCCATACGGGAGGTGCCTCAAGCGTCTACGGGGTACTCCCCGTTTGAATTGCTATATGGACGGCAGCCACGGGGGCTGTTGGATATAGCAAAGGAAACATGGGAAAGCCAACCTTCCCCACATCGTTCTGTCATTGACCATGTTGAACAATTACAGGAGAGAGCCAAGAAGATCTGGCCGCTCGTTCGTGAACACATGGAACAAGCGCAGCGCGCCCAGTGCAGGGTGTACAACCGAGGCGCCACGCTGCGGAGCTTTGAGGTGGGCGAAAAAGTGCTGGTGCTCATTCCCACGAGCGAATGTAAATTTCTCGCAAAATGGCAAGGGCCATACGAAATTATGGAGAAACTGGGCCCGGTCAACTACCGCGTGCGCCAAATAGGGCGGCGGAAAACTATGCAAATTTACCATATTAATCTGCTGAAAAAGTGGCACGTTGTGCCTCCTGTCGCTCTCCCGGCCCTACTAACCACTCTCTCCTCTCAGAACCCGCCTCCAGTCCCTATTGGAGAGGAACTGTCCCCAGCTCAGGCGCAAGATATACGTGAGCTTCTGAGCAGGAATGCGGACCGGTTCTCAGAACTAATTAATCGAGCGGCTGGGCCCCGCTCGATTTGTAAGCACCCTCGATTTGACAAAAGGCTATTGGCAAGTGCCCCTTACAAAAGAAACCAAAGAGAAAACAGCCTTCTCTACCCCTGAAGGGCTGTTCCAATATACTGTCTTACCGTTCGGGGTACACGGTGCCCCCGCAACATTTCAGAGACTCATGGACCGAGTATTAAGGCCCCATCATCTCTATGCCGCCGCATATTTAGATGACATTGTGATCCACAGCAGCACCTGGGAGAATCACCTCCATCACATCGAAGCAGTCCTGGGAGCTCTCCGACGAGCGGGTCTGACCGCCAACGCCAAGAAGTGCCGAATAGGTCTGTATGAGGCCGAATATTTGGGTTTCACTATTGGGCGCGGGTGCGTAAAACCCCAATTACGCAAAGTGGAGCGTATACGCGAATGGCCCAAACCCGTCAGCAAGAAGCAGTTAAAGTCATTCTTGGGAATCATGTCCTACTATAACAAGTTCATAAATAACTATGCTACCCTTGCAGCTCCCTTGTACGAGATGACCCGACAAAGTCGGCCCAATATGCTGCGCTGGACAGAGGAGACCGAGGCCGTGTTCCGAGGCCTCAAACTAAAGCTCTGCGATGAGCCGGTCCTAAAAACCCCGGAGTTCGGTAAGAATTTTCTACTCCACACCGACGCCTCGAACACAGGCCTCGGGGCCGTGCTCTCGCAAGTCATTGATGACGAAGAGCACCCAATAGTCTTCATTAGCAGAAAGCTCTTAAAGCATGAACTTAATTATGCAACGATAGAGAAAGAGGCTCTTGCTATTAAGTGGGCCATACACCACCTACGCTATTATTTGTGGGGAAGGCGTTTCACTCTCATAACGGACCACGCACCATTGAAATGGATGGCTAAAAGTAAGGACACTAATAAGAGAATAACACGTTGGTTTCTGGAGTTGCAGGATTACAACTTTGAGGTGGAGCATAAACCAGGGAAGGATATTCCCCATGCCGATGCCCTGTCCAGGCTCTATGAGGAAGAGCGGCAAGTTTGCGAACCAGTAGCAAACTTAAGGGGGGGGATGTGTGGTGGTTCGTTCGGACACCGCCCGCCAGGTAGGCCCTGCATGTCAAAGAAGCGCACCCTGGATGGGAGAGCGAGCCCTAGCAGACCAACACACTGTGTGGGCCAAGTGATTGACGGGCGTTACCTGCCGGCCCACACGCTTCATCAGGCACAAGCGTATGCACCTGTGGGCCCCACCCAACACAGGGGTGCATAAGTACTGAGCTCGCTCTCCCCTTCAGTCTGTGCTGGGAGTCTCTGACAAGCTGATCATGGGCAGACAGGCGGTAAGAGCCACCATATTTCCCTCCCCACCGCATGTTACTGTGTAAAGTGCATTATAGTAATGTTCCTTCTACTCATTACTTCTAGGCATGGACTGGGAGCGGACTGACACTGAGGAGTGTGTACCTGGATCAATGAGGAGCGCAAACCTGACTCACTGTGGAGTGTGTACCTATCACTGGAGAGTGTGTACTCGGCGAGCTGAGGAGAAGGACCGGAAAAGGAGACCACAGCCTTACCTTCCGGACCCCCAGCGAGCCACCCCTATTCCTATTTTGTTGAGTATATCTCACTTCCCTTAAAACCATACTAGTATCCGGAAATTCTCTGGCCCCAGGCCCATTATACCCCGTGTTCATTTTATTTAGAAGATAGAGAATTAGACGGATTCGTGTAAGAGCGGGCACCTACTCACCTATTACCTGTCACCTGTGGAAAAGAACTATACTCGCCTAGCGCCTGTGGGGAAGAGAGACTATACACTGGAATTATACTGGCCTGTTTCCTGTGGAGGGAAACCCCTTTAAAGTAACTCTTACCTACCCCCCTGGCCCCCCCACGAAGAGGAGAAAACGACAGCCCCGTCCGGGGAAAACCTTGTGTTGATTTATTAAAAGACAATTTCAGTTATTCACATTTATGTTGTTCATTCATGCTACGTTGCATTACAATGCTGTTGTAAAATAAGAACTGTTCAATAAATGCCCGAGTTGGCAACACTGTCTTTGCTCTCTTGTGCCTTGGTTTGGGTTCAGTCTCCACACACATTTCCACAAGTTTTTTTTTATGTATAAAATGTAGGAATCCTTAGCAGATCCATAGCAGATCCACAAACTCACAATGCGTCGCCAGGCGACACGTTGCGAGCTTGTAGATTGTAGATTGTCTAACATATATAGGTCTGAAGTGGTTTAGTAATAATAATCAAAATCTATAAAATAATTATAGTAAAAAGTACAATATTTGCTTTTGAGATGTAGTGGAGTCGAAGCAACGTTTTTGACAATTGGAAACACTTCAGTAAAGTAAAAAATACCCCCAAAAAAAGTACAGTCCTTGAGTAAATGTACTTAGTTACTTTCCACCACTGCAGAGGGGGGGGGGGGAGTGGCTGGTTAGGGGGAGGTTAAAAGAAAGGCAGTTGAAATAAGAAAGAGTAGCATTCCAACCTGTTGAGCCGATGGCACCAGCTACAGTTGAAGTTGATCTGCGAGGCGATACAAGAACTACAGCTGGTGAACTGAAGACAGGCTGGAGAGAGAGAGAGAGAGAGAGAGAGAGAGAGTGAGAGTGAGGGGAGGGGGGAGGATAGAATCAGTCAGAACTGAAACAATGTAGTTCATATATCGCGAGGCGTTGTGTGCTTGTAGATCTGCTATTTTCACTAGTTTTGCGCAACAGTCTCGTATGGTGAAGCAGGGCTTTACTCCATCATTCTGTCCTGTGTAGTTTTTATTATTTTCTGTATTTATTTATGGTATCTTATGTTTTATTAATTGAAACTAGAAGCACATTTCTGACATCACATCTTTAGAACTATGGGCCTCATTCACAGAGCTATTCTTAAATTACTACATTTTTAGTGTAGGTTCCAACATAAAGACCAATAGGATTCATGTACAGCCTTGATTTCTGGGTGTCACAGGTGTATCCGATGATGAATTCCATATCTCATTTAATAAGAAGAAAGTTGCTACGTTTATTTGTTTGCTCACTGTTGCTGAGGTAGAAAACAAAAAGGATGATGCTGGAATATAGAGGACACAGAAACACTGCTATCCGATAGATAATGGATCAGAGTTTTATTGATCACAGAGGGGAAATCCTGCCTTTGGATTAACATCCTATCCCCTGTCCTACATCGGGACTGAGTAATGGACCCAGATTTCAACCAGTCTGCATTCATCAGATGGTAAGGCTTGTAGAGAATCTTTGTGGCGTTCATGTGATCAACCAGATTCACAATTTCTAGTATGCGCTATTAAGGCACGATCATAGGCTTACGCATTAGACTTGCCAAATTGTGGTGGTCATACTTTCAGAAACGAGAATAAGGCATTCTAAGTGGCATCACTCTTGTTTTCTGCTGTGTTTGTGTGTACATAACGATCACATTATGCTAAGAAGAAGAATGGTGAATCAGACTATCATGGAAACACTCGTATGAGCGTTTTAGTATCAAATATGATCGTACACATGTTTAGTCTAGTGACCCCTTCAAGGCTGTGCTACTACACCTTACAACCAACCGGTACAAAGTCTTTTTTAACTGACTGAATAAGTCTGAATGTTTTAGTGGCTGTATATGTGTATACTGTATGTATACTGTATACCTTATTATTATTTTTGTAAAGTTAAAATGTTCAGATCTTTGTTCCTGTTTTTTTTTTTTTTTTTTTTTTTTTGAGAGAGAGAGAGAGAGAGAGATTACTTCCAATGTGTTTCGTCTAAAATAATGTGACAATGGTAGGCAAAATAAGCCATGGGCTTCAGCCTACACCTTTTTGATCAAATTCATATGAAACTAGAAATACTGTTCCTCCGAAACAGTGTGGGCTCGCTTCCAACCCAACAAATAGGATACTTTAAGGTACTGTAAGGTACAGTACCTTACAGTATTGTACTGTACCTTATTATACTGTACTGCACCTTACTGTACTGTACTGTACTGTACTGTACTGTACTGTACTGTACTGTACTGTAACTTACTGTACTTTACTGTATTCTACTGTACTGTACCTTACTGTACTTTACTGTACTCTACTGTAACTTACTGTACTTTACTGTACTCTACTGTACCTTACTGTACTGTATCTTACTGTACTGTACTTTACTGTACTCTACTGTACCTTACTGTACTATACTATACTGTACTCTACTGTACCGTACTGTACCTTACTGTACTGTACTCTACTGTACCTTACTATACTGTACTTTACTGTACTCTACTGTACTTTACTGTACTCTACTGTACTTTACTGTACTCCACTGTACCTTACTGTACTTTATTGTACTTTACTGTACTTTATTGTACTGTACTGTACTCTACTGTACTTTACTGTACTCTGCTGTACTTTACTGTACTCTACTGTACCTTACTGTATTGTTTTGTACTTTACTGTACCTTACTGTACTTTACTGTACTCTACTGTAACTTACTGTACTTTACTGTACTCTACTGTACTGTACCTTACTGTACTTTACTGTACTCTACTGTACCTTACTGTACTGTACCTTACTGTACTGTACTTTACTGTACTCTACTGTACCTTACTGTACTGTACCTTACTGTACTATACTATACTGTACTCTACTGTACCGTACTGTACCTTACTGTACTGTACTCTACTGTACCTTACTATACTGTACTTTACTGTACTCTACTGTACTTTACTGTACTCTACTGTACCTTACTGTACTCCACTGTACCTTACTGTACTTTATTGTACTTTACTGTACCTTACTGTATACTCTACTGAACCTTACTGTACTTTTACTGTACTCTACTGAACCTTACTGTACATATTCTATGTGTTCTAGAGGTGTATATTGAGTGCATATACTGTAGGTTAACAATCCCAGATCACATCTGTCCTCCACTATGTCTATAACCAAGGCGTTCTTCTATGTGGCCACTCCAGACTGAGGAGTGGAGCATGACTTTTATTGTGTTTGTGGATCTGATTTGAAAATGCATTGGTTGTGATATCTCTCTGAAAACCAACAACAACCACTAATACGGCTGATTGTCCCTGCGGGTTCTAGGATATATACTGTAAATCCCATTGCCCGGGATCCTAAAACCTTATTCTTTTTAAGTAAAATTTCTAAAACACTACAAAACATGTTGTCTCAAAGACAAATACAAGCAAACATCTCCACAGTAACACAAACACAGTAACAGTTGTGTGTGTGTGTGTGTGTGTGTGTGTGTGTGTGTGTGTGTGTGTGTGTGTGTGTGTGTGCGTGCGTGCGTGCGTGCGTGCGTGCGTGCGTGCGTGCACATTGTAGATCAACTTCATAGCAGTATTAAGTGGTCCATCTATGTTTTTTATTAATAATAAAATCTGCAAAGTAACAAGTAACTGAGGCTGTCAAATGCTGTATTTATAGTAGAGTATATGTAACAAAAATGGAAAGTAGAGTAAAAGTACCTCAAAATTGTACTGTAGGTACAAGTACTTGTATATACTTGAGTAAATGTACTTGGTTACTTTGCAGCACCACAGAACAGCCAATGACAGACAGGCCTTTAATCACAGCTGTCTCAATCAGTAGAGTGGAGAGGGACATTTATAGATATTTGTAGTTTTAACTCAGAATATATACATCACACAGCTTAGATATTTGGATCAAATCAGAGAGCAGACCTGTGTGAACGCAATGATATAGATAGCATATCTGAAGTGTGAACACTGCAGCCACAGCGCCTTAACATAAACATGGGTCTATTATCCTTCTCTCCACTCTGTCCCCACTCACTAAACCCATTGGAAATGCATTGGGTGCTTAAAGTTAAACATTTTAATTTTTTTATATTTATACTACAAAACATTTCAAAACCAAAAATACAAGCACACATGTCCTCAGTAAGCTGAACACATAAAAATTTGAATGGTGTTGAAAGGTGTAAGCGTTTAAGAGATGAATCGCGCCAAAGTTTTGAGGAGATACTGACTGACTGACTGATAGATAAATAAATAAATAAATAATGAAGATATCATACGTGTGCTCGCCTTCCAGGCGAGCCCACAATTAAGTGAAAATATTGACCAAATAAACTACTACTACTACTACTACTACAAGAGTTCCTTGCTAAAGTAACTAAATAAATTAACTAGTGGGGATAAGAATGAAATATATTGCTATTTTGTCTGAGAATGATGCTAGAGGAAATTAACCTGACTTGCGTCAGATGGTGGCAGTAGTGCGTAGGCTACCGCTCTACTTTACCATCTGAGATCTCTCGGTGGGAGTTGATAGCGCTCGTAAAGCCCCGGGCCGGACCAATCAGCGGCAGCTACGGGCGGGCTCTGAGCGGCTCTGAGCCAATAGAGTCTGATTGCAGACCACGTGGAATGCAGACAGCTCAATATGAGTGGTTGGAGTTGGCACTCCCAGACTGTGACAGAGACGGCCACATCCAATCACCTGCTAAAGAATTTCAAAAAATGGCCCGCCCCTTACATCGAGTCTGCCCGAGAGATCTCAGATGGTAAAGTAGAGCGGTAGCCTACGCACTACTGCCACCATCTGACGCAAGTCAGGTTAAGAGGAAATATCATGGGTTCACTCAAATTGTTAGTGTTTCTTCCTCCAAATGCATGAATGCACTCAATCCATGCATAGGCTACGCAGATATTTATTCCAGTTTTGTATATATTTGACAGGGCCTTATGTGTTTGTTTGCATGTAGGATGGGCATACTTTGGACAGTATTGCAAGTAAAAGTTATAAAATAGATTCTCCTTACTGGGTAAAGGCATCATCTCTACTGCTGTAGAATTGGTGATCTTAGTCTTCGTCAGCTCCACACGATGATACTCGTATATCGTCCTCCGCCTCACATCTAGATTGCAGCACAAGAAGGAAAACAGAAAGAAAGAGGGGGGGTTAACCATCACAAACATTCCTTTGGGAGATAAAACTGGGACAAGTGGTACCCGCAGAAAGAGGGTGAGGGAAACGGGAAAGGGAGGCAGAATGAGGTCATGTGGGATGATGCTTACCGCAGCACTTCATTTCTCCCTCCCTTTGTGTCTTGGAGAAAGACTTCCACAGCGGTGGAAGAAGTACTCAGATATTTTATTTAAGTAAAAGTTACTTAAACTTACTTAAAGTTACAAAAAGTAAAAGGCATGTGTTCAAAATGCTACTTGAATACTCATGTATAAAACAGGGCTAAATTGGTTAATTCATGTTTTATAATATAATGATTTATAGCTGCAAAGTAACTAGTAACTAAAGTTTTCAAATAATTGTAGTGGAGTAAAATTATAATATTTCCCCCTGAGATATGGAGTAAAAGTAAAAGTACAGAAAATTGGACATACTCCAGTAACGTAAAAGTAGCTCAAAATTGTACTTAAGTGTAATACTTGAGTAAACATACTTAGATACTTTACACCACTGCCTTTGTGCCATGGAATACAGACTACAACTTGCCAAAAGAGGGTGGGAGAAATCTCCCCTGGAGCTGATATAAATCAGCACACGTTGAAAGGCTTCTTGCCGCCAAGTCACCAGCCAAGGTAAAATGAAGCGATTGATTAGATACATCACCGACTCTCAGTGCTACGCGGCCCTTATAACTCATTGGATGCTGCTGTAGAAATGTGCTGCTTTGCTTTTGCTGGTCATGTACTGCATCTTCCTCCGGCATTAGTGCAGTGAAAAGAAAAACCCGTGAGGGATCACATAAATCCTTCTTAATAACCACATGGGAAAGAATTGCGGTGCATAATCCCATAAGTGTTACAGATCTGCTTATAATTGCTCGGTAGCCTATGCTGCTAATACCTTTGGTAAAGTTAAACCCATAATGGGATTTTTATGTGGCATGAAATCTATAGACCATCTCACACAGATACATTGTGATTCATGTCAAGAGACATTGCTGGTTGCTTAATACATTTATTTTCCATGAGCTCTCAAGACAGATTCTGCTAACAGCACTACTGCCTATTAGGCTACGGTAACACCTAACATTGTGTCTGCTTACAGTATATGTGGCCATCTTTTTGCGATGGTTTTCAATGTGAATTTCAATGTGAATTTGTTGGCATAAGTTGGCATTACGCAGCTTTTCAGAAGCACCTGAGAGGAAGTGGACGAAGAAAGGAGTGGAGCAGGCAGGGGCGTCACAAGTGGGGGAAAAGTGGGACTGAGTTACTAGGGCCCAAGGTGGAGGGGCCTTAATTATTTTATACTTAAGCTATTGAAAAATAGCAGATATACAAGCTCACAGCGCGGCACCGAGTGCCACACTGCAAGCTAGTAGATCTGCTATTTTTGAAAAGTCGTTAGAATGTGTGCAAACATTTGCAACTAAAATTTTGCTTCTGGGGGGTCCCTGGAACTAAATATTTTGAGATGTCGGTCCATGGCCAAATGCATATCATTTTGGGGGTCCTTGACATGAGAAAGTTTGAGCACCACTGAAACAAAGGTTTTTCAAAAAACCTTAGAAGGAGCAGCACAGTGCCGCGCTGTGAGCTTGTATATCTGCTATTTTTCAATAGTTAAAGCACACAATATGAAGAACTTTCATGGGAGGCCCGCAGTGTAGCAGTACTCAGGGCCCAGAATTTGGTGCGACACCACTGGGAGCAGGAGCCAAACCCGAGTTCCTGTTTTACTAAAAAAAGGATCAAGGTGGTGACCCCGGTGGCAAAAACAACCAAATGGGTTCACAGAATGTATTTGCTTGGCCAACGAGCTAGAAAATTGAAATTCAATGCATTGGACCACAACTGGTTAAGATATACTTTAAGCTTTGTGTCTGGCTGCCACTGAAATCCATAATATTTCTGTTTTCTCGTCTATAGTGCAGCCACCAGTGTTGCAGGATACATTACTGGTTAACAAGCATCATTTTTGGAATATTTGTTAAACATTTTAAAAACACAAATCGTGTACAACATATTTTCAGATGGAGGGGTTGGGGGGTCAATTTAATTAAAGTCCAGTCCATCTATAAATGCTGGCACAAACACACACAAATACAGTAGGTACAGTAATTCAATATTACTTTGGGGGTCCTTGCCATGAAAATGTTTAAGAACCACTGGTTTAAACAACATTTAGGAAACAAGCACAAATTAGCAACTAACACTTTAGAAAAAATTAAGCTCCAAAAAAACCGCAACCCACAACTACCAACTTTACAGAAAAACAAGCCCAAAGTCACTTATAGTAAGCAGACCTGGCAACACTGGTTGTAGGTAGACATTACAGCAGTGTGGAGGTGAAGTAAGGGGGGAAGCTGCAAATCAGAGAGCAATAATTACCAGCCTGTATCATTCAGCCAGCACATAAAAAAGGCTTAATGAAGATTTAGTGACCCTCCACCAGACCACCAACGCTATCAAAGAACAGAGGCTTTACACAAACTGTGTCATTAATTATGCACAAGAGGGTCAATTAGCCCATAATCAAATTAAAGCCACACTCAGGGTAAAAACACAGCCAATATCTCCAAGAATACAAAGGGAAAATACCAGAAAAACATGTATCATATCAACATTTATCAGGCATGAAGATCTCACAACTAAAGGGGGCCCTATTATTCCTTATTCATCCTTGGCAAAGAATGGATAGAAATGAATGGAAATCAATCAAAATGTGTGGTCAAGTTAGAAATCGATAACAAAATAATTAGGGGGTAAAGATTGGACACGTGGAACAAATACCCAGGCAGAGTCTCATTACCCTTTGATCAAACAGTGCTCTGGTTATAATGATCCTTACACAGCACAATATCCAGCTGGAAAACAAGAAAAGATCTTCAGCTGCTGTCCTTGCAATGACAAATGTCTTGAGACTTACCGCAATAGCTCCTGGAAATGTTTGCCATCATTCTAAATTAGAAGCAGGATCATATGTAGTATACTGGACGGACAGAAGCTGCGCTGGAGAGGTCTTGATGTATGTGTTCCGCCCCGAGTGGCAGGGAGAATTAACAGCTCTGACACTCGCATCTCTGAAGCTCATTCATCTCTACCTTTCCTTGCAAAGATATTATGCATTTGTATCTCTCTGCTCCTGACTGTGATGCTCCAAAACAAGTCTGAGCAATTTGTGCAAACATGACACAGATATTGATATGCTCACAACCCCCCATAGGGCAGAGCCACAGCTATCACAGTCCATAAACATGAGTGTATAACATACGTATGAATCTGCATCGACTGACATACTGACATTAATTGACGCCTAACTGCTACTACGGGAGGAGAGGCTTTCTGGGGAGGTGGTGGGAGTTTGTTCACTGACAAGCAGGCAGTTGTAGCGCTGAGCCGCAGAGCATTTAAAAATGAACAACACGTGCTACTTCCTACCGGGGGAACCCCCCCCTGTCAGGTGATAAGAAGCGGCCCTCATTTGGGGCTCTACCCGGGTTGGCAAAGGGAGAGTAGCACCCTGGATTACAGCTTACTCTATTGGCAATGGGTGAAAAATGTATTACAAAATCGTGGGATAATTCTTTTGAAAAATAAATAAATAAAATGAGCAACAAATAATTAAAATAGGCCTACTATAAAATGTACTAAAAGTGGTTACAATAGACAGACCATTTGCTGAATGACAATCCCCAAAATAATAAGGAAAACTTTAGAAATGCCGACTTACTCTATGTCATTACCGACTCTCAATATCTTACGGCTGAAAATAATATGAAGCAGAATCCAATTTAATTAGAAAGTCCAGGCCATCTATAAATCCAGGCACACACACACACACACACACACACACACACACACACACACACACACACACACACACACACACACACACACACACACACACACACACACACACACACACACACACACACACAAGTACGGTATGTATGAAACTGAATTAGTTTTTGGGGAGTTTGAGAAACTCATTTGAAGAATAATGCTTTGAGCGTGATTCATAATGCATAAGCTGGCCCATATCTGCCATTGGGAATTAAACCAAAACCCTAGGTCTTAACCCAGAGAGAGCAGCCTTGCTATCACCTGACATTCTAATTATGTTCCATAGCCACGAGACACCCATATATACCGTATACTCATCTGGAGATAGTGTCAAATGTGTTGAGTATTCAAAATAGAGTGCCTTAAAATCCATGCTGAATTGTCTTTTTCTTAGGGTTCCGTTTTGACATGATGACTGAACACTACAGGCTATCCTTATTCTAGTTTTAATATGACCAAATCCACACCCATCTTTCTTTCAAATATAACATGATTTATCTCAGCCCAGCAACTTCTACTTGGAACATTAATATTACTGTAGCATGATCAGGACATCAAATCTACAATGTTACAGTAGGCTACCCATTTTCTTTTTTTTTTAAGCGAACATTTGTAACTAAAGTCTTTCTTTCCCCGGAACAAAATATTCTGAGATGGGGGTCTGCAGTCAAATAGCCTACATATAATTCTAGGGGTCCTTGACATTAAAAGGTTTGAGCACCACTGATATAGAAACATAGGTTTTTCAGAAAACCGTTTAGAAGACCATTTAGATAGCGTGTTGTTTAGACTAGGTTTAATGTTTACTGGTATCCTAGTTACTTGAAGCAATAGCTTTCTTTGCACTCTGTTTTCTTGATCATTTAAGCCTGATGCAACACATTGTGAGCTTGTAGATCAGCTATTTTCAAAATATTTATACACATTTGAAAACTTGAAATGGGACATTCTGCATAATGAGTACTTTTACTTTTGGTACTTTAAATAAATACATTTTGATATAAATACTTTTGTACTTTTAATAAAGCACATTTTGAATTCCGGACTTTTACTTGTATAGGTACGGTCACACCGCCCAAAGATTCTACCTATGAGAGTGGATTCTGCCAATGCATTTCAATGGGAATGGTGTGGATTTATGGTCTTGCGCAGCTTTCTGCGTGCAGCACAGATCTTGCGTTTATACTGGAGCAGATAAATTCTCCACTTAGATGCTGGTTTTCCCCCTCTGTCCATCGACAAGGCGGTGCTGGATACGGGGAGGGTCCTGGAAGTGAGTGACGGGTGCGTCACAGGCTTTGGGATGCTCTCTGCGGTTTTAGTCAGCCGACAGCCGCTCACAAAAAGAGTTTATCAGCTGGCAGCCATACTTTGGTGTGACCGTACCCTAACAGAGTATTTCTATATCCACCACTGATTACCATTTACTCTGATCTTGCACTGGAAGTTGCTCTGGATGAGAGAGTATCCTAAAATGTAAAATTGTTAGCTTAAATATAGCACAAGCACTTCTTATCCAGTGTGATTGATAATTAGTAAACAAGTAGTAGGTTCTGTGTCTTGCTCAAGGACATTTCTGACAAGACCTGTCTGTGGCTGTTGATTATTGCGATGGTCATGCAAATTTAGGGCTTGTGATATAGTGTATTTTATATGGTAATGTACAGTACAATGAATAAATCCCTATTAAAAAGATGACCCTCTTCCCCTGGGCTCTGAAATAATGCATAGGTTGTTAAAGATTGTGATTGAAAATGCATTCTGGCTAGAAGCAGAGATGTGAAATACTGAGAAATCTTTCTTCAAGAATGTCCCTTAGCAAGAGTTTCCAACCCACTTTTCTGCATGCTGATTTCTCTAACTGACTGTAACTATACCGGTAGGTAACACAGCAATCAATACAGCAGCACTATCTGTTCCACAGCCAGCACCTGCTGGTTATAGGATCAAATGGACTGGAATGTGGAGGAAAATCCGTTTTTTCTAGAAACCTGATGATTCTTTCTAAAGATTGGTCCCTCCCAAATTCCACATGTCAAGGGGGCTTATTAACCCAGAGTATTCATTCAGAAATTCAACATGTCCTCTCTAAAGATATGGGTTTTAGATAAAATATGCTGTCATGATATTAAGGAGCTGAACAAATGATTACATTTCAAAGTGCTGTTGAACATGAACTCACAAGGAAGTTTAACAGCAGCCTCATGATGCATATTCTGCCCTTTTCCGTTCAGACACAGGAACATCTGCACTTTGTAAATATCACCACTTCTACATGCTGCAACCACACTGCTGCTTTCAGTTCAGAAGTCGCAAGCACAACATTTTTGTTGTACATCGACCGCAGAAAGTCTTCCTATTGACCAGGAGTTTTTCCTCAACCAGTGTTTCGTTCATTTAGCGGAACCCACGCGGATAAATGCAACATAGCAGCCGTTGGCTGGTGAAAGAGATCTGTGTGGGTTGAGCAGCAGATGGGGGGATGAGGTGTAGTAGTCAGCACAGTCAGGTTTGTGGGGAGGCAGAGTCAGCACAAAAGGCTTTTGAAGCTGAGTATCTGAACAGGAAAAGGGGGTCCGAGGGGGCAGAGGAAAAAAATCTGGCCTTGGGTTCTCGTCTTTCATGTTCAGCAACTCAAACGGATGCCAGTCTCAATCTCCAAACATCCAGGGACTTTATCACTCCCCGACTCTGTAGTCCGAATCTTTTTTTTGTCTTTTAGTCCCGCTGAGCCGGAGATTACAGAGGCCGCAACGACTGTTTATTTCAGTGGTTCTCAACCTGTGGGTTGGGACCCACAGGGACCCCAAAATTATTAGAGAGAGAAAGAAAAGAATAAGGCCAACAACACAGGCCTGGACCGCCCCGGACCCTGATGGTCTGGGCATATGGCTCCAAAAAGTAACCTGACAGTGCATCATGGTTGTGAGCTTGTAGATCGGCTATTTTCAATTTTTTTATCTACCAAGTCGAACAAAATGTAATGCCTCAACTCCTACAATTCCAAGTGCTTGTCAAGTTCAAATATGATTATTTCTGTGGGCTGCTGCCTGGTTTAATATACAGAGGAACAAATTCAAGGTGCAAAACTATAGGTTGCGACCGTAACCTCGGTTATCTGATACTATGAGCAAGTTGAAAGATAACCTTCATCGATGCTGACAGTAGCGGCTGGCCTGCTGTATGCTGTTACCCTGCCTGATATAAACTGACTACAATTCACCATGACTGGATATTAATATTTTCCAGAACCATCAATGGTTTTGTATTGTGGAAGTGGCTGAAAATTGTGGACCGACAGACGGAACAATCAACAAACAGACAGTACGACCAACAAAGTAACTTATACCAGCTCTTTTGTTGCAGCTAAACATCCCACCACACCATAAGAAGTGCTTTCCCATTCAATTCCACAACCAGACCCCGAAGCACAAGACTATTTCTCATACGACAAGCAATATTTATAAGATATTAAGTGTGACAAATAATATTTGAACCAAGTTTCACACACGCAAACCGGCACAAAGTGTAAATCAAGGAATACAATTGGGTTTGGCAACTCATTATTGTGTCAGACTTTTTTTTTTTTATCTTAAAGAGCATCTGAGTGTAGCTGGAAAAAAAGGCTTGGAAGTTTCTCCTCTTTGCCCCGACGTTTGTTTCAACTTTAAAGGGCGTAAATTGGCAGAACTGAGAAGCAAAAAGGACTGATCTGGAGTGAAGCCCATAGACCTCCCCACTGTGAGAGGTGGAATGGAGCTGTGCTAGGGAGGAAGGTGGTGACAGGCAGAGCCAGAATGAAACAGCAAGAGCCTGAGGCCGCTATAGCTGGCTGTAAAACAATACAACACATACGTAACAGAATGATTTGGGTGGCTTACAAAGAACACTCAAACAACGGTGCAAGGCAGTAAAAAAGTTAATTGAACTCTTGAGACTGTGATAAAGCATGGGGATTAAAGAACATTAATTAAAGGATTGCTCTCAGGTCCGTGAACATGATGGAGTGGGATAGTGGATATCGTCGCCGTCAGGTGGAAACCTCATAGGTTCAAAACTGTTACTTTTCAGAATTCAAATAAAAAGAAATAGTAGATCAGCAAGCTCTGAAAGATCTGCTACTTTAGATGCTTAGTTGATCTACAACCTTACAAGCTTAGTTGATCTACAAGCTTACAACGCGTGAGCTTGTAGATCAGCTATTTTTGGCTAAAGTTCTCAGAATATGGACACTAGGGTTCAAGTGGTTAATATAAAAGGAGAAAAAATTACTTTCTATCACTCAAAGAATTGGAGGACCCCCTATGGGTCCTGGACCCCCTGTTGAAGACCCATGCTGTAGCATGATCGCGTAGGATGTTAATTTACAAAATATGGAGACTATGGAGATAAGAGGTTTCTGCCCAACAGCAAGGACATGCACATATCTCTGAGGTTAAGGTTTGTGCTGCTAATGGCGCCTTGTTGTTGTTGTTGCCGGACACTCACTGGGTATCTGCTGGATCCTGTGGACCACCACAAAGGCATCGGACAGGCCCACCTTCACCGGGTGGTTGACGGAGCTGATCTGTGACACCTCAATCGGGATCTGGAGAAGGGAGGAGAAAAAGCGACGGGTAAAAATCAATCAACAATTAAGTCCCCCATTTGTCAGTCTGCAGCACAGTCTATACCAGGACCAAGTACCACAAGCCTGACAGCCGAACGCCCTCGGGGCATAAATAAGGAAGACACGGTGAGCAATTATAACTGGGGTAAATGGGGGAATATAATTAGATATATAGTCATGCTTTAAGTTCATGGTTCCTGCTGAACAGGAATCTCTGTTCACAGGAGTAAGAGGAGACGCTTCATATTATGCATTCATCATGTTAATTGGGTGGACCAGGGTTTGCTGAAGAGCAGAGTGCAAAATCTGTATGCAAATCACTGTATTTCAAATGAGAGCTTATGAGCTCTAAACACAAACCAACATGCGCGCACGCGCGCACGCACGCACGCACGCACGCACGCACGCACGCACGCACGCACGCACGCACGCACGCACGCACACACACACACACACACACACACACACACACACACACACACACACACACACACACACACACACACACACACACACACACACACACACACACAGGTGAGAGTGGATAGGGTAATGGATGGTGTATGGTGAATCACTGTCTGGAATGGATGCATGCAGATGTACTTTACTTGCATAATGTGTTCCCTCGCATAGACCCAAACACTGAGTGCTTGGCACATAATAATTGACTCCCCTCATAGTAAATGGTCCAAAAACAAAGGCTCAAATGGCTGTGAGTACACTTTGGAAAAACATTATTCTGATGCAGAAAGTACCAAACACAGAGCAATCCAGCCCTGGCACCTAGGGTTTATATATACTGTATAGAAATATATAATGTATCCATTAAAGTGTTTTCGAAGTGAATGTAGTGAATTTACATGACATCGCTGGAGAGGAGGAGCGGGTTACGCTATAGGGGAGAAGTATTCCATGATTGGAATGAATGCTTAAGAAGGAAAAGTGAGACGGAGGAGGCGCTCGG
The DNA here is from genome assembly GCF_963921795.1 of Nannobrachium achirus. Lineage (NCBI taxonomy): Eukaryota > Metazoa > Chordata > Actinopteri > Myctophiformes > Myctophidae > Nannobrachium > Nannobrachium achirus. Next base: position 39,942,207 of record NC_137828.1, read on the forward strand.
CTCGAGCTAACAGGTCTTACAGCGAGCAGCGTTACGGTAATAACTCCAATTACATGTAATGGTCGGAGCTTTAGTTCTTCAGAACAATAACGCTGACATGAGATATTCCATGGGAAGAACTGGGGCTGCTCTTTTAAAACCACTTAATTAAATACTGAGAAATACGGCACTATAAAGTCGCAAGTTCAGTCAGTCGAGAATGTGGATGGGCTATTCTGCACACTTCATACATGCTGTATTTTGGTCTTGTATTGTATTTACTGTATATCCATGGACCAGAGCCTGCTAATAAAGATTTGATTGATTGATACAACGGTCATATTGTACATAAGGAACTACTTCACTTTATTCTAAGGCTAGTCGCTGTTACTGACAATTGTTCTAAATTCCCTCTGTTTCTTATTAAATTTAATTTCTGTCTTCCCGCCTCTCTGCCCACAGGCAACTTTAAATGTAAAAGCTCACTAGGCAGTAGGCACATCACAAAATCTAATAAATGTAATCTCTCTCATATGTGTGTGAGTAAGATTCTGCGTGCATACTGTATGTTCAATCACTGTTACAGCTAAATGAAGCATATGGAAACGGTATAGGGACATTAGGTCATATTTTCTTAGGCAGTAAGTCATTATATTGTCAGTCACAGTGGCGTCGCCCTATGAAGCCCAGGGTGAAAGTGGGGAGCTTGTGAATGCAATGCTTTATTTCATCAACTCAATCAAGAGATGGAGGTAAGGTGACGACATTAAGGTCTAGAAAAGTACAGTATATAAGGTATTTCTTTTCTTTTGTTAGAAAGACAGGGTGAGGAGTTCATGGGAAGATCACAGCAGCTAGGAAATAAAAACATATACAGTATAAAGGAGACTCCAGGAGCTTTTTTCCCAATTATTCACTTAAATGTCTTTCCCCTGAACGGTTGCTGTTGTCACGAGTACATCCACACATAACACGAATATTACGCAATGTGGTACAAGGTCGAATAAACAAAACTAGACTACTTCCTCACACGGACTACTACAAGGCAAAAAGGGAAAAAACAAAACAAGAAGAATCAACAAAACAGAGCAACAGTAAACGGAGGTAAAAACAAATTAAGCTATCTGTCTAGTACTAAGGGCAGAATGGGGAGAGAAGAGAGTAAAAGGCTGACCTCCTTGTAAGCGAAGATGATCCTGCCGTCATTGTGGAGCGTGGCTTGGAAGGTGAAGCTGCCCAGGTTGTAGCTGTCCTGGAGATGGACGTGGTCCCATTGGACCACTAGAGCAGTGCCTGCATATCACAACCAGTGGTGGAAAAACATACTCACATTTCAGTATCAATGCTGCAATGTAGAAACACTGTTACAAGTAAAAAGTCAGGAATTCTAAATGTGCTAACCCACAAAAGTTATCGGTATAAAAATGTACTTAAAGAGCCAAAAGTTTTCAAATAATTGCAGTGGAGCAAAAGTATAATATTTGCCTAGATGTAGTGAAGTAGTAGTAAAAGTACTAAAAATTGGAAATATTCCAGTAAAAATATTTCAAAATTGTACTTAAGTATAGTACTTAATTACTTTACACCACTGATCGCACGCACGCACGCACGCACGCACGCACGCACACACACACACACACACACACACACACACACACACACACACACACACACACACACACACACACACACACACACACACACACACACACACACACACACACACACACACACACACACACACACAGTTTATGACCACAGAGAATCCCAAAGAACCACATAGAATCAACCACATGGCACAGTAAAACCCTGACAGTTCATTTAACTCTGAGAGTGTCCATGTGGTTCCATTTGTACAATCAAATGAACACACAGGGTTTTTTACTGTGTGTGAACCACATGTGCACTAGCAGCACAAACTCACACAAAGCCGCCTATCACCAGTTGGAATCACACACATACTGTACAGATTTTGACAAAATAACTGTATGCGCAATCCTAGCCTAGGGCTGTCACGATTATGACATTTTACATGACGATTATTTCTGTTTGGCTTTTAGGCTTTGAAGTTGCATATGGCAGATATGACACGTACCTAAATATACAAAGAAATGACTGACATATTTGACAACATTTTCTTTTAAAAAGAACATCGATAGTGAAAATAGCCGATCTACAAGCTCACAAAGCGTCGCATTGCGAGCTTGTAAATCTGCTATTTCCACTATTTTTTTAAATGTTTCAAAATATATCATAATTTTTCACCATGGAAACGATTATGACGATTATGACAAAATAATTGATTATGTCAAATAATTTAGATTAGACTATTATGAATTAATTGTGACAGGCCTAGCCTGACCTTCATCCTTAGTCAACCCACTGGGCCAGATTAGAAGTCGCAAGTGGCATTCAGATCTTGCCACTTGCGACACTCATTATAGATATACCGATATCAGTTTATTTCCTTCCCGATACCGATTCCGATACCCATAACTTGCGTATCGTTCGATACCGAGTACTGATCCGATAACAGTGTTTAATAAAATAATTAAACTAGGACAGTGGTTCTCAAAGTGCGGTCCAGGCAGGGACTGTCAGGGTTCCTTGAGAGGGCTCCAAATGGACCCTTGAGAGGGCTCCAAATGGACCCTTACAGGTCTGACTGTGACTCTGAGAGTTACGGGGGTCCATGAAATGTAAAGGTTTGAGAACCACTTCTCTAGGAATAGATAAACGCCATTAATAATTGTTAAAGTTAGTGAAAGTTAGTGAAATAACAATGTAAATAGTACAGTAAGAGTATAAAACGGTAGTGCAACTGATGCATTCAAAATACGACTGTAAATTAAATATCATCATTGTGATAAATTACGTGGTATAACAGATGGTCGTGTGTGGACTAGGATTATTTTCCAATCACAGAAAATGCAGAATATTCTGCGTTTTCTAACAATAAAATAAAAAAAAACGAAAACGACCAAAGACAGCAGACAGTTCTGTCAGTAAATGAGTTAAGCAGTATCGGCAGCTTTTAATTTCAAATACTGCTATCAGTATCGTAACAACTCAAATCTTCATGCCCCAGATGGCAGGCCTCTCATCACTACCGTTGGTATTCAGCATGAACCCTCAGAGAGACCCGCATCGACAGGAAAAAGCAAACGCCTACTCCCGTAGTCATTTGGCGCGGCGCCAAGGCAATAAAGGTTTGTTAACACAAACTAATCAATTTCTCCATCACACTCCAATTCTCTGTCTAAAATGAAGAGAAGATTTAGTTTCCCCGCAGACAGCCATCTCACTGCTGCTATGGGAAGTTCCATAATAATTCACGTGTGGCATCACGTGTGTTGGCAGAACAGGCACCGGGGAGCAGTGGTGGAAAAAGTACCCAAATGTAAAAGTATCAATACTGCGATGTAGAAATACTCTGTTAGGGTGCCCTCACACCAAAATACCTTGGGTGGAATACGCCAATGCATTTCAATGAGAATGGAGCGTTTTTTTGCCAGTAGAGGATTTCTGCAAAAAACGCTCCATTCTCATTGAAATGCATTGGCGGATTCCACTCTAGGTATTTTGGTGTGAGGGCACCCTTACAAGTAAAAGTCCGGAATTCAAAACGTACTTGAGTAAAAGTATTGGCATCAAAATGCACTTAAAGCACCAAAAGTAAAAGTAGGCTGCAAAATGTTTGAAAATAGCGGATCTATAAGCTCACAACGCGTCGCATCTGAGCTTGTAGATGGGCTATTTTCAAATAGGGCTAAAGTGGTTACTGGTTAATGTATGTTTTATAATATTATAATTCATATCTGCAAAGTAACTAGTAACTTAAGGTTTCAAACAATTAAAGTAAAAAAGAGTAAAAGTTCAATATTTGGATCCGAGATGTAGTGGAGTAGAAGTAAAAGTATCAGAAATTGGAAATACTCAAGTAAAGTACAGTATAGTTACTTTCCACCACTGCTGGGGAGAGGTGGTAGAGCAGCTGGCTCCTCCTGATGCCGTATGGATAAACAGTGTTGATTTTGTTGATTTATCTTTTGTCATGGTCTTTTGTATGAAATTTCATTTCGTTTTTGTCATATTTTAGTCATCTGAAATGTTTTACCTTTAGTCTAGTTTTTTAGTCAACTAAATGTCAAAAGATTTTAGTCGACTAAGAATGTATTTGTGGGGCCTTGATGGCGTCGTAATGTCTGATTTTACCCTTGGTTGCGCTCTGAAAATAGCCGACCTACAAGATCACAAAGTGTCACGTTGTGAGATTGTAGATCTGCTATTTTCAGAGCACAACACCGAGCAAAACCTAACTAATGACTAATGACATAAAATTGTCTTTTAGTTCTACTGGATCTCTTCTCCACTAGTCCCTACCTAACATTTGAGTCTACCTTTTATTTGTTGACGAAATTGTCAATATATTTAGTCTTAGTTTTTGTCATCATATTCATAGCTTAGTTTATATTTAGTTTGAGTCGACGAAACCAACACTGGTGGGTAAGACGTTGAACCCACTGCTCCCTGCCGACGAGCAGGTTGGCATGGCTGCCTCCGCTGTCTGTGTGTGAATGTGTAGTCAGTGTGTGTGAATGGGGTGAATGTGAGGCATACATTGTGAAGCACTTTGAGTGGTGGGAAGAATAGTAGAGTGCTATATAAATGCACTCCATTTACCGCTCCTGGCACAGGTCGTGGCTGCAGCGTGCTCCTCGTTTTGGGGACAGATGAAGAGGCACGGCAGACACCGTTATGGCTCCTGACACTGATGTTTAATGACTAATGCTGTCAGAGTAAATGGCAAATGTACAGTACAGTACAGTACATACAGCTGGATCAGCTACTGTAACTGTTACCCTATATGATCATAATGATTCATTATGAACAACGAGCAACGAGCAATTTCAGTGTTTGGATGAAAACTAGCAGTGGGAGGACTGGGGACAGGCGGACTAGGACATGGGACGCCCATCTCCACATGATTCATTTTTGGGGGCCGGGTCCTCAGATCAGTGGTTTTCAGCCTTTTTCAAAAGGATCGATTATTTATTCGGCATTTGACCATTTAATTAGATTTAGCCTGCCAAGACTTTTTGTTTGTTATTGGGATAAGATTTTGTCCACAATTCCAAAACGTTGATCAAAATTACAAGGGTCCATTTGGTTACCAACTCTCCATTTAGCTGGGGACCACCTGGAATCCTCTCAAGAACCACTGGTGGTCCCCGGACACTGGTTAAGAACCACTGGCCCAGGAGACAGTAAAGTAACAATGTAAGGGTTTTCAAAGACCTTTTACACCTAAAAAATTAAATAAGAAGAAAAATAAAGAAAATAAAGGGTCCATTAAATTTGGTTACCAACTCTCCATCATTTAGCTGGGGACCACCTGGAATCCCCTCAAGGACCACTGGTGGTCCCCGGACACTGGTTGAGAACCACTGGCCCAGATGACAGTGAAGTAACAATGTAAGGATTTTTAAGACCTTTTATACGTAAAAAAATGAAATAAGAAGAAAAAGATAGAAAATAAAAGGACCATTAGGCCTACTGAATCAAAAGTAATCAACCAACTATAGGCTACTATAAAAACTGGTCAAACATTGGCCAAATTGTCAAATAAAATATAAGAAAGATCTAGGCAACAATTGTGAAAATAGACAACCTACAACCTCAACCTCAAGCATGTTGGCTTGTAAATCAGCTATTTCCACAATATTTGTATGTGGAACCGAGTCAAACTAAATATAATGCCTCAACAACACATTCCAAGAGCTCATCATAGTGTGTGTGTGTGTGTGTGTGTGTGTGTGTGTGTGTGTGTGTGTGTGTGTGTGTGTGTGTGTGTGTGTGTGTGTGTGTGTGTGACTGTGTGTGTGTGTGTGTGTGTGTGTGTGTGTGTGTGGGGGGGGGGGGGGGGGGGGGGTATTATTTTGGGGTGTCACGGCCTGAAAATGTTGAGAACAAGTGGGTTAGGAGTGAAGGCGGAAAAAGATGAGAGAGAGAGAATTAGGGACAGTATGTTAATACACAGTGACTTAAGAAACCACTGTAAAGCCTAATACAAGTCACAGGCCTACTTAAAATGCATTGAGTTCAGGAGGGAAGGCTGCCACGCTATTTGGGGCTTCCTGGCTAAAAATACAGAGTACACACTGGCCTTGTTATTTTATTCTGTTAAATGGCCCGGAGGCTGCATGACGAGAAACAAAACAAAACGCACCCCTCCTCTACCAGCAGGCATTAGGAAGGAATTATTTTGTCCACAAGACACACTGTGTGACGCTCAGAGCCCATCCGCGCACCTCTACAGGCTATGTACGTGCGTGCGTGCGTATCTATAACGTATACTGAAATAGGCTTGTGGGAGGACGGTGGGCATCACAAAAGTAACATGCAGACCTGATTGGCCAACAAATGTCACAAAGGTGACATCCTGATTTGATTGGCCGAGCTTTGCATTCCGACTCCCTTGGGTTCGGAGTTTGAAGTCAGTTGGTCGATCGGCTCTTGAAAATACCTTAACTACAGACAAACGGACATGAGATGTTTGTGCGTTTATTGCGACCGTAGGTCGCATTTACTACCAAAACCTCCACCGGCTGTCTGTCAGTCAGTGAGTGAGTGAGTGAGTCCGTCACACTTTTGCCCTGCTCATATCTCCACAACCGTTGCCCCCATCCATGCCAAATTTTTCACACACACTCCTTGACTGCCAAACTACAACCTCCAAGGACCCCCGGAGCCCCAGGGACCCCCAGGTCCCTGGGGGACCCCCAGATGTAAAAAATTACCAAATGTGCTCACACGTCACACGTCACACTTTTTCCCTGCTTATATCTCCGCACCCATTGACCCGATCCATGCCAGATTTTACACACACACTCCTTGCCTGCCAAACTACAACCTCCAAGGACCCCCGGAGCCCCAGGGACCCCCAGGTCCCTGGGGGACCCCCAGATGTAAAAAATGACCAAATGTGCAAAAATGACCACCCCAACGGGGCTGCTCGCGGGGAATTCCCGGGGACCACCGACTCCTGGTGCTCCAGAACGGATGCAAAAGTGGTGGCGCCCCAGTGGAGGACCCCCTGCCACTGCAGCGCACATAAAATGCCGTAACTCGGCCTAGGAGCGTCCGGGAGAGCAGGGGCCGGTACCTATTCGTCCGCCAAGGCAACGCGGAGACCCCACCCCTCATTTCTCACATGGCCCTATTCTAGCGCCACCTTCAGGCCGATTTTTAAAACACATTTTTGGACACTGCTCCTACAGTTTTTGCCCTAAAATCACGAATATCACTACACAGCATGTCTACACTCATGTCATCAACATGGATCAGGATGATTTTGGAAAAACACATTTTTGCCCTATTTGTGGAGATAAGCCACCTACGGTCGCTTATCTCCCGATTAGGGAGTCTTACTGGTTGTAAGATGTGTATACGTCACATGTTAGGTCCCACACGTAACATGCCCATATAGGGCATGGCAGTGGTCGTGATCGGGTCAACGGGTGCGGAGATATAAGCAATGAAAAAGTGTCCCCCAGGGACCTGGGGGTCCCTGGGGCTCCGGGGGTCCTTTGAGGTTGTAGTTTGGCAGTCAAGGAGTGTGTGTGCAAAATTTGGCATGGATGGGGGCAACGGTTGTGGAGATATGAGCAGGGCAAAAGTGTGACGGACTGACTCACTGACAGACAGACAGCCCGGGGAGGTTTTGGTAGTAAATGCGACCTACGGTCGCAATAATTCAAAAATATTTCTTTTCACAGAATCAAAGGTTTTATGGTCATGATTCACCAGGATCCTGGATGTCCACATTCACTGCTATACCCTATTCATGGGTTGCATTTGTAGTCCTACACCAGCCATTTTGAGGACCAACACAGGTGTTTTGATTAACGTAGAACATTAGTTCTGTGCCTATCAAACAAATTGAACAGCTGTTTTGGTCCTCAATATGGCCGGTTTAGAACTACAAATGCAACCCATGAATATGGAATCTCTTTAGCCTGAAAATCTAGATGTGAAGGCACCTGAATATCTTGGATAACCATTCTTATAAGCATAATTATACAGTGTTATAAGCAGATTATAATGCCTTATAAACATGTTCATAATGCATTATAGACATGGGATGCATACTGTAGCAAAAAGTGGAAAAAGTACTAAATAGTTTTACTTAATTAAAACTATCAATACTGCAAAGTAGAAGTACTCTGTTAAAAGTAAAAGTCAGAAATTACTTGAGTAAAAATATAAAAGTATTGGCATCAAATTATACTTAAAGCTATACTCTGGAAGTTGCTCAACTACTGGTCAGTAGCGGTATTGCTTTTTTCGTCCGTTTTTCACCCGGGGTCGCCGAGGACCACCCGAGCGGGGCCGCGGACCACCGCGTCTGCCTGCGTCTCACCCAGACGCATCCGCGTTGGGGAGCAACAGGCTAGACTCCTACACCAGAGTAAACACTGCTGCTGAGGCAAGCTACTTCCTGAAAAGACGGCAAGACACGCTGTGATTGGCCGGTAGTGTATGATCCGCGCTGTGATTGGCCGGTAGTGTATGATATGGAGAAAACGTATACAGAAGAATGTAGATGACGTAATTTTGCCGCGAAATCCGGTCCCCGGCCAGGATCATAAAAAACATATTTATAGAAGCCTTTAGGGGCTGAAATTCACAGCGTGGGTATTCTAAAACTTTAGCGATTTAATAGTTGGGACAATTTTAAGATTTGTTTTATTGGAAAAGTTACAGATTATAGCTTTAAAAAAACAAAGGGAAAAGTACTCATAATGCAGAATGTCCCGTTTCACATGGTATAATATGTGAATTGAAAATACTCAAGTAAGCTAAAGTACCTCAAATTTGTAAAGTTGAAAAAGTTCTCTGTGTGTTTGTCTTTTATGTAGGCCCACACCCCCATCAAATTGCATGGAAACCTTCCAGAGTGGAGTGTTATGATTCGGTGGAAAGTCGTGGACAACTTCTAAGAGAGCTAAAACATCAATCAAAGTCAAAATTGCTATGGCTGGTGCAATATTGGCTTTTTGAAAGGTTTTATACTTTAATATTTAACTTTGTATTCTGGAAGTCAATGGAGAGTTTGAAACTGCAGATTGACAGACTGACATCATAAAGTCAATAAATCGTAGTTTATTATTTATTTCTTGCCAAGCCTTTACTTCACATAAAGTCAGTGAGTTCCGGCAGCAACTACAGTGTTCTCAGTCTTAATAGATAGACAGTTCCTCATTGACAATAATGTTTATCCAATATTTATCCATTTAGAAACTTAAAATCAATCCAAGTTTGAAGTGAGCGGTGGTGCATGTGTGTGTGTGTGTGTGTGTGTGTGTGTGTGTGTGTGTGTGTGTGTGTGTGTGTGTGTGTGTGTGTATGTGTGTGCGCGTGTGCGAGTGCGTGCGTGTGTGCGACTCAACAGCGACACTTGGTCACCAGCGGTATTGCAGCTCAGGCTACAAAGTAACATGGATAGATAGTAACATAGATGGTAACATAGATAGTAACACACGGATAAAGCCACTCTAAGGAGACGGTGTCACCACCGCTCAAAAAGCGTTGATCAAATGATAAAAAAAATATTTGGTTGTTGTCTAAAGGATAAGTGTATGTGGTAAGCTAACTGTCACCCAGCATGTGTCACTGAATAACCTTGTGCAGTGACAGAACCATGCATGATAAATAATCTCTCTCTCTCTCTCTCTAAAATGCAACACATACTGTGCATGAAATTACAAATGCATTGAAGTACTGTATGGTAATGTAAATAATAGCAGTACATCAAGGACACCACATATTTCCTTTGTTGTGAATGTGAAAAGTCTCAAGGAGTCTCTGAGATGTATATGCACATTGTATTTAAAATCTATGTATAAGGCCTTGTGTGGTAAGCTTCCTTGGTACCCATCCTCGCTTTTAGAACAAAAGGCTTCTAGACATCCAACACGTTCACAGACACACAGGGGCGTCACAAGGGGTAGGAAAGCGGGACTGAGTTACCAGGGCCCAAGGCGGAGGGGCCCTAGTAACTTTAGCTATTGAAAAATAGCAGATATACAAGCTCACAGCGCGGCACCGAGTGCCGCGCTGCGAGCTTGTAGATCTGCTATTTTTGAAAAGTCGTGAAAATGTGCGCAAATCTTTGAATATATGTATTTTTTAGTAACTCAAATTTTGCTTCTGGGGGGGTCCCTGGAACTAAATATTTTGAGATGGGGGGTCCTTCACATGAAAAAGTTTGAGCATCACTGACATGGAAACATAGGTTTCTTGGCACACTTTTTCACGATTTTTCAAAAATAGCAGATCTACAAGCTCGCAGCGCGGCACTCGGTGCCGCGCTGTGAGCTTGTATATCTGCTATTTTTCAATAGTTAACATTCATGGGGGGCCCGCAGTGAATCCTTGTACCCAGGGCCCAGAATTTGGTGTGACGCCCCTGCAGACACACATTAGCTATACAGTGAACATTTATTATGCTCCAGACAAATGGAATACACTCCAGGACTCTCTGAAGCTGGGTGATTGGTCTCAATAGACATTTAGGGTGCTTCTTGAGGACACACAATACACAGTAGTGCCTGTTTCATGTAATAATATATTTCTTTGCATCTGTGACGTTGTAATGTGGTCCAAATGTTTGCTATTGTTTTTCCTTATATCAGGGGTCTTCAATGTTTTCAGGCCAAGGACCCCTTAGTTGAGAGAGAGAGAGATGAAGCAGGGACCCCCACAACCTTTTCATAGATTCCATATACTGTAGTTTCATCGTTTGACAGCACAATCATCAGGGTATTTTGGATTCATGTCAGTTGTGTTTTCAGATATTTAACCACTTGAACCGTCAATACTTAATAAACTTGATATTTCAATCTGCTCTTTTTCCCCTCTACACCAAACCTCTTTGCCGAAAATAGCCGATCAACAAGCTCACAACGCCTCGGAGCTGCTATTTTTGGCTACAGTTCTCAGAATATGGACGCTATGGTTCAGGGGGTTAATACCCCTAGGGGTCCCGGCCCCCCTGTTGAAGACCCCTGCCTTATATGTATTGTGTTGTATATGCTGTGATCAGGGCGTCCTTGAAAAAGAGAGCTTGCTCTCAATGGGATTCCCTGAATAAATAAAGGAAAAAGAAAGAAAGATGCCCAACATGCAGCTGTAATGTTCTGAGTCTCATGCACGCTCTTCTGGCCCAACAGACATGCAGTACAGTGCTTTTACTGATTGCATTGGCAGTGCATTGACTGATGGACAAGTGCGGCAGGGAGCGGCAGGGAGCGTCGCTAGCTGAGCATTGATCCCCTGCCAGTCTGGGCTGAAGCTTGATGAGCTTCACTCGCAGAAGGTCAAACAGCCGGCTAATGTTCCTCACATCTCTACTGCAGGCAGTGGGCAGGGGCGTCACAAGGGAGGGGAAGTGGGACTGAGTTACTAGGGCCCAAGGTGGAGGGGCCTGGAATTATTTTATACTTTAGCTATTGAAAAATAGCAGATATACAAGCTCACAGCGTGCGGCACTGCAAGCTTGTAGATCTGCTATTTTTGAAAGTCGTGAAAATGTGTGCAAATCTTTGAATATATGTATTTTTTAAGCAAACTTTTGTAACTCCAATTTTGGGGGGCCCTGGACCTAAATATTTTGAGATGGGGGTCCGTGGCCAAATACATAACATTTTGGGGGTCCTTCACATGAAAATATTTGAGCACCACTGACATAGAAACATAGGTAAAAAAAAAAAAAAAAATTAATATTCAAAGACTTGCTCAAATTGTCAAGATCTTTCAAAAATAGCAGATCTACAAGCTCGCAGCGCGGCACTTGTGCCGCACTGTGAAGAACATGCATGGGGGGCCTGCAGTGAAACCCAGGGCCTAGAATTTGGTGCGACACCCCTGACTGCAGGCAGCGGGTCCCTTTAGGATAGAGAGAACTGGCCCTGTTGGTGGATGTCCTTACACAACAGATGGCAAGGGAAATTACATGGATTCTGTGGCAATTGGGGATGACAAAGTTATCAGATGGGATTGAGATTTTTATTTCTTTAATTAGAATGAGAGAGCCAAAATCATCGATCAAAGTCAAAGTTGCCAATGCCTCCCGTTTTTATGCGAGAACTTCTGGGAACTCAGATTAATGCTGGTGTAACGGCTGGGATCCTTGATTATATATAAACATAATGCCCCCATTCCTGGCCTGAAACACAGTAACACAGCTAAATCCAATTTTACACTTTCTGGGCCCAAGTATATCTTCCACCAAGCGCAATACGGCAAAGCCAAAGTGCACTGATCGTTACTATTTTCTCACCTCGCGCCTGCGGCGATAACAAATGATCTTTTGCAGGTGGGGGTGTGTTGGTCTAAAAATGAAGTGCGGTCTGCCATGATCAGAGATCAGAGTGTTTTCCCTTAAGACAAGCTGGTCTTATCGCCTGACATCATTATATCACATTATGAACGCTAATTGCTCCCATAGATTTGTGTCTCCTTATCTATACTACCATGTAATTAGCAATGAGAATCAAGCCGGTGCACCTGGCTCTTAAAGGCAATGGGAGCTGACACTCTAGTCTAATCTAACACACTCTGATATAATTAATGTAATGCGCCAAAGAAACATAACTCTTTCAGGCCTTCAGGGTGCCTTCTGGCACCATGTACTGACACATAGCGCCCACATAACACACCATGTAAGTAGCAAAATTCCCGTTGACACACCCCCAACACGATTTAGCACCTTCTTTTATGAGGGAGCGCGTCGACATTGCGACATAACGGTAGGTTCCGTACGGAACCATTGTTTACTTAGATATGGAAGGATGACCTCCCACTTGGGTAATGACGCCCCCTGGCGATCATTCAGAGAAACTACTTCAGCTCCCGTACTAACGTAGGTAGGAAGGGCCTGTCACTCAAACCGGAGTGACCCGCCTCCAGGCTATATAAGCCCCCGGAGGCGGAAGTAACATCCTCTTAATACCACTCTCTGCCACATTCAGTGAAACAGAGGGGCATTACGTGGGAGGTCATCCTTCCATATCTAAGTAAACAATGGTTCCGTACGGAACCTACCGTTTACTGTCAATATTCCAGGATGACCTCCCACTTGGGATTCTTAAACTCCCCTCTAAGCCACAACCTACTCTCATACCCCCACACACCCCTCATACGGGTGAGCACAGCCCAAACGGGCGTGACCCATCACCCAGAAGGTCCCAGGCCCACCGGACCTGGGTGTGAAGGCATGAGAAAATAAAGAGAGACCCTGACAGACCGAAGTCCGCCTCATTCAACTAAATGAAAAGGACAAGTCCGCCTTATAAGTAAGACACACTATATAAGGAAAACACAGGGTCCCCCCAAAGTACCCCAGGTGGCTACATGCCCACCTGTGGGAGGGGAAGATCCGACTCCTCTATGACGTAGAGGAGGCAACTGCACCCAGAACCGAATGCGCTAGCGAAGAGGATTCGATATCCAGGTGATAGTAGGCTGCAAAGGTAGAAGGCGAAGACCAATTCGCCGAAACACAAATCTCCTGAACGGAGACTCCCTTTGCCAGTGCCCACGAAGTAGCCACACCTCTAGTGCTATGGGCTTTAAGTGCCGCCGGCACTTCCACACCCGCACTAGAGTAAGCCAGCCTAATAGCATCCACAATCCACCTCGAAAGAGTGGGTCTAGACACCGGCTTTCTGACAAGAACATTGCCCATTTCTACGAAGAGCTGAGAAGAAGCTCTAGAACCAGCAGTCCTGTCACAGTAGGCCTTCAATGCCCTGACAGGACAAAGGCAATTCAGCCGTTCATCCTCCACCGAGACAAACGGAGGAGGATGAAAAGCCAGAAGAACAACAGGCTCCTTAGGAACCACCATGTTCTTAGGAACAAACTTAAGATGAGGCTTGAGCAACACCTTGAGATCATTGTTCATAAACTGCATGCACTCCGCAGACACCGAGAGAGCTTGCAGGTCACCAACTCTTTTAGCCGTGGCCAAAGCCAGCAAAAGAGCCGTCTTGAAACTCAAAAGTTTCAAAGGCATCCCTACAAGCGGCTCAAAGGGAGCCCGACATAGGCCCCCTAGAACCACCTGCAGATCCCAAACTGGGAACAAAGACCTAGTCACCGGCCTCAAACGTTCAACTCCTTGCATGAACTTGATGACCTCCGGGACTTTAGAAGGTGCCTTGCCCGCCACCCCCAGGTGACAGGCATTAATAGCCGCCAAATACCCCCTAAGGGTAGAAAATGCCAGACCACTTTTCAAGCGGTTCTGCATAAATTCCAGAATTTCCTGGGCTGACGCCACATGAGCCACCACAGGTGGAACACGCGACTCACACCAGTCCTCAAAGGCATTCCACCTTCCATCATAAGACGCCCTCGTAGAGGGCGCCTTAGCACTCTGAATGGTAGCAACCACTTCAGAAGAAAAACCGGCTGCCAGCAGGTTTAACCTTTCACGTGCCAAACCCACAGGTCTAGGACCTGCAGGTCTTGGTGGAAGATCTCCCCCCTGGCCTGACTCAACAGGTCCCTGCACTGAGGCAGCTGCCAACCCGGTTCGCAAAGGAGAGGGGCGATCGCCGATCTCCACGTGCCCTTGTAGGGAGCCACCAGGAGCATCTCCAGACCGAACCTCCTGACTCTCTCCAGAGTGGGTCGGATTAAGTCGAAGGGGGGAAACGCGTACAGTAGACCTCTCGGCCACGTGTGCGCTAAGGCGTCCAACCCCAAGGGAGGACTGCCCTTCACCGCGAAGAACAACGGACACTTCGTATTCTCCGCTGACGCAAACAGGTCCGCCACTGGCTGACCGAACTTGCGAAAAATCTGGCTCGCCACCCTGGGGTGGAGAGACCAATCCTCGTAGCGAGGACCTCCCCTGGACAGGAGATCTGCTCCGCTGTTGAGGAGACCTGGGACGTGTAAGGCCCTGATCGACTTGAGGCGCGACAAGCACCAAACCGTCAATTCTCGAGCCAGACGGTCCAGTGGCAACGACGACAGGCCCCCCTGTTTGTTGACATAAAACATGGCCGTCGTATTGTCTGTCCTGACCAGGACGTGACAATGCAAAATCCAAGGCTCGAAATGCTTGAGCGCCAGGAGTATAGCCATCAACTCCAAATAGTTGATGTGACGACCCCTCATCTCCAGAGGCCAAAGCCCCTGCGCTGTGCGCCCCTCGAAAGTGGCTCCCCATCCACTGAGACTGGCGTCTGTCGTGATCGACTTGCGGGAAACCACCTCGCCAATCGAGACTCCGCTGGTGAGGAACCCCTCCACCAGCCACGGAGACAGGGC
Source organism: Nannobrachium achirus (assembly GCF_963921795.1). Classification (NCBI taxonomy): domain Eukaryota; kingdom Metazoa; phylum Chordata; class Actinopteri; order Myctophiformes; family Myctophidae; genus Nannobrachium; species Nannobrachium achirus. The sequence goes on from NC_137828.1 coordinate 39,957,531, forward strand.
GATCGCGCAGGAAGGGGAAACCGTAACCTTCTTGTACTTCAAGGAGGGCGGGATCCCGAGGGATAACATCCATCTTTGAAAAGGTCTCATATGAAACCTGCCCAAACGCAACAGATGTACTGCGGAAGCCATCATTCCCGTCAGTACCATGCAACTCCTGTAAGTGACCTCCTGGCCCACTTGAAAGGAGTCGAGACATTCCCGAAACCTGTCCACCCTCTCCTCTGAGAGACGGGCCGACATGTCGGATGAGTCCAGAAGGACCCCAATGAATGTAAGACGACTTGCTGGAGTCAGCATGCTCTTGCCGTGGTTGACTATGAAACCTAAGGCCTTCAGGTGAGCCAAAACCACTTGTGTGTGACGCGCCACTTCGTGGGCGGAGCCCGCTGAAATCATCCAATCGTCGATGTACGTCGCCAACCTGACGCCCTGCTGTCTCAGCGGGGCGATGGCTGCTTCGGTCACTTTCACGAAAACCCTCGGGCTCAGTGACAGACCGAAAGGGAGTACTGTATACTCGTACAGGCGACCCTCGAAGGCAAACCGTAGGAATTTCCTGTGTGGGGGATAAATCTGGACGTGCTGATAAGCATCCTTCAGATCCACTGAACAGTGGAAATCCCCTTGCCTGACCGACCGTAACATGGTGGGTACTGTTAGCATCCTGAAAACGTATTTCTTCAGGTACACGTTTAGTGCCTTTAGGTCCAGGATGGGACGTAGCCCCCCCCCCCTTTTTGGGCACCAGGAAATAACGGCTCCAAAATCCCATGCGGGATTGGGTCCTGTCCAGCTCCACTATAGCACCCTTGCTTAGCAATGAGCTGATCTCTTCTCTCAAAAGACTTGCTTTTAAACCACGCGCCCTGGTATGAATAACCCTGCTCGAAAGCGGGGGTATATCTGCGAACTGTAACCTGTAACCCCTGGTTATCGTTCGAAATACCCAATGGCTCGGGTTGCATAACTTCCACTGGCGCGCGCAGCGTGCTAGCGTGTTTTGAGCGAGAGAAACCCCACCACTGTGCTTCCGTGACGGCGGAGCTTTTTGGCGGCCGGACCGGAAGTGGGGAACCTGCGTATCCGTATCCGGAACGACCGGATGCGGAGCGCAAGGGTTCAATAGGCCGCATGGCGGAAACACCTTCTGGTTGTACCGCTTGACTAGCGGAGCTATTTTGCGGCGGGACCGGAAGTGGGGAACCTGCGTATCCGTATCCGGAACACCCGGATGCGGAGCGCAGGGGTTCAATAGGCCGCAAGGCGGGAACACCTTCTGATTGTACCGCTTGACTAGCAGAGCTTTTTTGCGGCCGGACCGGAAGCGGGGAGCTAGCGAATCCGTATCCGGTGAAACCGGAAGCGTTCGGTTTTCGCTCGATAGAGCGACAGGAAGAGCAAAGCGATTCGACTGATAAACAGACTCGCCCACAACTAAAGCATTCTCCCCTGACAGGAGAGGAACTTTTACGTTTAATACCTGCTCTAAGGCCTTTATGCTTGTCCCTTGACCCGGGCTCATAGTAGGCCGACAGAATTTCTGACTCAAGGTTAAATTCATAGCATCGCTCACGCGAGGGAAAATCCACTCGCGCGCATGAGGAACCATATAATTGTTTGACGTTAACATTACTGGTTGCTGATAAAACCTCTGACTGATTAAAGAGTCCTGACGGGACTCCATCATTCTTACAGGAGGCATGCATAAAGGAGTCATATTGTCGACGCGAGGGATATCCCACTCGCGCGCTTGAGGAACCACATAATTGTTTGACATTAACATTACTGGTTTCCGATAAAACCTGTGATTGATTATCGAGTCCTGACAGGACTTCATCATTACTACAGGAGGCATGCACGATGGGGTCGTCTGTGCTAGTGCGAGAGAGTTGGACAGAGACAGACTTTGCTCTTTCAACATATTTATTGTCGACACAGGAGGCATCAAAATCAACATTTTCATTTCCCCGACACGGGGTACAGAAAAACGCCCTCGTTTGGGGGGAGGGGGACCGAGAGACACCTCGGACCCCCGCCCCAGCACAATCCCCCTCTTCTGAGTGTCATTTGCGCTGTCCCCTACCGCGGCCACCGCGGTATGAAGACTGCTGCCTGCCATCCTTGGACGGGCGGCGCGGCTGAGCGCGCTCGGGAACCACCACCTTGCTGCGGGGCCTGTCAGGCGCCCTGGCTGCAGAGGCTCCCCTGGAGGAAGACGAGTGCTTCTTAAAAGAAGCAGAGCGGCCCCTTTCCTTGACGCGGGAGGAGCGGGACGCCCTCCTAGCTTGCTGCGGTTCTTCCTGTGGCACTGTGGTGGACTCGACGATGTCCTTAGCCGCCTTGAAGAAGGTAACTCTACCCTGCAGCAGCTCCAAGCCCCCACCCATGAGGGTGGTGGGACTGTTCTCCATGTTTATGAGAGACTTGTACATCTCCCCGCGAGGACCTAGAGGCTTCTCGCCCACGTCCCTCTTAGGCTCGAGGTCGACATAGTCGAGCCAGCGGGCTCTCTCAGACTGGAGGTTGTAGTCCATGGACCTGCCCATCCACTTAACCGCATGCCAATTGACCTTCAGCATGATGTCAAATAAAGTGTTCAGTTCAGCTGTGTGCTCCCCCGTGGGCAGACCTTTGACCAGGTCCTTGGTGGAAGCGAGCAAGAGCTGGATCAGATTCAGGTCCTTAGCGGCCAGAGCAGCGGACCGGTAGGCGTTACGAGCCCTGTCCGACTGCAGCTTGTCCTCCAGGACAGTGAACCCCGGCGGGTTGGTGCCGACGGGGCCGACAAACGGCCCGTTTTTAGCCGTGCCTACATCCTTGTACTGGGGTCTGACGGAACCCAGAAAAGATTGTGCCAACAGGTGGTCCAGGTTAGGGCAGGTGGACATGCCTGCCTCCGCACCGCCCACCAAATCCAACACAGAAAAAGGCAGCTTCCTGGGGTCTTTGTGTGTCTTCCATGAGGAATGGAGGGCCTTGGTGAAACCTTTCACCAGCGGCAGCCTGGAGAGGACATACGGGGCGGGAACCGAAGGCTCCTGCCCGGGCATTTCGTCATCATCCTCAGCCTCTTCAGAGGGGAGAGGAGGTGGCAACTCCTCTCCAACTCTGGCCAGAGCTCTCATGTAGACCGTGAGATGATCCAGCATTTCTGCTGCAGAATCGACGTCCTCTGCTCCCGCTTCACCCGCTTGACTGGCGGGTGGAGGGGCAGTGGTGCCTGAGGAGGCCTGGGAGCTCCCTGCGGCGTCCAGTTGACGTGCTGGAGCCGCAGGGGCATTACCTTTCACTGTGACCGTGAGTCGAGAACCATCGTCCTCGACGGAGTCCTCCTCCTCCTCGGCCGTGTATCCAGAGTATTCAGAACCAGAACCCTCGCTCTGACAGGAGCTCAGGTCCGACTCTCGCCTGAAAGTCTGGACTGTTTTGGTGATGCTCACGTCGAGGGGAACGTCCCCGACGGTCACATCCGAGCGTTTCTTTTTGGGCACCGCGCCCGAAGGGGAAAAGGCTACCGGAGGGATGTTAGCCTTCTTGGTCGCCTTCTTAGCGGCGACTTCACCAGACCCGCCAGCTCCAGTGACAGTGGAGCTAGCTGCGGTCGGTTGCGCGGCAGGCGGTGTCTCATGTAGCACGGCGCCATCTTGACTTGGAATGGCGCGCTGTTTGCCAAACGGATCTCCGGAAGGCAGCGCCGCACCTTGACCAACGGTGCGGGCCGCCTGGGGAAGGAAAGACTGGGCTGTGGGGTTGAGAGCAGTGGACCCACCTGGTGGAGCGCAGGCCCCGAGGCCTGCCCTGGCTAGGTAGAACCGGTGTACCAGTACATCGTGGTCGTAGGCCACGCAGAAGTCACAGAAAGGTCCTGCTCTCCCCTGAGGACTCAGTGCAGAGAAGGCGTGTGCAACGCCCATGCAGCCGACACAGAGAGGGTGAAGATCCTGTCCGTCGATGAGTCCTGGACAGCCTGGACATTGCCTCGGCAGGAAGGCCAGAGGATCCATGGCGAAGCACTGTAGATAGAGTTAACCAGAAGCAGACGAGCTAACAAGCTAACGGCTAAGGCTAGGCCACGCTTGATTCGGGCAGGGCCTGAACAAGCGGTAAGCAGTGTAGCTAACGTTAACAAATAGCAGACGAGCTAACAAGCTAACGGCTAATGCTATGCCACGCTTGCTTCGGCGGAGGCCTGAACAAGCAGTAATAATCCTTTGTTATAGAAGGAAATAACCGTCGATTTAGGACGGGACAAGAATAAGTATTCTTAAGTACGGGTTAATTCAACACTCGCCGGTGGGCGACTCCAATGCCACCGCTTTAGGCTAATGCGCGAAGAATAATAATACAAAGGCTGAGTTTCAACTTATCTGAATGTGATATCGCAGAGAGTGAAAAGAGGATGTTACTTCCGCCTCCGGGGGCTTATATAGCCTGGAGGCGGGTCACTCCGGTTTGAGTGACAGGCCCTTCCTACCTACGTTAGTACGGGAGCTGAAGTAGTTTCTCTGAATGATCGCCAGGGGGCGTCATTACCCAAGTGGGAGGTCATCCTGGAATATTGACAGTAAACATATGTTCAAAGTTCCATTTGTTCGTTGGGGTGAATGTTAACCTGGTGAAATGCTAACCTGCCGACGCTGGTGAATGCTAACCTGGTGAATGTTAAGCCTGGGTTTCCGAGGCTACTATGCCTAAACCTAACTCAAACCCTAACCTCAGTAAAACTATGCCCAAACCTAACCCTAACCCTTAGTCGAACGAATGAAACGTAGACATATTGAGATTTCCGCGTTATGACTCTACGTGTAAATAGGGCCCTCCGAGTTAAATTAAGAGTCCATATTTTGTATGTTGGATTGTGTATGAGCTTCCTGTATGAACAAACAAGGGTTGACACTAACGGTTGCCTGACTGCCCATGGCAAATAAATAAAACATTCGGGCAAGTGGGGTTTTCTTTACTTGCCGGACCGGCAAGTGACTTTGAGACCTTAGTGTAAACCCCTGAATAAGATACAGTACGGTATATCGGGTACAGTATGCTCTGTAGTTACCGTTGTCAAAGTAGATGACGGTGGAGTTTCTGGAGACACTGGGGTCAAAGTTGGCCATGAGGGGGGCGATGTACTGGGTAGCCGTTAACATCCGATGGACCACATCCCCTGTGTAGATAAAACCTGAGGAAGAGACAGAAAACGATACATGTAAGATCTAATAGCGACATAGTGTATTCTAAAAGTTATATGCTAACAATGCATTCTCAAGAATGGAGTCAAACGTTTGATGTTTGGTCACATTGTCCCAAGAAATCAATATATGCATCTTGGAGAGTGAGAGTGTGTTGATGCTGAGTAAATAACAACTCATAACCTTCATTCATTCTTTCTTTCCTTCCACTCTGCCTAGACATTGTACCCCGTTTTGCAGAAATGCAATGTCAGGTGTCTAAAGTTAAACACTGCCTCATTACCCCACATTAATCTCTCTCTCTCTCTCTCTCTCTCTCTCTCTCTCTCTCTCTCTCTCTCTCTCTCTGAGCCTGCAGGCATCAACTGGAGAAGTTGATTAATTAGCTTATTATTGTTCTCCATATTAAAATAAATACAAATTTGAAGGTCCTCGGGGGAGAATGTGCTGAGCTAGCAGTCACTTCAATTGGCCATTTATTAAACACGTCATAACCACTCACAGCATGTCTGTCAACATAGACGACACCAACCAAATACAGTAATGCCATTGGTGTATAAAATACACCAAACTTTATGCACATGTACAGCTGAGGATGCTTTTGTCATTCTCTTTGCTCTTTTGCACTCTCTTTCTTTCCTAAGTCATTATTACTTATTATTTTATCTTAAGATGTGTTGTTTTCTGTTGCCCTGCTTTATTTTATATATACCATTGCATTGTCTGTAAGGAAGCCAAACAAAAATAAGTTTTACTCTTATGTACCTGTACAAAAGACGTAACAATAAAGTACAACCTTGAACCTTGACACCATGATAACAGCAACAGAAACAACAACATTAACTCTGTGTGACCTTTTTCAACTGGACATAGACAGATGTGTTTCCTGAGTGGAGGCATTTTAAATCAACGTATAAACTAGAGTTGCATCATTTAGTACTGCTTTTATTAATGAACTCCGGGAAGGGAGAACAGCCTCATTACTCATAATAACTGGAGTGCTGCTCTTTGCAGGAAGAAATTCACATTGATAAATGCGGCAAACAGGCATCCTATTCCTCCCGTGACAATAAAGTGATGCAGAAGTTAGCCGTTAAGAAGTCAGTTCCTCCAAGCCTGCCCTGTGGTGATTACAGCGTCTTTATTATACCTAAACCATCAATCACGCAATGTTACGAAGTCACTCGCTGGGCCGTGGGGATGTTTTTGCTCAAGGGGAAGTTCAAGGATAAGTATGCCTGATGGATATGAGTCAAGGAAAACTTTTTGCTGAGCAAAGCAGAGAGACAGAAAAAAAAATATTTGGGGAAAGGTCACGCTGATGATGGATTGAGACAACAAGCTCAGCATTTCGTATCAGCATATGCAGTGGGTGATTTGTACATTTTTTAACAGGGGGTGTAACGGAGGTGATCCGAACCTCCCCACCCGAGTTCGTACCCGGGTCTCCCACGCGAAAGTCCAATATCTTAACCACTAGACCAAAGAGACATCTCTGTGGTCCGGGGGAGATACTAGACTTTTGAGGCTTCAAGGCTGGGGCTGCGACTCTCTCCGTCACACTCACCCCCCTTTGACCTCCTCCTAGGGGGAAGCCCGAATCCGGGTCACGGCACCAATGTAACGGAGGTGATCCGAACCTCCCCACCCGGGTTCGTACCCGGGTCTCCCACGCGAAAGTCCAATATCTTAACCACTAGACCAAAGAGACATCTCTGTGGTCCGGGGGAGATACTAGACTTTTGAGGCTTCAAGGCTGGGGCTGCGACTCTCTCCGTCACAGGGGCATGGCCCAAATCTAGCAGGTGCTGCTTTTCTTAATGCTGTGGCCTGTGGGGGCCGTGTTGCTTCCGTTTGTATGCTAAAGTTGAGAGTTTTGAGGCCTATTTTGCGATACAATGTAAGTCATTGGGGAACATATTTTGGATCACTCATTATTAATCTACAGAGCAACATTTGAAGATATCCTTGGCATATTTACATCACAGAATCTGCTAGAGCACATTTCATTAGTTCTGTTGCCAGGATAAGCCAAGGTACAGTAGCCTACACAACGCAAACTTCCAAAGTTTAATTGGGCTCTAACAAGGAGGGAGGCATTATGGTAATTTTGCTAATAACAGGGTTGGCTTCCACTCCTCTTCCTACCTCAAATCACCTACTGAGCAGTATGTCTTCACGAACAGCAGAGCAACTCTGAAAACACTTATCACAACAGGAGGCCATGGGGCAGAGTTAATATATACGCCATGAGGGAAATTGCATCCTGCCTTTAAAATACCAACCTCTTCAGAAGTGTCTCTCTAATAGAGTGCTGTCAGCAGGACATGGGAGGAGAAGGGGGGAAGAGAGGCGGTGGGGGTGGAAGAAGTACCCACATTTTTTTTACTTAAAAGTATCACTACCCTATTGTAGAAATAGTCTGTTACAAGTACAGGTTCGGTATTCAAAATGTACTTGAGTTAAAATGCAAAGATATTGGCAATTTGGCATCAAAATATACTTAAAGTACCAAAAGTAAAAGTACTCATTATATATAAGGTCCCATTTCATATGTTTTCAAGTGTATTCAATGTGAATTGAAGATCAGCCATTTTCAAATAGCCAAAGTATATAGTATATGGCTGAAATGTTTAATGTGTGTTTTGTATCAGTAAAGTAAAAACAATCACACCCAATGTGAAGTGAGCGGTGGTCGTGCTTGCATAACATCTTCAGACTAGGATTTGAGTCTAGGATGTACAGGCTATGCTACACACACACACGTTTTGCTATGGCAAAACGCTGAGGAAAAAGGCTACAGACACACGACATATGACATCACTAGACAAACATGATGCTACGCACACACATTTTGCTATGAGAAAACACTGAGGAAAAAGGCTACGGACACACACACAGCCACGTATAGGATGTACAGGCTATGCTACACACACACGTTTTGCTATGGCAAAACGCTGAGGAAAAAGGCTACAGACACACGACATATGACATCACTAGACAAACATGATGCTACGTACACACATTTTACTATGGCAAAACGCTGAGGAAAAGGGCTACAGACATACGACATATGACATCATTAGACAAACATGATGCTACGCACACACATTTTACTATAGCAAAACGCTGAGGAAAAAGGCTACGGACACACGCACAGCCACTTATAGGAGCGGTTTGCACCGCAATCTTTTTTTTTTTAATTTAAATCTAAATTGTAGTGAAGTACAGTACTTGAGTAAAATATACTTAGTTACTTTCCACAATTGGTGGGGAGCCAGGGGAGGTTGTACTGTAGGAAGGAGGGAGGGAACACTTAACTTTATCTGTCCGTACCAGCGGTTCTCAACTGGAGCACAGAGTCACACCCTCAGGGACTCATTTAGAAGCAGGACACCGTGTGAATGTGATAATGTGCTACAGTACATGGAAGAACAGAGCGCTACTGTATCAGGAGGTCTGACTCTGAGGCCCCCTCAGTGTTGGTGGTCAACAGCCTGAGGGCAACACGCTTTAAACCCTGACAGACTCAGGGCTTGAAATCCCCAATGGAGACACCTGTGCTAAAACTGTCCGCATGGTCTGAAAGCATCCAGCAAATGATCAGCGTTGTTTTCACTGTATGTGTGCGTGCGTGCGTGTGTGCGTGCGTGCGTGCGTGCGAGAGAGAGAGAGAGAGAGAGAGAGAGAGAGAGATACATTGCTACTGGACACGCAAGCACAGGAGGGGAGAATAGCAGTATGTGTGTGTTAAATTGCTCCATTGTAACTAACTACCACCGTTAATGTAGTAGGTGCAGATTTAAGATGCATTTGCAACCTCTGTGGACTGTGTGCTTAAACACGATCGCAATCTTGCATACAAGAAGGCGTCGCTCACCGATGGAGTAGCTACCGGGAATAGAGGCGTTTGACTCGGCCTTCTGGCAGTGTGTCCATCCACTGTCAGAACAACAGTGAGTGGATTACGGGCCCATGGGATCAGCTATGCTAGGGAGAGCGCTTTGACACTGGCCGGCAATGCGGGAGTGGACTGGGAACTTTGTTTCCTCTGGTAGTCCAGCCTGGGACAATGGTTGTTGGAGGGGGTTTCGACAACTTGGGATGCCCAGAAACAAGGCAGGAGGGCTGGCAGAGTGCTGTGCCGTCTCTACTATGATTGGCAGCCGCCATGTATGGCTGCTACTTGTGCCCATTTAGAGGTTAGGTTTAGGGGTTGGTGGTTGGAGTTATACAGTGCGCCAATGATTAATAGGCTTCTCATGCAGAATGTCCCATTTAACAAAATGTGTAGAATCATCTGAAAATAGCAAATCCCTGAGATCTCACAACACGTCGCATCTATAGATCGGCTATTGTCAAAAACCCAAAGTATATAGGGCGATATAGCGCAGGAGATTAATGTATGTTTTGTAATAATAATATAAATGTGCTAATACAGTATTGTAGTGGAGAAAAAAGTCTAATGTTTGCCCCTGAAATGTACAGTAGTGGAGTAGAAGAAAAAGTAGTGAAAATTGGAAACACTCCAGTAAAGTAAAAAAAATACCAACGTTCCACCACAGCTTAATCCTACCGCCTGCCTCTGTACAACAACCCCCGGCCAACTCCACTGTCTGCGTATCCTTCTTCCACAGTCCTTATTTTCTCCCATTTCTTTTATCTGTTGTTGTCTCCACCAGCCGAAGGCATGGGGGAGAGTATGTTTTCCCCTCCGTCCGTCCGTGCGTCCGTCCGTCCGTCCGTCCGTCCGTCCGTCCGTGCGTCCTCGCAGTTTGTGAGCACCTAATCTCAGTCGCCGTTGGCACGGTCGCTGCCAAAGTAAGCACACACACTCCCTGGATGCCAATCTAGAACCTCTGCCCTAAATTTTTCAAATGGGCCTTTTCTAGCGCCACCTAGTGGCAAAACATGTTCGCAAAACACATTTCTGTGCACTACTCTTACAGATTTTGTCCAAAAATCCTACAAATCGGTAGGCAGTATCTCGACAGTCATTTGATCGACACAGATCTGTCCGATTTTGCATATTCCATCCTGATTGGCTAAGATTGGCTTCCAAAGTTTGTAGGATTAAAGGGGAGTTTCGGTCAAAAACGACTTTCCTACCTTTAAAATGTTGATTCAGGAAGCTTCTGGGTTGATCCTGGTTAGTTTTGACCCATAGCAGCATTTTGTTCCATTTTGGATTTTCTCCCCTGCACCCCACGGCTCCAAACGGCACCTCTTGGGTCACTCCATAATCCGGTTATTATTCTCGCTCAAAACTCACTTTTCTCGCTCGGTCTCAGTCCCTGGTAACGTTGTTAGCAAATCCAAGCTACACCAGCTCCTGTTCGCCGCCATGTTTGTTTACTTTTAGCTCAACTCTGAACTCTCAGCCCAGGAGAGAACACTGTGAAATCACGTTTTGTATCGCGTGACTCCCCGACGCGCGACGAACAATAAAACACAAAAATGCTCTTAGCCAAAGAAAAAAGATGTAACTATGTCGACAAAGTCTGCAGAGTGATGTATGGTGTAGCCTCTTGTCTACCTCAACAGGCACAACAGGCTGTGGGGGGAGGGGGGAGGGGGGTGGAGCTGTGAGCAGCAGCAGCAGCTTGTGAACGCGCGTTTCCCAACGGGTATGGGATTTCCCAGTGTTTCTCTTGCAGGGCTGAGAGTTCAGAGTTGAGCTTCTTGTAAACAAACATGGCGGCGACCAGGAGCTGTTGTAGCTCGTATATGCTAACAACGTTACCAGGGACTGAGACCGAGCGAGAAAAGTGAGTTTTGAGCGAGAATAATAACCGGATTATGGAGTGACCCAAGAGGTGCCGTTTGGAGCCGTGGGGTGCAGGGGAGAAAATCCAAAATAGAACAAAATGCTGCTATGGGTCAAAACTAACCAGGATCAACCCAGAAGCTTCCTGAATCAACATTTTAAAGGTATGAAAGTCGTTTTTGACCGAAACTCCCCTTTAAGCCGTTTTGAACAAAATGCCTCAAATCACAAACGCAAAGTGCAATCATCATGAAATCGCGCACACACGTTCCCACTAGGCCGAGGAAGAAATGCCACTTATTTTTTTTTAAATCAGCCTCATGGTGGCGCTATAACAGGCCGATTCGGGGTTTTACCTATAACTCCACCGATCAGTTTCAAACTTTGTAAGCGCACTCCCTAGAGGCTAAGGATAAACCTTTGCCCTGCATTTTTCACATCAGCCCTTTATAGCGCCACCTTTGGGCCGACATATGTAAAACACATTTTTGGATATTACTCCTTGAGATTTTATGCAAAAATCACGTAAATCGGTACACAGTATCTCTATAGTCATGTGATCAAGTCCAATCAGTCTGATATTTCATATTCCATCCTGATTGGCTAATATTAGCTTCCAAAGTTTGCAGGATTGCTCCGCTTTTGAACAAAATGCCTCAAGTCATCAACGCAGCTTGCGATTACCATGAAATTTGCCACACATATTCCCACTAGGTCAAGGAACAAATGCTACCTTTTTCACATTGGCCTGTTATAGCTCCACCATTAGGTAGACTTTAGCAAAACACATTTTTGGAACACAATGCTTCAAATCATGCATGCAGCGTCCGATTGCCATGAAAGATCTAAGGTGAAGAACATATGCCACCCTTTTTACAATGGCCTATTATACAGTAGCACCACCAGGACGCACGGCCTGGTGGAGACCTGTGCTCGGAAGAGCACTGCTTCTAGTTGCCTCCTGCATTTCTCTTTTGGCCCCTGTCCTCTCCTCTCTGCCTGGATAAGTGATGAGCATAATGAAGGAAATGACTGGCCCATTGAGTTGCCCCGTGCTCCTCTGTACTGTATTGAGAGGCTGTCTGATTTCTGTCAGACTGTCAGATAACTTTCATTGTGTTTACAATAGATCGTTGGACAAGCCGTCTGCTGAATTCAGAGGCAGTCTAGTCACGGAGGGGGGGGGAGGGGGAACATAGCAGGGCTTGAAATGCCAAGCTGTGAGTGTGTGTGTACGTGTGTGTACATGTGTGTGTGTGTGTGTGTGTGTGTGTGTGTGTGTGTGTGTGTGTGTGTGTGTGTGTGTGTGTGTGTGTGTGTGTGTGCGTGTGCGTGCATGTCTGCACACGTGCGTAATGTGTGTATCCAAACAGTGTGTCTGTCCAAATAATTGCTTGTGTTTGTGTGGGCATTTCTTTGCAGACAAAGGGAAGAGAAGGGGAGAGGAGAGAAGTAAAGAGCGAGAAAGGCAGGACGAGATGAGCGGAGAACAGTGGTGAAAAAATACTCACATTCATTACTTAAGTAAAAGTATCAATACTGCAATGTACTGTAGAAGTACTCTGTTACAAGTAGAAGTCCAGAATTCAAAGTTACATGTAGAAGTCCAGAATTCACAATTTACTTAAGTAAAAGTGCAATTGGAAATACTCAAGTAAAGTAAAAAAAAATACCTCAAAAGTGCACTTAAGTACATTACTTAAGTAAATGTACTTACTTTACACCAGTGGTTCTCAACCTATGGGTCGGTCGGGACCCCCAGGGGGGTCTGCAAATGATTTTGGGGGGTTCCCGAGATGATTAACTTAATGTGCAACATTGTTTTCTCACTCAACGGTAAACAAACCAGCATACAGTGTATAGAGGGTATCTGCACATTTCTAAAGTGACAAATTAAACATTGGCCAAATTGTCAAATATTAGAGGCAGATATTGTGAAAATAGACGATCTAAATGCTTGTGAGCATGTAGATCTGCTATTTTCACAATAAAACCGTGTTATACAAAATGTAATGCCTCAACTCTTAGTGCTAGTCAGGGTGAGGGGGGTCCCCGGTTAAAATATGATTATGTTGGGGGGATCACGGCCTGAAAAGGTTGAGAACCACTGCATTACACCACTGGAGTAAAGAGCGAGGTAGAGACAGGACACGATGAGTGCAGAGCGATAACGATGTTGTGTAGATGTTGGACTGATGTTGGGTAAACATGCGGGAGGAGATGTGGAGATTGGGTGGAAGGGAAAATCATTTGTGTCAAACCCTGCAGACGAAGGATAACACAGTCACCAACGCACGCACGCACGCACGCACGCACACGCACACACACACAACTATACTTGTGAGGACATCAACATTTTAGACTTTATGAATGTTTTTGAATGATTATTTTGTTTGTACCGTTTCTAATCCTAACCCTGAAGCTAGAAAAAGCTCACAACACGCGTACACAGCGCATTGTGAGCTTGTAGATCAGCTACTTTAATGCGTGACACCAGCACATGTAATGTACATTCTACATTGGGTTAGATACAAGATTGTGGGATAAAGTTTCTTTTGGGTGAACTACTCCTTTAAGTAAAAAATAAAAGTGAGTACTTCTTCCTCCATCACTGGGATTAAGCTAGAGAGCCCCCTTCCCGGAGAAGTTGTGTTTACGTGTGGTGCTGTTTGAAAGTGCTTTGACTGTGTGTGTAATACTGTGTATATCCAAGACAAACACAGGCGGGAATTAGCCGCCCCATTGGGTTAAAGCTGCACTTTATTGGACGGTCTGTTTAGACAAGTTCCATTGTTCATACTTCATTCTGAGCTGCCTGTGTTTAATTCATAATTCATCACAGCTGCACTCGGCCCTGGTGCAGTTGGGCTGGGATGGCACGCATATACGCTTGCACGCCACGCACACACACTCAAGCATTTACATTATATACTGTATACACAAAAACGTGCATGCATTTCATTATTCACATACACACATAGTCAGGAGCGGCCTTAGTAATCTGGAGGCCCGTTTCAAGAGCTATTGATGAGGCCCCCCCACGCCACCGCCAGCGCACCCAGGCCACAGTAGCTACGCAACAATCGCACACAGAAGTTGACTTATAGTCAATGACTGCCTGCTATTTATATATTATTATTATATCACTACATAATGTTATAGCATTGACCTAAATGGCGTTATATTAACAAGGTTATATGATTATTAAAAAGTGTTATACGTGTGTTGCAAGTTGAACAAGGCTTGCTGGCTAGCTCTTGGAGGCCCCCTGGTGGCTGAGGCCCGTTTCAATTGAAACTGGTGAAACATAGCTAAGGCCTCCCCTGCACATAGTCTTTCACTGTGTCACCAGTAATGATCCCTTTCCTACATTTCAAAAATATTTTATTTCAAAAGATTTTAAAAAAAGTTTAAAGAAATCACAACTTTCCATCAATTAAAAACGATTCCAATTTTTTTGGGGAACCACTATAAACACTGGTGTATTTTGTTAATGTCATTTTTCTTAATCATCTTACATTCGTTCTCTTTTACTCATGCATTCACTCTCCCTGTCTGTCTGTCTGTCTGTCTGTCTGTCTGTCTGTCTGTCTGTCTGTCTGTCTGTCTGTCTGTCTGTCTGTCTGTCTGTCTGTCTCTCTCTCTCTCTCTCTCTGTCTCTCAGTGATACTCTCTCTTTCTCTCTCATATCTCCTCTCTAGAAACCCATTTCCTCCTGACTGTCCCAGATATTATGAGGATGAGGATGACATGGGGTCAACCCTGGTATAAATGTGTCCTACAAGTGGTGTCCTACATGCATACTCAATGTTGGCTGAATTGACGTGATGAATTGTATTCACATGTGAAAGCTGAAAGTTCTTTGCAAAGCCTTTGACTTATTAAACTTGACTTAAAGTGACTTCACTTTCACAAGTGCAACAAAATTTAGTTTGGTATTTCTGTTTTCGACAATTTTAACACTTCCGGAAAATACACATAATATTGACATGACTGCAGTGGCTCTCGAAATCTCAATGTGTCTTATTGTTCCTTTTTAAGGCTGTACAGGAATACTCCCCTTCATTTGCCTTCAACTCCCACTCACCTGTTTAACACACACACACACACACACACACACACACACACACACACACACACACACACACACACACACACACACACACACACACACACACACACACACACACACACACGCGCACAGGGATAACAGAGACAGATGGAAGCACATTTCGAAGAACAACGTGAAATTGCTGTACGTACTGCTGTAGGATGTTTGAAAGCTTTCCCAGTTAAAGTAGTCAACACAGCTGGGTCCAAACACTGACAGCTGGCTTCAACACAGCAGCAGTATATTAACTCGGACACCACCTGTCTCCCCCACTCTCGTCCACACACGCACGCAGGCACACACGCACACACACACGCTGGGCTCTAACCACAACATGTCATCTACACTACTATTTTGACATCAGTTTAGTTCTGGGCCACTGAACGAATTTGGAACCGCTAACAGCGATCTGTCCTGCTCCTGCAGCCCTGATATAGCGGTTGGCATGTTGGAAGAAGGGAGACGTACTAAGGGAAAAGTACTTATTATGCAGAAGGTCCCATTTCACAAAAGTTTTCAAATGTACACCAATCTGTCCTGCAGCCTGATATAGTGGTTGTTGGCATGTTGGAGAGCTGGGTGCTAGTGGGTGCTATGCTGTCAAAGCTATAACCGTGTGCTCTGCTGCTGCTCTTTTGTCACATACAGTAAGTACCCTCAGGTAGGACATTATCACTCCCGGCAGTGTGCGTAGGTGGGCAGCAAAAAAGTGGCACAAGAAAATTTGGAATGAACGCAGCAGAGAAGAAGGGAAAGGGAGCAGAGGAGAGGATATGGGCTGACTTGTCAGTGCTAAAACGCATGCAGGGATATAAAAAAAAAGAAACAAGAGGAGTTGTCAGAGACAAAGCTCCCGGGACCTGCAGACGACAGATAGCCGCCTCCATCTCCTCCAGGGCTACGCTTCTCCTTCCTGGCCTCGTCCCCTCGTCTGTCTGGGGCAGTGCAGATTCTCTTTATCTCTTCTACGCCTCGCTGCCAGCTGCTTCACAAGCCATTCCCATCCCTTGTCGCTATACCACACCACACAGCCTATTTAATGCTCACGCCAACGTAGCCAAGTCGACTAGAACTCCACCGCTGCCCTCCATCGAACTCCTTTCGGAACCTCTCCCTCCGCTATACAGCTCCGAGATGAGGTTCCTGCTCAAAAACATGGAACTGGCTGACAAAACGAGCGATTTAAAAGTATTGTTTCAACACATCGCTTGGATTACCCCGCCGTTAAAAAAGTAGACATATGAGAGACGGGTATAGGACTTTTACTTTTTGGATACGATGTTTGGTGAAGGTAAGGATGGTCAAAAACGTGGCGAACTATCCCCGGAAAAAACTCATATGGGCTTGTAATGAGCAGGAAGCTCATCTCGGAGCTGTATAGTGGAGGGAGAGGTTCCGAAAGGAGTTACCGTTGATCATGCGTATACTATACGGCCAAAGATCAAGTGGCGAAGAGTGCAGAAATTACCCCTCATTCTGATGATTGCGATGATAAGAAGAAAAGGGATGATGATTTATTTCTTTATTATTACACCAGCAATCGAATGCATGCCATGCCAGCGTTGTAGCCTTACATTAAGACGCATTCTGCCGAGACTTTCGCATTGTGACGTTAGGGCGACGGCAGAAGCGTCTTACCAACTTGTTGTCAGACAGGTCGGGGGCATGGTCGGCAAAACTGCAATTGCGGCTCTACACAAGCACAAATGCGAAATATAGCACACCGCAGAAGTTCTGCAAGATGTATGCGACTTCTGCGGAAGCCTTGTTTAATGTATTAGTCTGTATTTTTAAGTAAAATTAGTTTTTACCAAGTGTACTGCTTTTCCTTGTTTGCTACAATGTTAGCTGCAACAGCGCCCGTTGATGGCTGGGAAGCATTATTGTGCATTCTTCCATAAACACATACGTCATGTCCTTGTATGAGCGAATGGGGGAATGGATGAACGTCACGTGATAAGTGCAGCCACGTTTAACCAAACCAGTGATGCTCGATTTGGAATCGACACAAACTTAGTAAAAACTAATTTTATTTAAAAACACGGACTAATACATTAAACAAGGCTTCCTAAGAAGTCGCATACATCTTGCAAAACTTCTGCGGTGTGCTATATTTCGCATTTGTGCATGTGTAGAGCCGCAATTGCAGTTTTGCCGACCATGCCCCCGACCTGTCTGACAAGTCGGTAAGACGCGCCTGTAGCCGTCCCACATCACAATGAGGAAGTCACTGCAGGGGCGTCTTAATGTAAGGCTACCAGCATTGCTGGAATAGTTGGGTAAAGAGTTGGGGATTTAGTCTTTTGATGCGATAATAGCCGGTTAGGGTGTTGCGGTTTCAACCCTCCAAGATCCAAGTGGGAAAAAAATGCCTTCTTGCATACAATGGCACACACTGGCGCTGTTTGTCAGGCGTGGAGCGCACATATAGTGTACGTGCTTGCATTTGAGAGAGAAAAAGAACACACAGAGGACAGAGACGGAGATCTATCCCAGCGGGATTTATGGTCGTTTCTCAGGCTCATCCCTTCTCCTCCTCCTCCCATTTCAGTGTTTGTGTTGGTGGCATTATAATAAGAGCGCTTGGGCTTGGCAGCATGGATTGCCAGTGTTTTCCAGTTCCAAACCCATACAGGTCTGGATTCCTCTTCCAGTAGACTAGTAGGGGGGGAGGGGGCTGACTGTTTGGAGTGGTTTTGGCTTTGCAGGCCAGCCGGGGGAAGGTGAGGGTTCTACATGCCTGCGTGTACCGGGCTGACAGCCCAGACGGGAGTGCTGCTTGAGTGCTGTTGGTGGTTTTAGCGCTGCTGCAGTCTGTTACCAGACGAGACCTTTTCAAACATACCCTCAGTCTAGCTCGCTTGCTTGCTTTTCTGTCGCGGTCTGGATAGAACTTCACTCGCTGACACAACCTGATAAATAACTTGCAGCTTGACCCTTTCCATTGAGATGGAAGATCTCTGTTAAGCTCTCATATGCACAGAAAGATTTACAGTGCAACACACTTGAATACACCGACACTCAGACAAGCATATGCAAACATGCGGATGCGCGCACGCACACCACGCACGCACGCACGCACGCACACCACGCACGCACGAACGCACGCACGCACGCACGCACGCACACACACACACACACACACACACACACACACACACACACACACACACACACACACACACACACACACACACAGAGCTCTGTATTGCACAAATATAGTATCTCTCTACCCCTGGCTGGCTCAATTATACTAACCTCATTACATAATGTATAGTCTGTGTCGGGCAGAAACCTTGTATCTCCATATTTCAACCTTTTTTTATGTTTTCTTTCATAAATTATCCCCCTGCTTCGTCTTCGTTTGTATTAATATCGAACCAATGAGTAACTACATTGGATCCATTGGAACACAGGTTCTGTTTTACATTTCCTGGAAATTATCGGTTTTGGACATACAAGGTTTCCACTCGACAGCAACAATATACCACCCCTAGGGGGCAATTAAGAACTGTCTGTATATATACAGCCTGAATTATTATGTCAAGTATAATTCCAGTATTAACATACTAATATTAGCCATGATAGAGACTGGCAGTCCAAGAAGAGGGGGTTCGCTTACCGCCAGTCGCCACGGTGATTTCACGCAGGGAGTGTCCATAGAAGGGGAAATCGAAGGATAGGTTAACCCTCTGTGGAGTTAAAAAAAGAGAAAGATCCAGTTCAGAGATACACACGTCATTTAATGCAACTAGTCCTTACCCGTTCAAAGATATGAGCTCCGAAATGATGTGCAGTGTGTGGGTTATGGGGTGTGCACTGTACACACAGTATATGAGGGATGGAAAGTAACTTTCTGGTGCTTGCATGATAATATGTAGGAGCATCAATGTAAGAAATACCCGTTTCGTTTAAAGGCTACAGAGATACTGTGTACCGATCTACATGACAACATCTGAAAGAGGGCCAGCCAACACCCCCCCCCCCCCCCCCCGCCCGCCCACCACACACACACACACACACACACACACACACACACACACACACACACACACACACACACACACACGCACACACACACAGAGCTGGTTAAACATGTTGCCCCATGCTAGATGCAGAATAGATATGCCTCATGCTAGATGCAGAATAGATAGTAGTTACACCATAAAAATGCTAATATACAGCATATGATTTGTGAAAGTGACAAACGGGCTTCACAGTTATGTCAGGTGTGTTCATATGCTAATGGTGATGCGATTTCAGATCAATTGCTCCAGCCACTGAGGAGAAACGCTGTGACAGACAGACAGACAGACAGACAGACATTCGCAAAATTATAGTATAGATATAAATTATACAATTGGGGTGGTTGTATTTGGTCTCCCTGCTCTTATACACAGGATGTGTATAGGTTTTCTTTTTAACTCTTTATTTAAAAAACCTTTTTTTAAACATACATGTAAGAAGAAGACAGGACAAAGTACAAAGAAGAAACAAAATAAGATAAGAAAAGATAAAGCATAGACAGTTAACAAAATAATATACAATCGAACATACCAAACAAAACAACACAAAAACAAAAGAGGTCATGGGATGTCCGGCCCAGATATCAGAGGCTTACTGTATGTTTACAGGTTTGATACTGTATGGCATGTAGGATATCACCAACCTTCACAAGTCAGAACTACCACCCAAGTGATTTAACCCTTTGGAGTCTCAGAGAATAGGTCATCTGTTCTAGAAGATGCAATTGTTTCGCAATATTAACAAATAGGTCTATAGTAGGATTTGTTTAGTTCTGTAACCAGTTCTTAGCTTTTTTACTTGTCACAAGTAATATCTTGAGCAAATAAGAATCGTCCTTACACAGTCCATCCGGAAATTGACCAAGATACAGGAATTCAAATGTAGGCCTATTACTGATACTGAAGCCCATTATTTTTGGATGTGTCTAGGTTTGACACAATTTTTGGAGCGGTGAAAGCGCTCCCAATAGACAGGTATGTCCGTGGGTATGTGGCTGGCTGGCTGGGTGGGTGGCTGGCTGGCCATGTCCGTAGCCTGGCAATACCTTGAGTGGCCACACACAACACACTAGTTAAAGGAGGGGCGCTGTTTTGTGCAGGCCAGGCACACTCACCACTCACTCACAGGCACAGTTTACACTCACTCACTCACTCACATAGGGTACAGCTGCTCAAATTCACCGCTCCACTTCGAACCGAGGTTTGATTTTTTACCTGAGCTCGAGTGGTAAAAGAAAAAAAAAGGGAAAAAAAGGCCAACACTTGGGCAGAATACCCGGGTTCAAATCCGGGGTAGAAGCGGAAAAGTTACATGAGTTCCACTGAAACAAGTGGGAAACATAATACACAGAAAAAGACAGTTTGTACTTCGTTTAAAACAAGTGGGGTTTTGGGCCTGAGGAGGAAGAATGTGAAATGTAAACACAGAGTAACTCTGTTTTACCTGTCCTACTCCTCATGGCCAAAGTTATTTTAGAACAATCTCCACACTAAAATCCTGGGTGTTCATTTCTCCTTTACAGTTCTGTTTTACACAATTGGAGGAGTTAAATAAAGGCTCAGGATAGTACTATGTGTTGTGGAACTTTTTAAACGTGTTATGAATCTTTCTTTTTCCTTTATTTATTCAGAGAGCCCACAGAGAAGTCCTTTTTCAAGGACACCCTGCTGATCACAGCATGAAAACAAGTAGGCTACAGTTATAAAAGGCTAACAATACATATAATGAATAACAATAGGAGACCAATCAAACTAGTTTCAGAGATTCCTGAAGTTTGTTCCATTTGTCTGGAACATAATAAATCCCACAATGTCACTGTGACACTGGTAGAAGTATAACAGTATTCATCAAAGCATTTTGTCCTCCCCAATCATCAAGTGTCTTCTTTTCAAGAAGTTCATTTGTCCGTGTGTAACGACGAAAGATTAAATACATTTGGATCCTGGGTGCAGTGGGATTTACTGGGGCAAAAAAACACAAGTTTGTGAGAAATGGTTGAATCCTGATGTCTGGTGGAGCCAAGTACAACACGTATTAATGTCATCGAAAGCAGTTCAGCTTCCAACTTCTGCACAACCGCACTTTCATTATATGCAGTCTGTGTGTGCACACACACACACACACGTGCACATGACTGTACACCGCGTACAGCGCACTCCTGTTGAACTATCAGATGGAGCAACAATAACATAGCTTCTCTATGCACCATGGACATCAGCAAAGGGGTGGGAATTGGTAAATGGAACAAAACGTACATAACTCTTTAAAACAAAACAAAAAGAACATCTAAATCAGTGGTTACGAAACTGTTTAGCTCTGTGGGGTCTCCAGCTGGCACACAAACTAGTGAAAATAGACGTTCTAGAAGCTCACAACGCATGAGCTTGTAGATCTTCTAGTTTCACTACCTAAATGATATATTTTGGACATTTCTTAGATTTCTTTGAAAATGTATGTAATTCGCTTGAAAAGGTTCTTTTCAATTTCTGAAAATGTTAGATTTGTATTCTTTTTTTTTGTAACTTTTGACATAATAATAATTTAAAAAGTAGTGAACGGAAAAAGGGGATAATTTACTCGAGTCGTGACCCGTTAAAAATGGGTCCTCGACCTAAACGCGTGTCTCAAACCCAGTGTTTGGGAAACACTGATCTGAATTACCTCAACATATTGCCTAGCATAGCAATTACATCAACCCTGGGGGGAGATTAATAACCGCTCCGTGCAGAACCACCACGCCGGGATGTTGGGACGACGAAGCGAAACAGAACTCCATTGTAAACATAACAGCAACGTGAGCCTGGATTAGGCCATGGGGGAGTAGTACTGTGGTGCACCACAGCTCAATCCACCCAGTCAATCTGCAGCTCCGCTGCTCTGCTGTGTTGTGACGGAGGCTGACCTCTGTGGTGCCTCTGGTTTCATGATCCTATTGGCTGCTTATCCTGAGCGACAGGCAGCGTCGAAATGCTGCCACGTGGCCGCGCCAGGGAATACAAGAACGCTCGGCCCCAAAACACGCTACAGGTCAAATCTCCCCCCCAGGTCAAATTCGACGTCCTCAGAACGGTCGCCACCAGGTATTCCTAAACGTAACCTCAGTAAAATTATACCTAAACCTAATCTTATTCCTAGCCTTAAATGTGATACACCATGAAATTTCACTTTTCCTATTTTAAAACCTTTTTTTGGGGTCCCACTAGCACCTTCTATCCTCACAAAGTCCCATTTCTGACCATTGTGTCTTTCTCTGGTTTTGGGAAGGCGGAGGTTAAAAGCATCCCACGGGTTCTCAAAACAGGCTGTCCAGATTTGCTGACGTCGCTGACGTCAGCGACAACCGTTTTTGAAGATTTTTTTTTTTTTTTTTTTTCAATTTTTTTTTTCAACAAAAATGTTTTTTTGTTTTGTTTTTTCTTTTCAAAAAGATTTTTTTTTGGGGGGGTGGCGCAGTTCAGGCCAAAGGTGGTACTGCAGCTGAAAATGCTCTGAGAGCCATTCAAAAATGAGAGAGGCTCTCTATTCAGGAGTGGTAATTTAGCCTCAAACCTTTTGAAAAACGTTTTTGGGACATAAACAATATTACATAAATACTTTTTAAATGCATGGTGTATCACCCTTAACCTCGATAAAACTATGCCATAACCCAACCTTATTCCTAAACGTGACCTTATTCCTAAACGTAACCTCAGCAAAACTATTACTAAACCTAACCTTATGTCTAAATCTCAGTAAAACAACCTCAGTAAAACAATGCCAAAACATAACCTTATTCGTGAACTTAACCTCAGTAAAACTATGCCTAACCTTAAACTTAGTAAAACGATTACAAGAATACAAGAAACGCCAGGGGCGAGCTCTCCGCATTATGTTTTTTTTACACAGTTCACCATATGTGAAGAGCCCAGCACCAGCGTCATAAACTTTATTAGGCTCGTATGTTGGTCAGTTGACATGAGGGTTGGCATAGCTGGCTGACACTTGAGTTCAATTTCCCCCTCTATATTGTATCTATTTTTCCAGAATGTCTGCTCTGTGCTCTGTTCAAGAAAGAGGGGAGAGGTACTTTAGGAGGAGATATACTGTATTATTCACATCTAGGCTTATTGATTTTCCAGACGCAGTCTGAGAAAACGCCCACTTCCGTCCCTATGATCAGGATGAAAGGCACTTTGCTTTGCAGTCCTTTCTCTGCCTGAGAAGAATAGCATGCCTGGGGTTTGTATGGCTCAATCCATCATGGCGTGACTGAAGGTATGAGGGGCAGAATGCACAATGTGCAACTCCTTTCTATCTCTTTTACCAGCCATTGTTCACCCTGGGTTACAATTTGCCAAAGTGGCCCCACGCCCCCGGACCGCCTCGATCCAACCACGCTCCTCCCCTCTACCCACTACCACTCGGCGTTGCTGGATTTTGTGAGAGAAATAAGCAACCAGGTTCTAGGAAAGCAAGCCCAAAAGAAGACGACTAAAAGTACCATGTGAGTGCCAGGTGAGCACTTTAAACCTGTATACTGTACATTTGAAAATAGCAGACGCATTGTGTGCTTGTAGATCTGCTATTTTCAAAAGATCTTTTAGAGAAAATATTTGGAAGATTTTTGAAATATACTGGTACAGGGCTCCCTCGCACAAAACATTTTCAGGTAGGGGTAAGGGACAAATACATTAATTTGGGGGACCATGATCACCTGAAAATATTTCAGAACCACTGGTTTAAATAATAATAATAAAATGTGGAAGAAAGCCCAAATAAGCAACTACACTTTAGAAACAAGCCCCCAAGAAACTCAACCCACAACTACCAATATATACAAGCAAATTTACAGGAAAGGAAGCCCAAAGTCGCTTATAATAAGCTTACAGTACATGGCAACATTGACAACAAAAAGTCTAACGCATTGTGAGCTTGTAGATCGGCTACTTTTGTGTGACACTATGATGAAATAGTGCATTAATTTACAAAAACTAAAACATAAAAAGTTAACATATGGACATACCAGGTTTCCGCCCGACAGCAACGATATATACTGCAGGGCAGGAAAAGCAGCACTTTGGCTTTAAATACAAATGTGTTCCAGAAAACCAGTCCAATAGGAAAACCAAGAGCTCAGGCTCACTGGTATTCTTGTGCCAGTGGTGGGAAAAGTACTCACATTTTGTACCCGCAATATAGAAATACTATGTATTAAAAGTAAAAGTCTGGTATTGAAAAATCAATTCAAGTTCAAGTTTCAAGTTTTCAAATGTATAAAATGAGAATGAGAATCTTTTTAAAATAGCAGATCTACAGATTCACAATGCGTCACGATAAAGGGCTGAAGTGGTTACTTTGTGTTTTGTAATAATAATCAAAATCTACAAAGTAACTAGTTAGTTTAAGTTTAAAAATAATTGTAGAGGAGTATAAGTACCAGTAAGACGCCTAAGGGCGAAAAGCGACCTCGCCCTTTAGGGCGTGAACCATCTGTCTTGGCCATATATGGATTCTGTTAGTGTGGTTCCCCTAACAGGGCATCATCTGGGAATACCCATATATGGACTATATATGGAACATTTTATTTTATTTTATGAATAGATATCAGACCAGTTAGCCATATATGGAGATCCCTGATTCCCATATATGGAGATATGGGCATATTGGTTAGACTGACATGTATATATATTGGCATTCACTGATGTCAGAATGAGTCAGCCATAGATATGGAGATCTGGGTGATGTAGAGTTGATGATGTCAGTGTTAGTCAGCTCATTATATGGAGGTCCATAACACCAGGGATCTCCATATACAGTATGGGCAGGTCAGCCTCCATATATGGGCAGGATGACATCAGGGATCTCTATATATGGGCAGGTCAGCCTCCATATATGGGCAGGTCAGCCATAGGCATTAAGGTCAGCTATAGACATTGAGGTGTTACGGAATCGAAGACCTACTGACAGGATGTGCCGGTTTACATACTTAACTGCGACCTTCGATTGCAAAGATATTTGTCTCTGAGATGTAGTGGAGTAGAAGTAAAACTTTCCACCACTGCTTGTGTCTCCCCTTTTAAACGTGCAGAGCAAATAATCAATGTTTCTGTGAGAGAGACCTTCTTCAGGAGACATTTCCACCCGACAGTAATGATAAATCTGCTTTTATTTTACATCCAATATATTTAGTACGTGTGTGTGTGTGTGTGTGTGTGTGTGTGTGTGTGTGTGTGTGTGTGTGTGTGTGTGTGTGCATGCGAAAGTGCATGTGTGTGTGTTGTCTTACCGCAGCTTGCCTGTGTGTGTTGGACAGGATACCATGGATCTTCACCTTTTCCTTGTCCATCTGGTCGACATTTACCCACAAGTCCTTGCTCATGGAGTCAGTGGGGCCGTACGTCTTTGATGTGTAATAGTTATGATCCATGTCCTCCTGTAGGTGTAAAAGAAAAGAAGTCAATCATAATTCATCCTGTGGACATGTTTACATTGTCATCGTCATGAGTGTTACCAGGAATCACTTAACCACTTAACATCCTATTTAAATACCAGAAATAGGAGATCTACCAGCATAAAGCGTCATTCCAACTGGGCACGATAAAGATACCTATAACGATATGTTGGTGTTCACATCAATTATGTCGGCGTTATCGTTGTGGACAATACCATACACTTGGGTTGAGAACGATTTTTAAAACGATATCTTTATCTTTATCATGCCCGGTGGGAATGCCGCTCACAACGTGGCAGTGCCACATCGCGATACATAGTGAGCTTGAAGATCTGTTATTTTTGGAACATTCATGGAAGTTTTTGAAAATGTTTGCCCTGACAAGACCAAAACAGGGACACCAGAAGCGGTGAAATAAAAGAAGAAACAAACTTGATGTGTGCTGTGTACTACGGTATTTATTTATGAGGCATCGTTCGGCTGCTGAACAAGGACATCTTTCCCAGCATGCCGCTCAGCTGCCCTTAGCTTAATTCCAACTCGTAAACTACGGCAATTAACAACCCCCTCCCCCCTCCCCCCCCATCCCATCCCAATTTTTTTCCACGCTGAACATTAATAATGCAGTTCCAACTCACAAAACCCGGAATATGTCTGTGGAACCTTTTTTTTTTTTTTTCCAGTGGAACAAATTATCTGCTTCACTGGATTATCAGATTGATTGCTGTGGTGGGTGTGTCTGTGTCCCTCAAATTAAGAAAACCAGATGTCAAGTATAGTGGTGCATGCAGTTAATAGAAAAAATATATATATACATATATATATATATATATATATATATATATACATATACATACATATATATATATATATATATATATATATATATATATATATATATATATATACTTCTCAGATAATATTTGATTAATAGGAAAAGTAGGCGATAAAATAATGGCTAAGAATTGATATAATTAATAGTTGCAGCCCTAATGTCAAGCAAGAACAAACAGTTGAACTCTCAGAGAGCCTGTCCGCACCAGACTGCAACGTAAGCGCCGCTTTTTACAACAGACACTTTCATGGGCCTTTTATGGCCCATATGGGAGAGGCTTGTCTGCTTTTTATGGTTTCCTGTACAGAGTTTGGAATAATGCACAGTTCACGGACCCCACAAAGCTTGTCTCTTTTCCTCTGGGTCTAATGAGACGTCTCGCAGATGTTTCTTTTATCCAAACACATTGTCTGACGTTTCAAATGGTAAATGCTTTAGTTGCGATGGGAGAAAGGTAAGTGCACTTCTGCAGTATGAGTCCTTATATGATTGTGACCTCACCTCACTAACAAAAATACTCTACTCTAATACAAACATGACCTTTTATTTGTTTTTAAATCTTTACATGGGCCGGCCCCTCCCTATATCACGGAACTTGTCAAACCCTACTCCCCAGTCAGGGCTCTGAGATCCGCTGACAAGTCGCTCCTTGTGGTTCCCAGTTCCCACAACCAACCTTAGGACCGTGCTTTCTCTGCTGCTGTCCCCAATCTCTGGAACAGCCTTCCACTGCAAATGCGAAGGGCTCAGTCTATTGGGGTTTTGGGGTTTTCTCTAGCTTTTTATTACTTTGGCTTCTGATATATTTGTAGGTTTACACGAGCATCACCAGAAAGCTTTCAACAGTGGTTAATACACAGACAAATCTCGTTAGGGAGTTGAAAAACAACCTAGAGGCAACCGCCAAGTCAGCACATAACTGTGTAGGTAGACAAACAAGGGAGCTGGTTAAATGACTAGACACAAATCCAAGTCTGATTAGTTTTGTGCTAATGAGCACAAGATGTTTTGGCTTTATAAAAGGTCTGGGGAGAATGGGAGTCTGTGGAGGTGAGAGGGAGGACCAGCTGCACTCTTCTTTTCCCAGATTTCTCCTCTGCTTTCCTGGGGAAGAGTGACGGGAAGGGTGGGCAAGATTCCATCCTCCAGCTGGGTGTATGGGGGGGATTGCCAACTTAAGACAGAGCAATGTGACCTGAAATACAGTGTAATGTGACCACCTGGATTTGAACCCTGGTCTCCCACATGGGAAACCATCCTGTACATCTACCACTCAGCCAAAGGAGAACCCCCCTGACCATGTGAGATATTAGGGCTTCTTACAGTACAGGCAGGCAGATGAAATTGAATTGGAAACACTCCAGCAAAGTAAGAAATCCTCAAAGTGCACTTAAGTAGAGTTTAGTTTAGTTTAGTTTAGTTTATTTGATCAACTCATACATTTATACAAGTCGTACATCCACATAATCATTGTTACAGGTGATCAAAAAGGAATAGGCTGAAGCTGAAAGCTTGTGAATGCCTATCCTACGTATTCATGAATTAAGACATTGATTAGTGTTCAGATTTTTTTGCAGGCTCATCATAAAAAATAAAAATAAAAAATAAAAAAAGAAAAGAAGAAGAAAGAAAAAAGAAAAGAAACAAGAATGTATATGGAGATAAAGAACTTGATAAAGGACTACCCATTTCATAACAATAACAATTAAAGAATCAGAGATATGTTATAAGAGTATACAAGTTTACCGTCTAGAGAATGATAATGGAAAAAAAGAGAAAAAAAGAAAAAAATCAAACCTCGGTTCGAAGTGGAGCGGTGAATTTGAGCAGCTGTACCCTATGTGAGTGAGTGAGTGTAAACTGTGCCTGTGAGTGAGTGGTGAGTGTGCCTGGCCTGCACAAAACAGCGCCCCTCCTTTAACTAGTGTGTTGTGTGTGGCCACTCAAGGTATTGCCAGGCTACGGACATGGCCAGCCATCCACCCAGCCACCCAGCCACCCACCCAGCCAGCCAGCCACCCACCCACCCACATACCCACGGACATACCTGTCTATTGGGAGCGCTTTCACCGCTCCAAAAGAAAAAATGATAATGTTAATGAAGACTATGTTTTGCTGTATTTAGCCAGGATATTTGATTTGAGTATTCTTTTAAATTGTAAAATGTTTTTACTGTGTTTAATCTCTTCTGTCAAAACTGTTCCAGATCTTTACTCCACAAACTGAAATGCACATACTTTTGCGGGTGGTCTGAACAGTTGCTTGTTTAAAATTTAGTTCCCACCTTATATGTCAATAATGTTAGCTGGAAGTAGTTTATTTCTTGCCTTGAACATCAGTTGAGCAGTTTTGAACTCAACTAGGTCAGGCAGCTTCAATGTACAAGACCTCAAAAATAGATTATTTGTGTGTTCATAAAACCCCACTTTATGTACTATTCTTATTGCCCTCTTTTGTAATATGAATAAAGGATGAATATTACTACTGTATGTATTTCCCCACACTTCCAAACAGTAGGACAGATATGGCAGTATAAGCGCGTTGTACAGGGTTAACGAGACATATAATTTAGTATATCTCTTGTTTTACCTAAGACACCGACACTCCTTGCCACTTTTGCCTGCACATACTGTATATGGGATTTCCAGTTTAGTTGGTGATCTATTACTACTCCCAAAAACATATTTTCGTAAACTCTTTCCAATTTAATACCGTCAATTTTTAGTTCAACTAGAGTGTTTGGTGGAATAATATTTTTTTTTTTAGATTTAGAGATAACGTATTTAAAGCAAACCAATGCTTTAGTTCGTAGTTAGTAGAGTACTTGAGTAAATGTACTTACAATACACCGCTGTCGTGTACGCACAAAAATGCAAATTCAACGGACTGAATTCCAGACAACACACTCTATTGGAGGAGAGCACGATGCCTGAGATGAATGCTTATAAGGAGGTGACTAGAAGATGGATGGCTACATGATGATGGGAGGGGTGAGAAGAGGAGGACTGTAGCCTTGGCTGTCAAAGACCAGAGTGATCCCTGCATCCTCCTGAATGTCTGTCACATCAACCAGCCGGGGAAAGGAGAGAGAATATATTGCTATCAATAAGGACCAGTTACACTCTTGTGTACGTCTCTGAAAGCTCCGAATGCCAAGAGCACAAAAAACGAGAGAAAAAATAAATAAATAAATAGCATTCAGCACACAAACAAACCAATCCCAGACTCATTCCCATTTCTGTTCGAGGCATTTACTTTGTGCCGGCTTTCGCATCAATATTGCATTATAAGGCGAAGCCATGAATATCACTGCGCCAACATGTTTTCATTTCTGAATGGCTCAATCTTCCAGGGAGAGAATCTGTCAAACAGAATCCATTTCTGTAACATTATTGGGTTATTGGGCGGGGGACCTTTCTGTAAAATGAAAAAATGGTAACTTGGAAATGGTATTCCGAGGGCTGGTATTATGTAGGAAGCCTTTGCTGGAATCAACTTAAAAGACACTTTTCCACCGCATGGTACCGGCTCAATTCGAGTGGACTAGAGTTTTTTGGGGGGCTTTCCTTTGGGAAAAGGTTGTGGAATATAGTACCCGAGACCTGGCATTTTATTTAAATATCCCCTCCATTGAGGTTCCAAGATAACTATACCAAGGCGGCAACACCAAAAGGTGACGTGAAAACAGCAGACTCCAGTCTGCTAGCCTGAGAAACTATCTGTATCTGTATCAATCTGCAATTTCCCACCTCCAAAAGGAATGTGTCATTCACTGCGGCCATTTTTCCCCTTTCTCCTCTACATGTAGTGTTTTTGTAATTTGTTGATGACATGTAAATGGTAAATGGTGCATTTAGCACATCCAAGGTGCTTTACAGAGATTGTGCATTACATTCAGCCCATTCAAACACACATTCATACACCGATGGGGGAGGAAACGTGTTCATTGTCTTGCTCAAGGACACTTCAAATGTCTTTGGCTTGCTTCTGTACCTGTAGCATACTAGAGGTTCACTCAACAGTGGATTATTTACCCCCTCATCACTGCCGACCCTAGCAAAGATGGCAAACGACAGGTTCAGTTCTTCATCGACGGGTTCTGACAGCGATATCGACAGCAAGCGTCTCTTGCCGACAAGGTGCAGACGGCAGCTTGTCGGCAGCAGACGCTTTCCGACTTCATCAGTCGCCGAATCGCCACAGAATCTGTGCGATGCAGAGCCACTTGACTGTACCACGTGCTGTATGTTTCTGAATAATAAAGTATTCATTCAATCAATCACCAGCATCTATGATGGACTCCCCTACACTGAATGGAAGCTCCTGAATACTGTTAACAAATACTTAAAGTAGCCATAGTGAATGTGAAATGAATTCAATTCAATATTGAGCAACTGCATATTCCTTACCTAAAATGTTGTCAGAAACTGTTCTTGCTGGACTTTTATAAAGGAGGAATAGAGATGGTTTTCAGACAAGTCACCCTTGTTCTTTTTGCACTCTAATACGCAGAAGGTTGGACATTGCTATGATGACCAGTTACATTGATGGGTACTACTATACCTGCAGTGGACAATGAAGAACATGGTGCCAAAAGCGAGTACAGCAGCGATTCCAACCTATGAGGATATTGTCTTAGTGTTTTTACATTTTCAAGTGGGCCTTGATCCAGAAAAGGTTGGGACCCACTGGAGTATAACCAAGTAAAATCAAGGTCTAGTTGATCCGCAGTGGCTAATGTAGTAAGCTACACTACTAGTTACTCTTGATTAAATATAGCTCAACTACGGAAGCCGTAGAGAAATGTAGCAAGATACCGTCTTGTTACTTAGAAATGTAGTTATGTAGCTAAGCTACTTGTAGCTAGCTACTGCCCATCACTGTTGAGCCTGTACATTGCAGTGGAAAGGTGTGGACAACAACTTTTGCCAAAGAATCCAGAAATGAATACAGGTAAATTTACGGAAAGTTGCACTCAAGACTATTTATTCTTCCATTTAATGTACAATTTGTCTTTAGCTGTGGATAATAGCTATTCCATGGTTCTACTCGCTGGATTTTTAGCTTTCAATAAATAATGCAATATGTGAAAAGAAAATGACACACGCACGCATGCACACACACACAAAAGCGCAGATAAATCCTCCCGCTGTCTGGTGCACGGAAGCATTAAAAGGAAACAATCACTCATGCGTATCATCTCTTCATCGGCCGATAATGCCTGTGATCCATTATTCATCGCTTAGCTAGGAGCAATCTAGTGTTGTTGCTGGGTGGGGTATGCGGTGGAAACTCAGCGTCATGAAACTACTGATACGATGCATACCTGCCAGCATCCCGCACCATAAAAGCATCCTCTTCTGAAGCATATTGCATATTGTTTAAGGTAGGTTAGGTCAACTTTATTATAGTTCTCACACACACACACACACACACACACACACACACACACACACACACACACACACACACACACACACACACACACACACACACACACACACACACACACACACACACACACACACACACCAACAACAACACCGGCCCAGATCACATTGCCATCCATCTCATCCTACAGTACATTTAGTACTGTCCCTCTCATTTAAACATCTAATTGATAAAAGGAACAAACAACTTGCCAAACCTGGCTGTTATTATTTTCCTTTGCAGAATCCCTGCTTTGCTCAGATAGTTGGAACCTGTTGTGCAGAGAGAGGGTGAGTAGGTTCATTGAGGATGCAATCAGCCTTATTAAGAATGAGGTCTCTGCACAGCTGTGCAGCTCACATCTGCTCACACCCAATGACCCATCTCATCATCCTGATCATGCACTGCAAGTCTGCAACACCATGACCAGACGTCCAGGCTTGCCCGGGAGTGTCCAGAGTATCTCTAGTCACTAGCCATTGTGATATATGCTAAGTGTAAAAATAATTCTGATGAAAACAACCGGTGAATAATTTCTTCTTTTTTTTTTTTTTTTTTCAAAGAAAATGACAAAAACTAAAATAGCAGATCTACAAGCGCACAATATAGAAGCATCGTGATGATGATGATCCAACACTGTTAGATGGGGAGGGATTTTCTCCAGTGACACAGGAACAGTGCCATTTCAGCAGTAAGAAATGTGTAGTAACGCAAAGTTTTATGGCAAAACCGTACGTTCAATATTCCGTTGCACCCCTAGCTGCTATCTGGGTGTTCTGTTTCCATCGCTGCCGATTCGAGCCGCAGTCAATAAATACCATTGCCTACTGCACACAGACATTTTTCCCAGGAATGAATGCTGATTGTAACCTTTCCCATAAAAGAGAAAAGCCAGATGTTAATGGGGTCATTTATCCAGTGGGAAATAGGCTCAAGAAAGCCTCTGGGCAGAGGCAAAGTGAATAAACCATACTGTACACTCACAGCTAGGGAGGTCAAACATGAGAGGTCACATGCAATGCAGCTGACAGCGAGGCAGGAATTTCATGGAGATGGAGGCCCTGAAGGCCATGGCCACCATTGCCCCTCAGTTTGGCCTTGTAGCGGGGCAGTTAAGGAGAACAATACTTCAGTTCTGGAAAGAAGCACCAAAATTTGACAGAGTGTACCTCTTGGGTCATTCTTTAGAAAAATCACATTAGACACTTAATTTTCAAAATGGCCGCCAGTTTTAAAGATGGACGCCTTTTCGGATATGTTTTACAGTACGCCAGCCAGTTAATATTGAATTGTCATAATATTAGAGTTGTTTGGTAGGTTTTAAAACATCCTGAGTTCATTTATTACACTTTTAAAGCAGCCAGAATAACCTTTCTGACTTTTGGTTGGGGTCTTTCCTCACCTGGGACCCCCCAGACAGACCCCTGAGCCTATTTCAGTGATCGCTCTGCTCCTGCTCCAGAACAATGTTAAATTAGATCTGAAATATGCTCTGAAATAAAAAATGGCTTGTAGCAAATGACAGAGGTCTTCCACAGGGGGCCCGGGACCCCTGGGGGGTTCCTCAGAGCTACTACAGGGGGCCTGCCAAATCTCGATGAGTTCTTTTTTTTTTTTTTACATTTGAAATTTTGTATGTTTTTATGTATCCTGGTTTTATGTATTGTACTTTGATGGTTTATTAGTATTCTCAGTATTATTTATAATGTTTTTGTGTTAAACAGTTATGGTTGACAGCTGTTACTGCAGGGATTGCAATAATGAAGGTATTGCAACTTTTCACTTTGGGCGCAGAACAACATTTCCGTTTATTGCATTGCACTCACACTGACTGACACACACACACACACACACACACACACACACACACACACACACACACACACACACACACACACACACACACACACACACACACACACACACACACACACACACACACACACACACACCTCTTTGTTATTGTCACCCCAAAACCCTCACCTTATCCTCAAAAGCCCCTTTTCGACTGCAGTTTTAGCACCACACCACACCACACTACACCACACCACACCACACCACATAAAATATCTACATTTTCCATTACA
The DNA here is from genome assembly GCF_963921795.1 of Nannobrachium achirus. NCBI lineage: Eukaryota > Metazoa > Chordata > Actinopteri > Myctophiformes > Myctophidae > Nannobrachium > Nannobrachium achirus. The sequence goes on from NC_137828.1 coordinate 39,991,406, forward strand.
CAAAAGTACCCCTATCGGTAAGAAACAAATTGACCCTTTTAACTGTGATTATAATACATAATAAATTTGTATTACAACTATCCTAATTACAATGGATTATAACTGTGATTATAATACATTATAAAGTATTAATGTATTACTATGATAATTATAATATACTATAATAGATTATAATAGTGGTTATAACACAATAGAATCTATTATCATGTATTTCAACTATATCCTGGTGGTCTAAATGAAAACCCAGTGAGTGATCAGTCATTATGAAGTGTTTGGCCCTGCTTGGCCTAGCTCAGACCTACTCTAGAGTGGATACTTTTTAGTACCCCGTTTAGTACCACTTTCACACCACTCTACCCAGGACCTTGTAGTGGAAAACCTCACTCAAGTGGGCGGTGTGGTGTGGAGTGGTGTGGAGTTGGGCCTGTGGAAAAGGGGCTTTATAGAGCCCATGGTCAATTACGCCCAAAGAGATTCACTACAATACAGTAATTTCAGACATGCAGGATATATTCGTCTTAATCATCATCATCATCTTCAATGTCCAACCTCATAGTGTTGACACAGTCTCCACCATAGCATAGAGTGAAAGGCAGGTTATTTGAGCAGCTGCACCGTCCCTTACAACCTGCTTTGCAGACACATTTGATGAGCTCAAGTACTGCCTTTGGAGCAGGGAGAGCAAGAAACCTGAAACCTGGAATATACCCTCCACTCTCTGAATTCCATCTATTTTCTTCGATTGGTGGAAGCACAGGGCAATTTGTCAGGTATGATTTATCCTGCATTGTGACGGAGTTGGCACGGAGGTAATGTGGTAGCAGTGCAGCACGAGTTGGAGGTAGCATCTCACCCTCCTCCAAGTTCGTTGACAGAAATAGTTCCCATCTGAGTAATGTAAACATGGCATGCAAAATGTTCCGACTGCATGTTGATGGAAGCTCACCAAGATCAGGAGGAATGGCCAATGACCTTGAAGCGGTTAATGGCTTGGTCATCATCATCATCAAGTAGGCATTGACCCATGTCTTTTTGGTGATTCCAAAAAATGTTCTTCCCCAGTCGGCACCTGAAAAACTATGTACGCAAGGGAACCCTTGACATTTGTAACATCCAATAACTTGAACTCACTCGAATATATCAATTTCCTTTTTTGTACCGGAGGCAAGGACTTGATAAGGACGATTCCTTATCAAGGTATCAGCCTCTTCCATGTGTTTGCACTTCCTCAAAAGCATGTCCCTTGATGAAGGTATCGTATTATGATGCCTACTTTGTCATACCTGACAAATTGCCCTGAGCTTCCATCAATTGAAAAAAAAGAAAAAAAAAAAAAGATGGAATTCAGAGAGTGGAGGGTATGTTCCAGACAGGTTTCTTGCCCTCCCTGCTGCAAAGGCAAAGCTCATCAAATGTGTTTGCAAAGCAGGTTACAAGGGACGGTGGGGGTAACGATAACAAAGAGGTGTGTGTGTTGTGTTGTCAGTGTGACTGCAGTGTAATAAATGGACATGTTGGACTGCTCGCCCAAAGTAAGAAGTTGCAATACCTTAATTCTTGCAATCCCTGCAGTAACACCTGTGAACCTGTCTGTCTTAACACAAAAATGTTATAAATAATACTGAGAATACTAATGAAAACAGTTTCAAATGTAAAAAAAAGAAAGAAAAAAAACTTCCCCATCAAGATTCGGCAGGCCCCCTGTAGTAACTCTGAGGATCCCCTAGGGGTCCCGGACCCCCTGTGGAAGACCCCTGGGTATTTGATACTATTCATTTTTGCTTTCAGAGCCCAGTTACAACAACTTTAATGCTTCAGTTATGATCTAATTTAACATTGCTCTGGAGCAGGAGCAAAGCGATTACTAAGATAGGCTCAGGGGTCTGTTTGGGAGGTCCTGGGTGAGGAAAGACCCCAACCAAAAGTCAGAAAGGTTATTCTGGCTGCTTTAAAAGTGTAGTAAATGAACTCAGGATGTTTTAAAACCTACAAAACAACTCTAATATTATGAAAATCGGACATTAACTGGCTGGCGTACTGTTCAGAGGCAGCCATCTTGGAAACATGGCAGCCATTTTGATTTTTCAGTGTCTAACGTGTTTTATCATAGGAACAACCCCTAAGGAGTACTTGTGAAAAGTTTTAGGTTTCTTTCCACTTGTGAAGTATTTTAGTGCAAAAATGCATTTATCTGCCCCGCTATTGTGCCCCTCAAACCAATGGCATGACCTGAGGCCACAGTGGCCTTAATGCCCTGGCTGACTGTAGCACTTTCTCCTCTGTCTCTTTCTTGTCAATACAGTAGACACCGGTGTCTCTTTCTTGTCATGTAGACACCAGTGTTTTTTGTTAAGATTCTGAAATGGTAACTCCCCCGAGTCCCCATCTTTGAACCAATCCAGTGACTTTGACTGGTGCAGGGCTGAGCATGGATCAGATTGTAAATACCATAATTTATCTATTTCATTGCAGATTAGGTTATCATCCCTAACCCTTAAATTCACCAAATTCTTTCAATGGACTAAAATCGTGTTTTATTTATTGACATTCCTGCCCTGGCATTTGGACTTTGCAACCTCAAAAAATGGACAACAACAAAGGCCAAGTGGCCTTGCCCCTAAAATGACGAAATTCCAGGCCTGGCTGACAGAAATACACCTCTTTCCGAGGAAGATCTCCCTCATTTAAGATCTCCTTCACTGTCGTCTAATGAACGTGATGAAACTGAACCACAAAACAAACAGAAAGAAAAGAAAAGAAAAGAAAAGAAAAGAAAAGAAAAGAAAAAAAAAGAAAAGAAAAAAAAGAAAAGAAAAACAACGTTCTAAATGAATTATATTCAGGTTTTGCAACACAGACTGAGGCAGAGATAAACGCACCTCAGGGAATTTTTAGGAAGTAATGGAATTCATGGAACATACTGTAGCAGCTCACTGTCTCCCTGCATTAATGTTTAGTCCTGTAGCAGTAAACAACCACAACTCAAGAACGTATTGAAGCATCAAGCTCATTGCCAACATACAGTGCTACAGAGCCGGTGGCACAACAACGCCTCCACTTTCTCCGACAACTGAAGAAAGCTGGTCCGGGCCCCAAAGTCCTAAGAGCCTTCTATAGAGGCAACACCAAGAGCATCCTGACTGCTTCACTGCCTGGTATGGCTACTGCACCGACCTCAACCGCAAGGCAATGCAAAGGGTTGCGCAGACAGCCGAATACATCAGTGGATCTCCCCCCATCCAAGCCCTGTACGACAAACACTGTGTCAGCTAAATTATTGCAGCATGGACCGAAGTGCGCATTGGCTACGCTGTCTCAATTCAATTTAATTCAAAGGAGCTTTATTGGCATGAGAAAACATACGTTTTACATTGCCAAAGCAAGTGTCAAAACATAATAAAAACTGTTGAAAATGGGGAACATATATACAGTTGGAGGGGGTACAGCCACTTTAACAGACTGGTAAAAAGCTTATTTCCCCTTACAATCAGGCACATGAATGAACTGACAAGAACTAGAATGAACCAATCCATCAAACCTGACCTGATTGTTATCAACAGGGAATTTAAGCAAGGACGGTTTTCAGGACGGCTCCGTCAGGCGGAAGTACAGCTGCTATGACGTGATCACCGTAACAGTCAAAATCTTTAAGCAAACAGCTGTCGCCAACGGGTTTCCACCCCTTTCACTGAACTCTTTGGTTCCCATGGTTACGCGTCTATGCAGCAGACATTGTAGACGCTACGTGGAAAGGCAGCTTCTGCCGTAGTAGGAACGGCTGCGAGGCCAGACAGGTTTATCTATCGAGCACTGATCCATGTCCGGTTACCGTTGCAGACTGCCGTAGCCGTCGTAGTTCCCTATTTTTATGTACCTATGCTGCTGCATTGTCTGAAGGATGCCTAAAAAAAGAAGTTTTGATCTTATGTACCTGTACATAACATAAGACGTAACAATAAAGCACAACCTTGACGTAACAATAAAGCACAACCTTGAACCTTGAAACTCTTACAGTGCTGCTGCAGCAGGTAGTAGTAAGAACCTGAGTACAGCTGAACATATCAAATAACAACACTTAACTACAAACCACACCCATACATCAAAGCAAGCTACAGTATACACTAACAACTGTCATTGTGGAATGAATGCGTTCCCAAAACAAACACACACACACACACACACACACACACACACACACTCACACACACACACACACACACACACACACACACACACACACACACACACACACACACACACACACACACACACACACACACACACAGTGTGTGTTACTGTATATCACCAAACTGACTTTTATATGGCCGTATGAGAAAGCACCTGGAAATCCTGTGACGTGACAAATGAATGAATTATGTGAAAAGCCAGGTGTAAAAATGTTTGTGCACTCTTGATTTATTACGCTGCCAAATGTGCACCATCAATTCCGAACAAACATGAAGAGTAATATATTTCTAATCGGCCTCACGCGATGATCTTCGCATGCAATATATGTAGGTTCACAGCCAAGGTGTGAAACAGAGTTATAATCGGTAGGAATTTGACAACTGCAAGGCAGTAGTATGTTTGTATGCATATCACATCGTATCCCTTGCCTATTGCTTAATCATGACTGCCTCAGTCTAATGCCGCGCTACTCAACCTGCGGCCCGCGGGCCGCATGCGGCCCTTTCCGCATGTCTGTGCGGCCGTCATGATCATACAAATAAAAAATCTTTTTCTAAGCCTGTCAAAGTTAACGCGCGATTAACACAGTGATGTTTGAGCCTCGGTGCACTCCGTAGGTTAGGGATACGAGTCAGGAAGCGAATGCAGTCAATACACAGAGCACAGCACTGACAGCAGTTCGAGATGCGGCTACACTAGAGATAGTACAACAACGAGAATCTCCTCCAATGAGCTGTTGTTTTACAAAGCTCAAAGCATCAAACTGTTACAGTGCAAGTACAGTGCAACTGAGGCTGAGTTGAACTGTGCTTGAGTTATTTTTCCATACAACAAGTCTCTTCACCAAAAATAGCCGATCTACAAGCTCACAACGCATCTTGTGGTGAGCTTGTACATCAGCTATTTTTGGTCCCCCAAGAATAGGGATGCTGGGGTTTGAGTGATTGAATAATAAGTATAAACATCTATTAACAGGTCTGGATCAATAACAGCCTGTCAGGCCATGGCTACAGCTGAAGTCAGATGATGTCATTTTCTCTCCAAAATCCCTAATAGACTTTTTGTCTTGTGTTTTAAAACAAGATTTGTATTTTATTTTATAATTTATTGTATTTGTTACAAAGAAGAAAGACTTCATTTCATTTCTAGGATATAATTTGAGTCATTGATTTGAATTGTTGCACAGGAGCTTTATTGGCATGAGAAAACATACCTTTACATTAAGTTCACTAGCCTTGCATACCCAGACACTGTTGTGGATATTAGTCTGGTCCTTCTCAGTGTTACAGTATTTATTTCCAAGGGGCGGTTACAAAAAGATTGAACCAGATCTGTTCATTTTCACTTCACATTTTGTGAATAAAGCCTAATTTGATAAAATGTGATAATTTCATCATTCCATCCATGACAATCTTTAGGTTCAATGAGGTTTGGCCTGGCTTATAGGCTATAGATGGAAATGTTGTCTGTGCGTTTCCTTAATCATTAGACTTGTCATGAAGTGTGTTACAAAATCATTGTAAATGTCCAAAATGGGACCGTCATTTTTAGCTTGCGGCCCTTTGGACTTTTGGTATTTTGCTGAATGGCCCCTGAGCCATCTTAACCCATTTAGTGCTCCAGAAATTAACGGGTTAAAATGTCCAGCGTGCCTCTCGCAGGCTTCATCCGCGACCGTTCTCTTATTTTGAAGGCCAGAAGGCCATTGCGTAAACACTTCCGGTTTGACGTCATGACGTCATTCACCGGAAGCGATCGTCATCCACATGCGGTTGTGTAATGGCCGACCGTTGCCTTTCAACATGTGTTTTTTTTAGCGAGAATCTAATGCCATCCTTGGCTTCTAAAGTGTTTTTTGGAGATAATGGACATTAAAGATGAGATCGGCCGTCGGCCTCCATGTTAAGGGATTACTATTTTGTGCACGTGCATCCGTGATGATGATGAATCGGCGAGTCCAATCGTGCCAATCGTTTCCAACGGACCCTAGGGTAAGAACGCCAGCATTACTCTATATACAGTATTTTACGCGAGTATACTCGGGATCGGCACTCTAAATACTTGATTATTTTTCACGAGTATACTCGGGATCGGCTAGAAATGAGTTAAGTTGAGTAGCCCTGATCTAATGCCTCCGATAAAGGAATTTGGACTTTGAAATGACACAACCAGACAGGCAATAACCACCACAGAAAAGCACACTTCAGCAGACAGCAAACAAACAAAACAACACAAGAGAATACACTGTCACAAGTCACTTAGTTTGTGGCATATCCAGACTTGCCTGCGGTTGCAGTAACAAATGGTTATGAAACCGCGCTTAACATCCAGGCATTCCTCAGCTCTTCCCCCCTTAGTCTTTGTCCTCATGGGAGGACTATTATTCTATTCTGTCGGTTTACCTGAGGACACTTTAACCGACCTCACAGTGGCAGGTTGTTTTAGTCTGGGTCAAAGATATAGGCACCGTGACTCACGACGAGTCAAGGGCTGGCGTCTGACAGTCTGCGTCATGGTGGCCACTGTTTGGAACCTGCATGGCGGAGGTGTGGGGAGAACTATTGTTGCCAACACTTGGTGTTATGGCACCAGCTAACCCAAACACTGTCTCCTCTCTAAGCCAAAAGAAAAAAGCACGGGTCACAGTGAGTGTTGTTTTGAAGTGGTATAGCTGATTTATGGGAGTCGCAATGGTGCTGCAGTTCAAGTTCAAATAGTCTAGAGATGACACACTGGCATTTTAAGCAGCGATGGTGCCTAACTGGCTGAGCCTAGAGTAGAGTTCTCAAATTCTGCACGATCCCGACCCGACCTGATGTTTTCAGGCAGGGCCCAGGGCCTATAGTCTCTCAGACACAGTGCACAGCACTATTATGCTCCTTGTGAGCACGAGGACCAGCATTTGAATCCGACCTCACATCGCATCTCTCCCCTCTCTCTCTGCCCTTGTAGTTTCCTGTTTCTCTACACCAGTGGTTCTCAACCTTTTCAGGCCGTGAACCCCCAAAATAATCACATTTTTACTCGAACCCCCACCCTGAAAAGCACTTGGAATTAGGAGTTGAGGCATTACATTTAGTTTGACTCGGTTCCATAGATACATAGTGTGAAAATAGCAGATCTACAATCTCTCGTGTTGCGCTTTTAGCTCTGCTATATCATCAATAAGCTTGTAGATCTGCTATTAAAAATCGAAACAAAAACAAAAACATGTTTGAAACATTTTAACAACTTAAATCTTGTATGGCACAAAATCCTTTCAATTGGGGGTTCGCGATCAAATACAAATCAATTAGGGGGTCCTTGACCTGAAGATGTTTGAGAACCGAAGCTCTACACACTGACCTTCCTGAAATAAAGCACAAGAATGGCAAAAAGTGCACACTCACTCATTCCTCCCATCTCCTTCCCCATCTCTCCATCATCATTCAACAGTGTCAGTAACAGCTTGCAAAACGCAGGGTACAGAGTTCATCGTATCTCCTGTTTACCATTACCACCATCTCAATATGAAAGCACTTTTCTTGTCAACAAAAAGGTTGGCGTTGTTGTGTGAGCGTAAACGCGTTGGCTAGAGGGATATGAGGTGTTGTTTGTGTGTACTTGGGGGGAGGAGGGGTAGATAATGACAGGAGTAATGACAGCTTGTTTGTGCTGCAGACCACTCTTCCATTCTACAACAGCAAATGAGGCCAAAAGTAGGAAAACAACCAGGGAGAGGTCTTGTTTTTTTGCGTTTATGATGGTATACGCGTGTGTGCACGTGTGTGTGTGTGTGTGTGTGTGTGTGTGTGTGCGTGCGTGCGTGCGTGCGTGCATTTGTCATGCTGTGGGTGCTTGCACACATTTGTGTGTAGGTGCAATGCTTGGGTGAATTTGTGCCTGTGTGTGTGTGTGTGTGTGTGTGTGTGTGTGTGTGTGTGTGTGTGTGTGTGTGTGTGTGTGTGTGTGTGTGTGTGTGTGTGTGTGTGTGTGTGTCTCGCAGCGAGTGCATGTTTTACAGCTGACGATCAAAGCTGGCCTCTCCCCTCCCATGCCGGGCTGATGCCGGGCTGTTGAACCTGAGATGATTAGAAGGCACAGGGAGACTTAACGAGCTGTCTGAGGCCCAGGGAGCCTCCATCATTATGACAAAACTCCTCGCCGCGCTGTGCTGCTGTGCGCCCGGCCAGGCACCACAGAACAAGGGACACAGAGCTTGGCCTTTCATTTACATAGCCATAGCCACACACACACACACACACACACACACACACACACACACACACACACACACACACACACACACACACACACACACACACACACACACACACACACACACACACACACACACACACACACACACACACACACACACACACACAGAGCCCAGTGATTAATCTCCAGGGAGATCCATCATCCACCGCTGAATTGTGCTTTTGTGTGTGTGTGTGTGTGTGTGTGTGTGTGTGTGTGTGTGTGTGGGGGGGGGGGGGGGGGGGGGGGGGGGGGGGGGGGGGGGGTTAATTTCCTCTTCTGCTCTGAGGTCTGAAGTCGGCTTAACAGGAACCAGTCTCTCACCGTAGGTGGATGAACACCTGGGGGTGGGGGTTGTTGATTTGATATGATAAGTCCCCCCTGGACCGGTTGTTAATGACTAAACACAGGGGTGTCGCACCAAATTCTGGGCCCTGGGTACTTAAACTATTGAAAAAAAGCAGATATACAAGTTCACAGCACGGCACCGAGTGCCGCACTGCGAGCTTGTAGATCTGCTATTTTTGAAGTCTTTGATTATTTCAAATCCTTTTAAGGCTATGTTTCTATGTCAGTGGTGCTCCTTTTTCATGTGAGGGACCCCCAAAATGATATGTATTTGGCCACGGACCCCCATCTCAAAATATTTAGTTCCAGGGACCCCCCAGTAGCAAAATTTGAGTTACAAATGTTCGCTCTAAAAATACATTCAAAGATTGGCACACATTTTCACAACATTTCAAAAATAGCAGATCTACAGGCTTGCATATCTTCTATTTTTCAATAGCTAATAAAGTATATAAAATAATTAAAGCCCCCTCCACCTTGGGCCCTAGTAACTCAGTCCCACTCCCCCCCCCCCCCCCCTTGTGACGCCCCTGACTAAACACAAAGATTAGTAGTGGCAGGAATCCGTGTTAGTGTTTTAGGTACGGCTCAGAATTTAAATGGGGATTGGGGTTCATCGATTGAGCCGCTGCTTGTTTACTCGGGATTTAGTTTTTAACCGCGGGGGAGTTTGCTGCCGTGGCATAATGATGAAATGAGACACAACTGGAAATCGAAAGTGACACGAATCACGCTGTGTTGCCGCTGTGCGTGCTCATTATTATAAGCGACGTTGGGCTTGTTTGCTTGTAAATATTACAGGTAGTTGCTTATTGTTTCCTAATGTTTTAAACATTTTCCCAGGACCCATATTATAATATTTTAAATAGCAGATCAATGTGTTGTGAGTTTGTAGATCGCCTAACCGCTTTGTAGATCGCCTAGTCGCTTCTTTTGGGGTTGTTTTAATAGACCTGTTGTTGTTGTTGTTTTAATGTATTTTAGAGCTTTATATGCCTATTGTTAGGATAGTACTTTGACAGGAAATGGGGAGAGAGAGATGGGGAGTGACATGCAGCAAAGGCCACCTGTCAGAGTACATTGAGGTGGCCTAGGTGGTTGCTTATTTCACTTGCAAAATATGGCAACACAGGAATCAAGCTATTGCCTACATTTATCCACATTGGGCAAGACCTAGCCGGTTGAGAGTCTAAGTGGAAGTATCGGAATTTGGCGGAAGGAAGTGACGTTGACGCTTTACAAATCCGCTTACATTCTCCACGAATGAAACAAGTGTTTGGTCGAAATATATTGTTTTCGGGGGAAATACGCACAACGGATGTCCCTCCCCTACAGACACTCGCATTAGGGTCGTAACCAGGCTTTTCTCCTCGGAGATCAGTAAAGGCTGGGAACGAGGCTAACCTCAATCTGGGAGCTGTTGTCCTGTGTGTCCTCAGCAGAGAGCAGACCTGGGAAGCCCTCCTGTTCCTCCGGTTCGTCTGGGTCCTGGTCCTGGTCCTGGTTCGGGTCTTGGTCCGGGCTGGCCCGGTTACTGTCCATGTTTCGCGGTTCCGGGGACAGCCATCTCTTCCACCGGTGACTGTAAAGCTTCACGTCTACCGCCACGTCCAGCTGGTCTGCTAGCGCCGCCGGTCCCTGCGCGTACGAGTAGGAAGCCCCTGAGGAGACAGGAAGAGTGAGGAGTTCAGTAACGAATCAACAGCAGTGTAGGAAAAAAAGTGTACATTAGCGTTGCAGGAACGGATTTTGCAGTTTCAACAATTCCAAGTGAAACAGGCCACCAGGGGCCCCCACATGGGCATTCTTTTTTTCTTTCTCTCTAATCTCCCTTCTAAACTTGTCAGATTGTGTTGGAAAGATCAAACTGAGTCTAAGCAGCACTGTTTTGCATGTTTGCAAGCTGCACTGATCCTAGTGCAATTAAGGGACATTAAATACATCTCAAAAGACTGCTTCTAGCGAGTCCACATACTATAGCAACTAGCCCTTACCCATTCAAAGATATGAGCTCCGAAATGATGTGCAGTGTGTGGGTTATGGGATGTGCACTGTATATGAGGGATGGAAAGTAACTTTAACTGGTGCTTGCATGCTAATATGTAGGAGCATCAATGTAAGAAATACCCGTTCCATTTAACGGCTACAGAGATACTGTGTACCGATCTGCATGATTTTTGGACAACATCTGTAACAGGGCCAGAACCCCCCTCCCCCGCCCGCCCGCCTGCCTGCAACCCCCCCCCCCCCCCCCCCGTGTGTGTGTGTGTGTGTGTGTGTGTGTGTGTGGGTTTGTGTGTGATTGTGCATGGCCTGAACAACAGCGCCCCTCCCTTAACATGTGTGGTCACAAAAGGTACTGTAGGCTAAATAGATATAGATACACCATAAAAATCCTAATATACAGCATACGATTTGTGAAAGTGACAAACGGGCTTCACAGTTATGTCAGGTGTGTTCATATGCTGATGGTGATGCGATTTCAGATCAATTGCTCCAGCCACTGAGGAGAAACACTGTGACAGACAGACAGACAGACACTCACTCACTCACTCACTCACTCACTCACTCAGACATTCGCAAAATTATAGTATAGATGGCGGTTCACTCGGCAAAGCAAAGTGAAAGCTTGTTTTGCATACAACACGAAGCCAATGAGTTGGTTTCATTTGTTAATCTCTCATGGGTTTACATGCTGACAGGAGGATGCACACTGCAAGTGCACATAACACACACACACACACACACACACACACACACACACACACACACACACACACACACACACACACACACACACACACACACACACAGGGGAAAGGCATGACACATGCACACAATTATCATAAAAAATAAATGAATTAAAAAGTCTGCCCACAATAGACCTTTCGCTAAGCCCCGTGTCCCTCTTCCCTCTCCCCTGGCACAGTTTTAGACCCATAGCTTTGAAATCCCTTCCAAAACGGGCAAAAAAGGCCTGGCATGCATTGGAAAAAATACTATTAAAACTATGACTATTAAAACAAAACATGACTATTATCATATAAGGAAAACTATAGGAACTAGCCCTCGATGAGGCTACGGCTCCGACCCCCCTGGCGGTCGGAGCCGGGCGGGCGGTCGTGTTCTGGCGGTGCCTTAGCAGTCGAATAAAAGAATATAAGACCTGCTTGGGGCGAGTGCAGTTTGGGGCGAGGTTGGTCAGGTTTCCTGTTCAGCAGGGAGCACAACTGGGAAGGTTAGTGTGTTCCTACGCATGCGTTACGTCGCCCTGCTGGTGAAACTAATCACTGTCAGGTGAGAAGAAGCGTCTGGAGACTCCATGTGTATTGGAGGATACATGTGGATGTCTGTCAACACGCTTCCCAGATCAACAGTGGAGCAGGGACAAGTGCAACAGAATTGGGGATAAAATGTAAAAAGGAAAAAAAACAAATACAAATCCCGAAAATCCGCCCCTGGCACGACGGCAAAATAACACAGAATATAAATCCAATAATAACCTCAGTGTCCCCGCAAATATACTTTTATTGGTGCAATTATGCTACATGTTCACTAAAATCTTCAAGCCAATGATACTGTTAAGCTAGCTCTGGTCCATCGTGTCACCTCCAGTGACGCTCTGACAGACCCATCGGCAAATGAATAGACCGCGTTTTCTCAGCCCCTACCAGCGCTCAACTTTAGTCAAAATAAACAAAACTACTTCACTACTCACCAAACCAACGGTAGTTTTGCGATGTTGAAAGTCTATTCTCCACGGTGGTGAGCCCCTCAGCACCCCACCTACTCTGTAAAATACACTATTTTTGGCATGAAATAAAGTGCATCCAACTCGACCGCCGCTTATGGGTTGTGAACCATTGTATCTGCAGTGGCCGCTGGGTGGCTCGAGGTTGGTGCGTTTTATTTCATGACAAAAATCATGTATTTTACAGCGTAGGTGGGGTGCTGAGGGGCTCACCACCGCGGAGAATAGACTTTCAACAACGCAAAACTACCTTTGGTTTGGTGAGTATAGTGAAGTAGTTTTGTTTATTTTGACTGAAGTTGAGCGCTGGTAGGGGCTGAGAAAACGCGGTCTATTCATTTGCCGACAGGTCTGTCAGAGCGTCACTGGAGGTGACGCGATGGACCAGAGCTACTGTTAAGCCATTGAGGCCCAATTAGTGAAAATGAAAGGAAAGCATCTCATAGCCTGCAGTGTGCACCAGTTAGATGGTAGAAGTAACATAATTACACGGGACAATATCATTTTTTTACTGTCAATAAGGCCGTGCTACAGCCTTGGAGGCATGGGAGGCTTCTTGAATCATTCATCATTCCGTCTCTGCCTCATAACTCAGAGTCTTTAATCTCTTTGTACTGGGGTGAGAAATCTCATTGGCTGAAACAGAATGTACATTAACCATTAACCACTTGAACCCAAACACCGCCCTCTATTCTGGCAGAACATTAGCCAGAAGTAGAAAAAACTACAGGCTCACAACACTTGCTATTTCTGTCGAAACAACAGCAGACCAAGTACAGTTGTAACTCTGGTCTGTTTTTTTTTATTTTTTTTTATTATTTCTTTGGGGGATTCCTGTCTTTATTGATAGTACGTTACTATCAAAACCTCCACCGGCTGTCTATCTGTCTGTCTGTCAGTCACGCCACGCCACGCCACGTCACACTTTTCCCCTACTCATATCTCTGCCACCGTTGCCCCTATCCATGCCAAACTTTGCACACACACTCCTTGGCTGCCAAACCACAACCTTCACCCCTCATGTCTCACATGGCCCTCTTCTAGCGCCACCATGAGGCCGATTCTTGCAAAACACATTTTTGGACACTGCTCCTACAGATTCTGCCCTAAAATCACGCAAAGCGGTACACAGTATCTCTAAAGTCATGTCATCAACATGGATCTGTCCCATTTCCCATATTCCCTCCTGATTGCCTACCATTGCCTTCTAAAGTTTGTGTATGCGACCTGCCGGTCGCTTATCTCCTGATTTAGGGAGTCTTACTGGTACAGTACATAGGCAGGAAACAGGGAGTGACACACAGCAAAGGTCATCGGGATTGAAACCCGTGACACACTGACGTCAGGCTGCATTAGAGCCTATTATGTGAAATGCGCCTGGACCGCTAGGCCAACGGGCGCCACCAGAACAGAGGGTTTAAGTGGTGAGAGGTGAGAGGAATTGTAGTAAGTTTTAAATGTTCAAACTGTTATGTTAACCAGTAAGACTCCCTAATCGATAAGCGACCGTCAGGTCACAGTATACACAAAGAGGCCTGTAAGTGGCATTGGTTCCACCCACAAGTTTGTACAAACGGTTGATGAGTAAAGCCAAATAAAGGTTCGGCCAATCAGAGGAGGGGGCGGGCAAAGTTAAACAAATTAATGTGAAGGACTCTTAATAAAGTTAATTGACACCACCCACAAGTGTGTACGACAAACGGTTGTTAAGTAAAGCCAAATAAAGTTTGGGCCAATCAGAGGAGGGGGCGGGGCTAAGTTAAACCAATTAAGGCGAAGGACTCTTAATCAAGTCAATTGACACCACCCACAAGACAAATGGTTGATGAGTAAAGCCAAATATAGTTTTGGCCAATGAGGGGAGGGGGCGAGGCAAAGTTAAACTTATGAATGTGAAGGACTGTTGGAGCAGCAGGAGTCGGTGGTCCCTGGAAATTCCCTGTGAGCAGCCCAGTTGGGGTGTTGATTTGGTCATGTTTGCACTATTTGGCGGCGGTGGCAGGGGGTCCCTGGGGGTCCCTGGGGGTCCGTGGAGGTCCGGGGGTCCTGAAGGTTGTGGTTTGGCAGGTAAGGAGTGTGTGTGGAAAATTTCACATGGATAGGGGCAACGATGGCAGAGATATGATTAGGGCAAAAGTGTGACGTGACGTGACAGACAGACAGACTGACGGACGGACGGACAGACAGCCGGTGGAGGTTTTGATAGTAACTGCGACCTAACGGTCGCAATAACATTGAAGTGGGTGCTGCTGTATCCCTCATTGGAAACAAAATACTTTGAAATGCAAAAGGACAACCCTCTGTTGTTTATTTTATTTTATTTGCATGGACGCATTTCGGCAAGACCAGCACACACTTAAATCACATGGTTAACGAACAACTGGCGTGCCCTTTTAAAATAATTAATTAAAATAATTATAAGAATAACATAATAAATGACATAATTTGGAACACTATCCTAATTCAGTCAGACTTTGACCGCTACATACTGTACCCTTTTAGTGTGTGTCATTACTTCAGGCCGATGCCAAACGATAATAAACTTTACCAAGGAGCAAGGACTGCTACTGTGGAGTACCTGATGGAGCTGTTGGAGGAATGCTGATGATGAGCAATGGATCTGAGATGCAACAGAGAATCAGGCAGGTACACACACTCAGACAGCACCAATGCTTGTACTCTGATGCAGTAACACAGTGTGGACACTCGCACGTAGTATGTTTCGTGCCTCGGTTCGCAACACGCCCAGGTAGTGCACTGTGCTGTCCTTCCTGGGCTCATAATGTGAACTGAACACTGTGTGCTCCTCTCTGCAAAGAATCTCTGTCTCAGATGAACCCTTCAAGCTACCTTATCGAGCAAGGACCTGATGATGGCTGATGCTCCCGTGAAATGCTCTGGGTGTATTTCCTCTCACAATATACTTCTTGAATACATTGCCTGTTGATTGTCAATAAAACATGACAGAACATGAGTGTCTTCACAAAAACTATTATCTATACTACACATCAACCATTTATATTTAAATGTAGTTGAGAATTGGTTCCAAAAGTTCCAAATGTTAACTTATTTGTAGCATGGACAGTTAAAAAGCAATATGGCAGAAACTGAAATCAATCATTCAGTAGTCATTTCAGATCAGTATGCTCATTGCTCAGCAGGGCTCCACCATAACTTCTCCACTTGTAGCACTGGTGCTGTACTGTTGCCTGCAACTTGACAGTGACCAGTTCTGGATTTTCCACAAAGCGTGCAAAACGTATAAGTGACCGACAATACAATACAGGCTGCTGGTGTGTGTGTGTGTGTGTGTGTGTGTGTGTGTGTGTGTGTGTGTGTGTGTGTGTGTGTGTGTGTGTGTGTGTGTGTGTGTGTGTGTGTGTGTGTGTGTGTGTGTGTGTGTGCGCATGGGGTGCCGCTCTCCATTCCGACATGTCGCCACTACGAAATTGACTTCTTATTGTCGGAGTGGCGACACTTCCATAGGGGTTAAGTTTAGGGTTAGGGTAAGAGATAGGGTTAGTGTCGGAATGGAGACATGTCGGAAAGGAGACATGTCAGAGTGGCGGGGTGTAACCGTGTGCATGCATGCGTGTGTGTGTGTGTGTGCACAGCTCAACCATGGTTACAAAACCTGATTTCACTGCAAGAGGGTTGACAGGTGAATGACTCAATACTTGAAGGACCATATTGATCAAAAAGTTTGAGAACCTCTGTGCTACAAATGGAACAGAGCCTTCATTAGAATCATTGGTAACACCTAAAAGGTAAAAGGAAGTAAGGACACAGCCCAGCAGCTGTATTAGCAGCAGTAGCAGTAGCAGCAGCAGCAACAGAGCACCCTGGGGTTTACCATGAATAACACAAAAAAAAAGGTCCTGAAACCCATTCAGGTGACCTGAATTTGGTATTATTCAGAGCCTGTATCTCCACAGACAGAATGAAGACAATTCCCTGTCCAGTGCAAACTGCCTCCGTTTGTTGGGTCAGCCGACGTCATCAGCGCTATAGTGGGGATTCCAGCAGGAAGAATCCCAACGCTGGGTGATGTCACTCGGTGAGAGCCAAGTGCACCGCTTTTGCCGTTTGTGTCAGACTCAAGAAAGAATATGCAGAATGTGTCACAGCAGCACTGTGTCACGGACCCCCAGTTCCTTTCACAAAGAGTACTGATGGGACAAATTGCATCCAGAAAGGTGGTAACCTACGATGCAAGTCTCAAGGGCTGTGAAACCACCCATATAAACGCATTTCCAGACAATGCCACACTGATAATAACCAGTATGCTGCACTGCTTGATCGTACATCTTTATCCCCTCAAACCTATAGGGGAGGGTGTTGTGCACAGAGTTGGGGATCTGTTGGGAGTTTATTACATGAAACTGGCAACTGCATGTGCAGTCTCAATGTTTGTAAAGAAGAAATCTGTCTATAGAGCCCCTGCCAGGGGGCAGCACATACATAACCTCTGGAGCCTCTAGCAGTATCTCGCTTTGAAGCATCCTCTGCTGCTTTTAAAAGGCCATCATGAGTCAGAACAGACAATCAATACAACCTTTATGGTGTATATCTAGCAACAATTCCCTGTCCAGTGCAAACTGCCTCTGTTTGTTGATGTCCACGTGGGCTCACAAATGGACAATTTGGTGCAGGGTTCATCTCCTAGGCTGTCACTGAGATATACCGGTATATACCCATGTCCTGCTACGTGCATTCCCTCCATGCTGACCCCGATTGCTCCCACACTAATGGAAGTACAGGAGGAGGGATTGTTGTTACTGATACTGATGGCCCCAAGGTGAGGGAGCAGCTATTCCTTCTCTGCGGCCATCCGTGGCTTCTCCCACGTGCTGAGGGTTGCTCTCTTGGGCTTTCGGTTATATATTGATCTATAAATGGGTTTGGCCCATGAGAGGTCTAATTTAAATGCTGCACGGCTTCCACGCAATGCCACTGCCAGCTGCTATTCAAAGTGCAAGAGAGCCCCTGATTTCACTTCGGCTTTTAACAGCATGCAGATACACACTCTCCTGCAAAGACTCATTGATCTGGGGGTAAATGGGGGTATTATACATCTGGTCAGAGATTTTCTCTCTAACCGCCCTCAACAGGTCCATGTCAATGAGACTCGGTCCGACATCACTGTGCTTAACACAGGTGCTCCGCAGGGGACAATTTTATCACCTTTACTTTTCTCCTTGTACACTGTGCAGCCCCTTACAATTAAGGGACACGATGTAGAGATAGTAAACAACTTTAAATATCTACGGCACTATAATTGACAGCAACCTTAACTTCAGTGACAACACTGACTACATTTTTAAATCCTGTAACCAACGACTCCACCTTTTACGCAAGCTCAACTCCTTCAGGGTGAGCAAGCACATTATGGAAACGGTTTATAAGAACCTCATAGAGGGAATCTTAACCTTCAACATGGCAATGTGGTACGGTAATCTTAACATACAATGTAGAGGCAAGCTGCAGAGAATAGTAAATCTGGCATAAAAATCGAACCTCTGTTCGAAGTGGAGCTGTGTGTGTGTGTGTGTGTGTGTGTGTGTGTGTGTGTGTGTGTGTGTGTGTGTGTGTGTATTGCAGTTGATGCTCAGGGCAGGCTAGACTCAACAGCACCTCTCTGGTCACCCAGGGTTACTACATACAGGCTACATACAGACCCACAGACCCACATACCCACATACCCACCCACATACCTACACACACGGCCACGTATAGGGAGCTTGTGTTCCACACAGCTCCAAAAATCATAGGGAAAAAACAAAAACAATTAAGGTGTATCTACAATGAAGTGCTTAGGAAAAAAGCTGTCAAGATAATAAATTATCCCTCTCACCCACTCCATAGGGAGTTTGATTTACTTCCCTCTGGTAGACGCTATAGAACAGCTTGGGCACACCGTAGCTGTAATAATTTTAAAGATTCATTCATTCCAAATGCCATTAAGGATTTGAATGATGTCATGTCTCGTTGATCTGTCTGTTTCTTCACCTTATATGCCACTGTTGTCCTTCTTGTTGCCTTAAGATGTTTTGTGTGTAAGTGTTTGCTGTTTATCTGTCATTTTAATGTATATGAGACAAAAGACAAATTTCCACACTGTGGACAATAAATGAAACTATCTAACTAACTAACTAACTAACTAACTAACTAACCAACCCTTTATGTACGAAAGATGGCGTGTGTATGAGGAATGGTCACAGATTGTCTCATTCTGAGTTAGTGGCTACCACCAATTAGTGGCTACCCCAGACCAAAAATTACAGTGACTATCCTAAAATGGTGGCACCCAGGCCCACTTGTATATGTCCGGTATACCAGATGCCCAGTCCACCCCTGAAGGTAGAACCTTTTCCACCATTAATCAGCCTGGCATGTGGGTTTTGAGAGATCAAGTTCGGTCAATTGAATTCACGTCCATGTATTGAATGTTCATTAATGTGCAGTGCCCTGCCCAAGTTAAGTAAAGTTTACAGACATGACTGTGCGTCTACAAACACCTCCTTATGGTTGGTTGTTTTTAAGGAACATGTCACTTTCCCGCCCAGAGTCTGAGCATCTCGTCCCCAGTGATGGAAAAAGTACACAATTTCTTATCAATACTTCAGACATTTAGAAATACTCTGTTACAACCCACCGAGCATTTTTAGGTCTATTAGACGTCTATTACACGTCTATATGTCACCTAGACGACGCGTCTAGAAATGGTTTAAAATGGTCTAGAAATGAAAATTTATTAGACAACTATATTTAGACTAGACGACTATTAGACCGCTAAAAGTCGGCTACATTTAGCCGTTAGCGGCCGTCGAAAGTAGTGAAAAGAAGGGGGACGGCGAGGTTCGAACCAGTGATCTCTGGCTTTCAAGTCAGCGACGCTATCCATTCGGCCATCAATGCAGATATGATAGTATAGACTTTCTGGCCGTATTAAAAGGTGACATTGCCTACCTGTGTTCATTTTAGGGTAGTGCGCATTGTTGAGGAAACTAAATGTATTGGGCGCCTAGCCTAGCGATTACAATTATTTTGTTTAATCAATACGTATTGAATGATGTGGCGGGGGCGGTGCTGCGGCTGTGTTTGACTGTGTGTGTTGCTGTCAGAAATGTAATTCAGAGTAGACTGCTGTCTGGACGTTTCCACTTTCCAGTGAGTGACTACACACAATCACGGTAATTAATTAACCCTCTACCGGCTTACCGCGCCTTAGTACCAAGGATAACTTTATTTAATACATGGTCTAAAGATAGTCGTTGAAATGCTGTATTTAAAACGACTACACCCAGACGTATACCTTATAGTGATGAATGGCTATTAAAATCATTTTACACCAATATTTGGCTATCAGTTCTGCAACGTGCAGTTGTTTTTTAAATAAATATTTATTAAGACAGGGATTAACTTCAATCGTCTAAATTCGGTGTAAATATAAACGTACTTACGCCGACTATAATTAGTCGGCTAAATCTCGGCTAGATCTAAACTATACTTAATAATGATCAACGGATATTATAATTATGTTAGTCCAATATTAGGAGATCAGTTAAGCACCTTACTGTTGTTTTTTTAATAAATAGTTATCGAATTATGGAATAAATTGCAAAGTATATTTTCGGCGTGAATATAACCGGAATCTAGCCGGGTGAAATTAAGGCTAAAAAAAAACTAGTCGTGTAAAAAACGACTATTGCTCAGTGGGAAGTAAAAGGCCTGTGTTAAAAGTACAAAAGTATAGGCATCAAAATGTACTTAAAGTACCAAAAGTAAAAGTACTAAAAAAGCAGATCTACAAGCTCACAATGTTGTTGTGACCTTGTAGATCAGCTATTTTCAAAAAGCCAAGGTATAAAATTGGGCTGAAATGGTGATGATTTATAATATAATATATATCTGCAAAGTAACTAGTAACTTAAGTTTTCAAATAATGGTAGTGGAGATGTAGTGGAGTAGAAGTAGAAGTATTGACAATTGGAAATACTCCAGTAGAGTAAAAGTACACTATTTCTTTTTACTTTTAAGTACAGTACTTGAGTAAATGTACTTATAGTTACTTTACTCCACTGCTCGTCCCATCATGGGAATTATCCATAGTACTAGAGGCACGTTCCAAACTACCATTTGAGCCTCTGGCTCAAGTGGATGTGAAGGTGTTATCTTTTCTTACTGTTACTTCTGGTATTCACTTCACCGAAGCGTGTCAGCGACAATAATGCACTCTCTGTGCACTTGGAGTGTATATCATTGCGCACAAGATCATTCTAAAGTAGCAAAGGTAGTTGTAGTACAACCAAACTTTTATGGCTAAAAGTGTTACCTCTGAATTGGAGGCTTTTAGCCCTCCTGCAAAAAAATCTTTTTTGTACAGTAGTCACAGTATGGCGGTAGATTAATACTAATCAGAAATGTAATGCTTGCTAGGCAATCTTCTTCAAAAGACACATGAGGATGAAAAGAATTAAGGCATGTTTGTGCACGTGCATCTCTATGGCCAAATTAAGTTGCATATTGCCTAGTCACTGCACTAATGACTGGGGGACGTCTTGGGCTCTTTTCATGGGTGATATACTTCACCAAGTTGGGCTTTGCCTTTAATTGTTTGCAGGAATGAAGGAATTTTTATGAATGGATGTCACGGATACAGTCCTGAGTGTGTACTCTCATTAAGAGCTGGGCCTCTTGGGTTGGCAGTCAGTCTTCCAGTCAGATAAGCTTGTCTGGCGGTACCGGAATGAGTAAGACCCGATAGAACATTGGTTCTCAAACGTTTTAATTTCAAGGACTTCCATATAACTCGTGAGTGTCCATTTGCACACTCCCAAGTGGATTCATGAAACAGAAGCTTCAGAGGATAACACAGACAGCGTTCCGCATAAAGTGAGACACCTCACGATCATCATACCTCCCTTAATTGCATTATTTCAGAACTACTTTATCTTGCCAGTATGCAGGACATAGAGGAATTGGTTTTGGTTAAGGTGGCCCATAACAATAATAATTTACAAAACAACAACGTGCAAATGGAAAGGTCTCTTTTACTTTAATTTTTTGTTTGTGTTTTTTTAATACGGTATATATATATATATATATATATATATATATATATATATATATATATATATATATATATATATATTTGCCTTTTTCATGTTCTACTTCTCTTGTATTGCTCTCCCACTGGCTCTGTCCCTCTCCCAGGGTCTGAGATCAGTGATCCTCAGGAAATGAGGGGGGGAGAGAGAGAGAGAGAGAGAGAGAGAGAGAGAGAGAGAGAGAGAGAGAGAGAGAGAGAGAGAGAGAGTGGTGGGGGGGCTGGTGATGAGAGCAAAGTGCTAATGCAGCCAAAGTGGAGGGCTGACAGGTTCACTTTATAATGAGCTTCTACTGTTTAAGGGGCACAGCGACCAATCTGTGCACAGAGGTACCGGTATGTTTTGACATGGACGTGGAGCACACACACACTCTTTCACACACACACTCTCACACACACCAAGAATGCACTGCAAATACGTCGATATTCACGATATTCAAATCATAAAATGGGATGTGCAGAAGACCGTGTTTGATGAATGAGCGTGTTTTGTGAGCAGCTAATTAATATGCAGATCATCTCAGTCCTGTTGTCTTAAAGGTCTCTGAAACGGCTCTCCTGGCCAAGTGTTCACTCAGTCTTTCTTCTCTCCCTGACACCCTGTCCCTCTCGCCTCATCAGCTAATGGTCATTAGTCACGTCCGTCAGGACAATGTGGGCCCGGCGTGGTTCTCATCAACAGCCACCGCTACGTTTAAGTCCAACAGGAACCTAAACATTCCGCAGACGCATGAACATCTCTTCTGGTCGACCCAAAGGACCTTTGTTAGTGCCCTTTAGTATACGATGGAGAGCTGGCAAACAGAAGGTGCTTTAAAACCCACCATGACAGGGAAATGTGTGGGCCTCAAACACTAAACGGCCCGTGCTTTTCCCAGCAAGCCTCTCTGAATCACTGTTGATACGTTTCTGCGTAAAAGGGAGCACCTGTGGAAGACTTTGCTTTGCCACATTCTTTAGAAAACACTCACACCTCTCCTCCGATGCCGGGAAAGGGTGGTCCGTGAGCAGACCCCCCCCAGAGGAACAACTAAAATAACCTCCCAGCAAGACAATTAAGACTTATTCCTCATGCAGCTCCTTGGCTTTTGTGCGAAGAGGAAATCTCTCCCAACCTCTATATTCTCCTTTCTCTCTCTGTGAATGACTTGCATACCTTTATCCTGACTCTTGTTCAGCCGGAGTGCCGGACTCATCATGCCTGTCAGCGCCCGTGATCTACACCAAACAACGTGAACTGTTACGTGGTTTCACCTAAAACCTTTCAAGGAGATCATAAAATCACGGGTTACAAAAGGTGCCTGCCTGCAGCAGCACCTCTCTCATTATTCCCCCTCCTTCCTAGATTCTCCTTGATTCTTTCTTTTCTCTCGGTGTCCACCTGACTCAATGGCACCGACAGGGTACATCCACACATGGTTGTCACTCTACATGGGGAGCTGAGTGCTGAGAAGCTGAATGCTTCATGTTGTATTTGTGTGCGCTTGTGTGTGTGTGTGTGTGTGTGTGTGTGTGTGTGTGTGTGTGTGTGTGTGTGTGTGTGTGTGTGTGTGTGTGTGTGTGTGTGTGTGTGCGTGTGTGTCTTTGCAAGTGTAAGTGCAAGTTTGGACTTAGTATATCGTCTCTGTCAGGTGGAAACCTCATATGTCCGAAACAGTTACTTCTCAGGATTCAAATAAAAATAAGAAGCAAGTTCAAAACGCAAAGCTTTGCATTTCGGGCTTGTAGATCTGCTTGTAGATAGGGGCGTAAAACGTATCACAAAAAGTTTAAATATGTAGATCGGAGGTTTCTGCCTGGCAGCAACGATGTGTATACAGTAGAGTATGTGTGCAAATGTGCAATTGTGCAAATGTGCATGTGTTTGTTTGCGTGGAGAGTGCTTCCGGCTCTCAAGTGTGTCAGCATGTTCAGGTCGAACTTAAAAGCCACTTTGACAGAAAACGCCTACTGTGGCTCTACTCAAGTTTCTTTCAGCAGTGAATGTCAGGGTAATTTATCCTGGCCCCATTCATAGCTTGTTTATCAATGTACCAGCAGACCCCGTGCCAGGCCAAGCAATATGGGAAGCCATGACTCACTGGCAGCCATCTTAACTCTGGAATACTCTCTTTGAAGATCCACTTATTACGAACAGTGTTGAATTACCCATCACAGCTATTCCTGACACGCTCGTCTCCTTGAAGATGCTTTCTCAATAAGACTTTGATGAGGCATGAAATGTGATTAATGAAACAAGCCAATCATTCAACGTTTAGAACATTGAAGAGCGTATTCTGGAAATAGCTGGAAATGCACTATGCATCACGGCATTATGATGTGTGATTAAATGTACCATTCACAGCGTCTTGTTCTCATTAGGGATGATTCATCGGAAATGGCTGCCGGGAGAAGTGCTTCATCTCTGTCACACATACGCACGCACGAACGCACGCACGCACACACTCTCAGAGTAACACCAGCAGCCTTTTTTTGGCTGGTGTTAATTATATAAAACATTTTCACTTTAATTTCATTATCACTTGCCTCTCTCTAGCAAGCCAGTCTAATTAACATTCAAAATGACGTTATTTCCGCAGGACAACATAAAAAGCAGGTAGTTACGTTATGCATATCTTTGATTCGACAGACAGACAGTCCGTCCATCTGTCTGTGACTCTGTGTCTGTCTAGGCAACCTGGCCTGGCGGAGATCTGTGCATTTCTCTAGTTCAGCCATATGCATCTAGATGTAACAGTAAATAACAGGGGTACCGGTAAGTTTTCTCTCTCTCTCTCTGTGTGTGTGTGTTTGTGTGTGTGTGTGTGTGTGTGTGTGTGTGTGTGTGTGTGTGTGTGTGTGTGTGTGTGTGTGTGTGTGTGTGTGTGTGTGTGTGTGTGTGTGTGTGTGTGTGTGTGTGTGTTTCTTTCTTTTATTCTCAGTGTGATGCTCAAATAAACGTGACTGAAATAATATGAAACACGTGTCTCTCAACTATCAAATATTATGCATGATACAGTAAAAAGGTGAAAGACAAAGAAAACAGGATGTTTTGAAACCTCGAATTCAGGTTGCCAAAATGTCAGAGATCTGACGTGGAATCTGATCATTCCTCGTAAGGAAAGGTAAAACACGTCCCATGTCATCAACATAGTGTGTGATTACAGTGTGGATGGTGGCAGAGTGGGAATAATGCATGGTGTTGCGGTGACGCGAGTGCATTATTATTATACTTTTTTTTTTACAACGTGGCTTTGCAAGGGGACTTCCTTTTTCCTGTGACTGGTCCGATATACATCACTGGCCAGATCGCTTGTCGCCCTGAGGTGTCTTACTAGTTATTATTATTTTTACAACGTGGCTTTGCAAGGGGACTTCCTCTTTCCTTGGTGTTTTGCCTTGATTACGCTTAAACCCTAACATTTACTTCACTAAAACGATGCCTAAACCTAACCCAAAACTCACAAACACTCTAACCTTAACCCTAACCCTAATCTCACAGAAATAATGCCTAAACCTAACCTCAAAACTCTGTCCGCCTGGGTGAAACACCTGGGAAAGACATCCTCCGGCTCTGCAAGAGATTGGCCATCTATGAGAGGGTCTGTGTTCATGTCTGTGAGTCTGGAATTAATCTCACAAACCGCTGGACTGATTGATTAGTGAATGCTGCCTGTCAAATGTCCTTTTATAATGTGTTTATTTAGCTTAAAAGGAATAGTTTACCCCCAAATTGACTTTTTTTTATCGATTACTCACCCCGTGGAAACTCTTTGTTTGTTTTTGTCACATTCGCATGCCTAAGCAATATTAATAATGTGAGGAGACTCTTTGTGTCTCCATAGGGGGAAAAAACAGGCTCTTTGTGTCTCCATATGGAACCTCTGCTGGTCATCAAATTATTGGCTTAGGAATGAGACAAAACAAAAAAATATGCATGAATTCAAGTCTCCATGGGATGAGTAAAAGTACCTTGCTGTTGAAGCTATACTCCTATGTTATAAACAAAACTCCTGCCCACTGCTCTTGATGAAGGTCCAGAGGGACCGAAACGTCTGGTAATTTGAATAAAAGCTGATGCTGCTGAGAAAGAAGAGCAGTGTACAGGGTTTTTGTTCAAGAAATACAGTTTTCTCATGATTGCTTCAGTTGTCACTGTCCAATGCACCTGCATCTGAACAAAGTGGATGTGTGAATATTTCCCTTGTACAAGTTGCACACTCCTTACATTACAATTGCCTAAGGGGGGTTGAACGTAACGTCTGGACTTGCGAGATGCAGCGTTGCTAAGAAAGCACACAACAGACTCACTCACACACACACACACGCACGCACGCACGCACGCACGCACGCACGCACACACACACACAATGTATTCATGTCCACACTTAGGGAAAGCAAACATTCCAGGTACAGTGTTAGGTTAGTAAGGTTACATTCACAAACACAAACAAACAGGAGCAGAGGAAATGTCAATGCAATAAATTCTATCTTGAGCATATAATATGTGCAACAAAAACACAGAAGCCTGTGATGATGAGTAAAGCAAACGACAAAGCAATGACCTCTCCTTTAATGTTTCTGTACGAGAGCCATCATTGGATCACACAGCTGACTTTCTTAAGGACTACAGGATGATTTATTATTAATCTTAATGAATCCCCTAAAAAAACACTCTAGTCAGCTGTGTCCTCATGATGAGGTTACACAGTGAATGAGGGAGGGAGAAGGAGGGAGAAAGAATACAGAACCACAACAATGTAAAGGACACTTCCATTGAGGCTGAGCATCAAAATTTTTTAGTTATGAACTTCAGAGGGAGAAAATAAATAATGATTGCTAGGGGTCTAGATTCATACAAATTTGTGCTGGGCAACAGCCTTTTGTTGTCACCTACCTACTGTACTGTTGCATTTTTTATTTGGGGACATGTTTCAACTATTGAATGAACATATCAAAATGTAATTTGTTAATTATACAACAATGCACACACAGTGCATACACAATGTAATTTGTCAATTATACAACAATGCACACACAGTGCATACACAATGTAATTTGTTAATTATACAACAACTAGACCTTACCCGTTCAAAGATATGTGCTCCAAGTTACTGTAACTGGTGCATGCGTGAGAATATGTGGGAGCATCATAATGTAAGGAGCAGCCCATGGAGGAGTGTATATTTATGATGGATACAAATAACAGCAAAATTAGGTGAATAGAAGTATGGGGATGTATGCACTTACTGTCTCCACATAGTTTTTTCCATACCCGTTGGAAGATGACCCGGTGCATGCATGACCGCTGGAAGATGACCCGGTGCATGCATGACCCATGAATGCAGAGAGAGAGAGAGAGAGAGAGAGAGAGAGAGAGAGAGAGAGAGAGAGAGAGAGAGAGAGAGAGAGAGAGAGAGAGAGAGCGCGTGTGTCTCTTCACTGCAACATTCCTAACTGTGAGAGAGGTGTGTGTGGGGCTATGGGATCCCATGGCCTGGAGGAACGGACCGTAACCCTGACAACAGGCTGAGCTGAACAGGCTGTGCACCATAAAAATGCTAATATACAGCATACGATTTGTGAAAGTGACAAACGGGCTTCACAGTTATGTTAGGTGTGTTCATATGCTAATGGTGATGCGATTTCAGATCAATTGCTCCAGCCACTGAGGAGAAACGCTGTTTCAGACAGACAGACAGACACTCACTCACTCACTCACTCAGACATTCGCAAAATTATAGTATAGATGCACACAGTGCATACACAATGTAATTTGTTAATTATACAACAATGCACACACAGTGCATACACAAACGTATGTATCTTTTTGTACGCACATATCGCATGGTCTCGACTCAAACCACGCGGTCATAGAAATGCCCTATAGGTGGCCAGCAGAGGTAATACATACACATAAATGGTCCCGTTTCATCATTGTATATTGCAGTTAAATATTTATTATCTCCACCTGGCAGACATGCCAGGAGGCGGAGATTACTGTTGTTTCCTGTTGAGATTGGCAGATTTCAGCCAGGTTTTCCTCTCACTCAAGTCACTTTTTCTGCTGACCTCACTCAGCAACGAAATAACAAGAAAATACAACAACAAAAATTAAAATAAAACAATTCACAGGAGGCAAGCAGTGATCACCCCATGATGTGCACTGCCATGTTGTAGTTTCAAATGCACTGCTTTTTTTAGAGTAAAAACGAAAAAAGACCCATGTGATCTTGGCAGGTTGCCCCAGGAAATGTGCCAATCTCAACAGGAAACAACGGTATGTTTTTACCCCTGTCTGTGTGTGTCTGTCTGTGTGCACGGCTAGTCTCAACAAACCACTGAGCTGATCAATGTGTGTGCATGCACTGCACACTCCCAGTACCCATTTTTTAAATTGGCGCCATGGTAGTGCTGTACCAGGCCGCTTTACATTTTGGCCTACCAAAGCTTTTTATGCCACCTGAAAATGCTCAGCAAAAAAAAAAAAAAAAGGCTTCCAATATTTAAACCCGATATAAACAGCCCAAAACGGGGCACTCCCATTGAAAACAATTAAAACCATTTGCTGTGCTCAGGGAAAAATAAGTATCTCTTGGTGGACACGGCCCCTAACTCTTGAACCGTAGGTTCGGTTGTACAATCAAAACAAAATGTTGCTCTGTATTCCTTGGATCATGATCTCCCCATAGGTCACACCCATTGAAGGGCCTCTAAACAACACAGAGCCAAAAGCGGTTTGGTCTCAGTCCAGCATTGCTATTACAGTAGGCTATGTTGTTGTCATCAGTCACTACCGCATTATATGTGAAACATACAAATAAATCTCACATGATGTTCTGCCATACTGATTATAGAATTCTCGTGGGTCAACAAGTGAGGAAGGCGCTTGCATGGAGGGCTCTGAACGGCAGAGTGTTTGAGAGTCCAATTAACCTCCGCCAACATACCATACTCAGCCTATTTTCTGTTACATACTGTAAGGCTGTGAATGCTGGACCCTGAAGCCTACCCTGCAGAAATCCCTGGATGGGTGCTACACCAGAATGCTGCAGTGATAAGAAGCAACCAGACCCAGCAAGCGTATGGGGCGTTGCCAAGGGTGAGTGAGAAGATATCAGCCAGGAGAATGAGGCTGGTCAGTTTGGCTGGTATTTGCCACAGACGTGGTGAGTTCCCAGCCAATTGGTTTGCCAAAGCAAACCAATGCTATGGGAGCCAACACAGCCATCGAGCACATGGCTGTCCCTTAGCGACGTGACCGGAGCGAGAGCAGATGGATGTTTAATTATAGCATTAGCGCCCCAATCAGGCAGTTTTGGGACGTTATTTGTTGTGCAAGTAATTGCACACAACTTCCACTCATTGGTGAAAAGCTGAAAACCTTGACAAAAAGTCTCTACCGTTTACCATCTCATGGGAGTTTGCAAAAGCGTGGCAGAAGGAAAAAAAATCTGCGAAAAACCAATAAGCCCCATGGGCTTGAACCCATAATAAAACCCAAATTGCAGAACGGATGCAGAGAGTGATCCATGATTGTTTAACTAAACAGGAAACTGAGGAGGTGTTGTTTGACCCCGACCCCTCAGACGGGGCATGCAGTCAGGGGCGGTGACCTCATGACCTCTTGCATGTCAAAGCGTGAGGCCTCAGGCTTCACGTTCATAGTGGCCACCTTGGTGCAACTTGACAACAGTACCTACTAGGGATGGGACCATATAAAAATATCATGTCAGGGGGGCACGGTGGTGCATACCCCTGGCCAGCCGATGGAGGGTAAAGGAACTGGTTGGAATAACGTGTTCCTTCCACGCGCTATGTCCAACCAGGGAAGCTCCCCCCTGTCAAGGTGATAAGAAGCGGCCTGCTCACTCCTCATGCACTGAGGGTGATAAAAAAAACATTTTCCCTTTCCTTACAGTCGAATTCATTGTGTGCTATGTCCTAATTTGCCACAACTGGTGTGTGATTAAATACAAATAATTGTGTTCAACTTTAATATACTGTATACAGTATGTGGGAAATAGATGATTTATTACACATGCACATTACGTTAAAAAAGAAGAGCGAGTGCAGACTCCTTGAATCTCTGTCCCCTGAAGGGTTGAGAGACAAATATGAACATTAAAACATAATATAGCCTATCATAGAATTGGCTTCCAGACATGCAACAGTCTTTAATTATTATACAGACGAAAGTGTGCTGCATTGCTAACCTGCTATAGCCTGCACTCTTTCTACCTTAAAACGTGAGCCTATCATTAAAGCCGGCACATAAAGTGAAAATAGCTGACTATAGGGAAAAGATAAACACAGACAGCACCTGCATAGTTAAAGTCCTTCAGAGAGATCCAATTTCAGACAGCCACTATGGAGTAACAATCTGTACTATGAAGTTCTAAGTACCTATGATGATGAATGAATGGGACATATTAGAACTTTCAAGGCATCGCCAGGAAAAGGAAAACAGAATCTTTGTTCCAATGGATCCAATGCAGTTATTTATTTATTACACAGTCACAAGCCTGTGTTTGTTTGTATTTCAATGGTACCCTAGACCTTTTTGTGCCATCCTTTTGTTTATTTTTATTTTGTATCGCGTATAGTGGAGATGGACAGGAAACAGAGATAGAGATGGTGAGAGACATGCAGATCGTTGGGAACAGGACTCGGCACTTAGGCTACATTAGAGTTGTGTCATCCTTTTAGATGTCTGACAGTTCTGTCAACATAAGCACTGTTGCCAGATTTTTGTGAGAGAAATAAACAACCAGGTCTATGAAAACAAGTCCAGCAGTGTGTGGCAGCAAGTGAAAAGTCGAGATCCAGTGTAGGAGAGAGCCATATTTAAAACCAGCGTTATAATCAGGGCAGGAATTTCAGGGAGGCCATGAAGGCCATGGCCGTCGTTGCCCCACAGTTTGGCCTTGTGCCCCTAAAAAATGGCATGACCTGAGGCCACAGTGGCCTTAATGCCCCAGCTGACTGTACCACTTTCTCCTCTGTCTCTTTCTTGTCAATATGTAGACACCAGTGTCTCTTTCTTGTCATGTAGACAAAAGTGTCTTTTGTTGAGATTCTCAGCTATATTTTTATCCATGCCTTACCCCTTATGGACCGGTGGATGATGTCAATGTGACAATTGTCTTTAGTGCTTTGAAAAGTTCAAAGCCATCACCTACCGGCAGGAAAAAGTAGAAAGTGAAGAAGGTAAGAAAGCAGTCAAAAGTTCAGAGATGGCCATGGAAATAATAACAATAATACACTTCACCTTTAAAGCAATTTTTGAAAATGGGTTATAAATTGCTCCATCTACACCTTCTCTCTCAGCTTTCTTACTTACTTTGAGGAAAATGTCCATCACAAGCCCAGGGGTTGATGAAGTTTGATTTGTGCAGCGCTGAGATTTTTTTCACTGCAGATAGTCTAAAATTCAAAATCATCCTTAACCCTTAAATTCAATGAATTCTTTCAATGGACTAAACATTGTTTTATTTGATGGCCTTCCTGCCCTAGCATTTGGCCTTTGTGCCCTCAAAAGATTTACAACACCAAAGGCCAATTGGCCGTGCCCCTAAACGATTAAATTCTAGGCCTGGTTATAATATATCTAGGGACGGACTGCCCCGCCCTCCCAGCTATTAATCTCAATCTAAGTTGCTCACCAGCATTGGAAGAACCTAACGCTCTACTTCTGCATTTTTCTAGACAGGATCCAGCCCATAGAGTTCTAAGGAGGCGCACTAGGGTTTCAAACGGTAGAATCATGCGCAGTGTCGTTTTAAATGTGGAGGTATTGCAATCTCAGATTTGACCTCCAGGCAACAGCCACAGTTCTACCTTGGTTCTGAGGGCTGGATTTAAACAAACCGCCTTTTTGTGGGAATGAGGTGTGATTGGTGTGTAGAAAAGCGTGGCTGATTGAAAGCAATCAGCAAGACTGACAGCTGATTACAGCTGAGGCACGTATGACTCCCGTGTCCCGCATGAACTAACGCGATACATTAATCTTTTCCAATTGAAGACACATCACAAGCATCTCTTGTGTGGTATCAGGAGGGGGTCGCAAAACAGAAACATGAACAGACATCAATCATTAACTTGATGCACCCACATGCAATACAGTCAGTGCAACATCCTTATATCTTGGTTTTTAAGCTATGGCTGGGGACCCCAACTCCAATATGTTCTGCATTATTTTCCCAATGCAAGGAAAAACTATTTTTGTCAGTTTTAGAAACTATAAATGAATAAGATTCAGCTAAATAGTTACGGTATATGTCTAGTCGTCTACAAAAAATGTAAATATCTTGGTAACAAGCTCAGTCAACAGTAGCACCTGTATTGCTGGCATACAGTTCACACCACTTGCAGTACAGAATATCATGAATTGCATTAACACTTGAGCAAAAAAGAGAACTGCATAAAGATGCGAGCACGGAAACAAAATGCCATACTCCAACTTCCTTCAAACTTATGCCAACTTACTGACAGGCCCAACTTGGTTATACACTGTTGCGACCGAAACACAATAGAGCCAGCTATGAGAAAAATGCTCTATGAATAAAAGCTCTATGAATAAAAGCCCCCCCCACCTTCCAAATGTTAATTATAATCTACAGAGCATGGAGACTGGAGGGAATTCATTAAGAGGAGAATAATGTGTTCACCCGTGCCTGGGGAAAAACACCTCCTATGCCGGGGACAGGTGCCCCGGCTCGCTGCTTTGGTGAACAAAGGAGGGAGGTGGGGAGGAAAAAGAGCTGTCATGCAGTGCTTAATGTATGCTCTGTCATGACAGTATCATGCACTGAAAATAGCAGACCTTCAAGGCAAGCTCACTCACCATGGCTCACATCAGCAGCGCTTTGTGAACTTGTAGATCGGCTATTTTTGGCTTGCGACACCGTCTTACTAACTAAGTCGAGATTTCGGAAGGAGAGAAAGAGAACTGAAGACGGGGTTCAGCTTCAGGTCTAGTGAATTTCAATCCAGGTTTTTACCTTCAGCAATTGGCCTATTTGTATCGATATGTGTAATATGTAATTTCCAGCGGGTTCAAATCGCTGAGCGCGTTGGACGCGATACCCAAACAGTCGAAAGCCACAAAGTACACAGTAACAAATCCAAGGCACATGGTATCAAACCCCCAAAACACAGGGTCACAAACCCTGGAGTAAACCATCATGGCGGTGGGCTGTCACCACCGCGGCTTTCTTCATGCAATCGGCGGTCGTGTTGGCTCAGGCATTGGTCAGCGAAAGAACCACACACACACACACACACACACACACACACACACACACACACACACACACACACACACACACACACACAGAAGAAAGAAAGAAATAGCCGGGGAGCCACAGGCCCAAAAGCTCAAAGCATAGGGTTTTACCTGTGACGTCATGACATACTTTTTATTTTTGTTTTTTCTATTCATTTGGTCATTAAGGTACACAGCATTTTTGGGCCTCTGTATATTTTTTGTTTTTTGTTTTGTTTTGTTTTCTTGTTATGTGGATTTGTTTTGTGTTTTATGGGTCCCACCCTTTTTTACAGTACACTAATAAGACAAAATAAGACATAATAAAGCCATAATTAAGAAATAATGTGTTGGTAATTAGAACTTATAATGTTTTATTAGACAAGAACAAAGACAGAATAAGACAGAATAAAGCCACAATAAGGATGATGTTTTATTACCCCTTGAATGAAACGTAACATATCAGGGTCCCAACAAACTCTAATAAGTCCTATAAGACCAATCAGGGTCTTAACAAAGTCTACTTATTTAACATTAGGCTTCATTAGAAAATAATGTGCTCTAATTACAAACAAATTAGCACTCATTATCACAGAATTGTACTGTGAAAACTAATCAACGACAAGGTAATTAGAACTTATCATTTTTATAAGACAGAAACAAAGACAGAATAAAGCCATAATAAGGATGGTGTTATTAACCCTTGAATGAAACGTAACAAATCAGGGTCATAACAAACTCTAATAAGTCCTATAAGACCAATCAGGGTCTTAACAAAGTCTACTTATTTAACATTAGGCTTCATTACAAAATAATGTGCTCTAATTACAAACAAATTAGCACTCATTATCACAGAATTGTACTGTAAAAACTAATCAACGACAAGGTAATTAGAATTTATTAGACAGAAACAAGACAGAATAAGGATGATGTTATTACCACTCTTTTCTTTTGATGAAGAATCTCTGGTGAGTGTAATAGACCGTTTGTCAGCCTTCTGATTGGTCCCTGAGACTCCCTGACTGGCCAACCAGAAAAAAACATTCACTTTTTGCTATCGGGGGTGGAGTTTGTGCAGTGGAGAATGTTGCTTCAGCCTTTCAAAAACTGTCCGCAGTGCGCGACACGGAGATCGGCCGGTACGGTGATAGCGACGGCAAGCGTCAAGCGATCTCGCTCATCATAACGAATAAGCTTCAACAAACTAGTTCACATGTACCTTATCAATGGTCTAAGAGTCACGATTGGGTACATATAATTTAAATGGGCAGAATTACGAAAAGCCAGCCTATTATGTGAGGAGAAACATTCTCTCTGTCCTCTTCCTAGTACCCAAGATGCAATGCGCTTCTCTTTCTATCTCTGATCCAGAGGATTAAACTAATTAAAACATTTATTTTTCGGGGGAAAACTACTGTTTTGCTATGTAATTACTGTACCTTTTTCTTCCCTTTTTATTAATATCACGTAGATGTGTTTTTTGTGGTACTTTATATAGCTGTAATGAGGCTATGAAGGGAAAAAAAATCGCATCCACTACCACTATAAAAGAATCTGCAAAGAGGATTCTGTCCCACTGGGATTAAACAAATTAAAACATATATTTTCGGGTAAATCCCCTGTTTTGCAATGTAACTACTGTACCTTTGTCTTCCCTTTTTATTAATATCACCTAGGTGTTTTTCCTTTGGTACTTTATATAGCTGTAATGAGGCTATGAAGGGAAAAAAAATCCCATCCACTTCCACTATAAAAACAATCTGCCCAGGGTTAATGTCCCATCATAGTAACAGGGCAGAATGGGGCGGGATTTGCAAAAGGGTTTATTGTCTTTTGTGTGCCTTTCTTAACAAGGGTGCTAAGCTAACTGTTAGCATGAAGCTGCATACTAACAGTTAGCTTAGCACCCTTGTTAAGAAAGACACACTCACCAGAGATTCTTCATCAAAAGAAAAGGAAACGGTACTCTCAGGTCATCTGGCAGCATACAGTAACATAGAAAATCATTTACTCGATGTCTGTAAGGTTAATCACATTTAGTTGCCTCAAATCAGCTTTTAAAGCTTTGGAACATGTGTCAAAACACTCTCTTAGAAAAACATATGGAGCTATCTGCTCTGCTGCTGGCTTCCTCCTCTCTTCTTCTGCAGCAGGCAGGGAAAAAATGTGCTCAGGAGCTCCCCCTGGTGGAGAGTTCGGCCATTGTTCACATAATAACATCATCCTTATTCTGTTTTATTCTGTCTTGTTTCTGTCTAATAAATTCTAATTACCTTGTTGTTGATTAGTTTTTACAGTACAATTCTGTGATAATGAGTGCTAATTTGTTTGTAATTAGAGCACATTATTTTGTAATGAAGCCTAATGTTAAATAAGAAGAGTTTGTTAGGACCTTGATTTATTACGTTTCATTTGAGTGGTAATAACATCATCCTTATTCTGTCTTGTTTCTGTCTAATAAATTCTAATTACCTTGTCGTTGATTAGTTTTTACAGTACAATTCTGTGATAATGAGTGCTAATTTGTTTGTAATTAGAGCACATTATTTTGTAATGAAGCCTAATGTTAAATAAGAAGAGTTTGTTATGACCCTGATTTGTTACGTTTCATTCAAGGGTTAATAACACCATCCTTATTATGGCTTTATTCTGTCTTTGTTTCTGTCTAATAAAAATGATAAGTTCTAATTACCTTGTCGTTGATTAGTTTTTACAGTAGAATTCAATTTGTTTGTGATTAGAGCACATTATTTTCTAATGAAGCCTAATGTTAAATAAGTAGACTTTGTTAGGACCCTGATTGGTCTTATAGGACTTATTAGAGTTTGTTGGGACCCTGATATGTTATGTTTCATTCAAGGGGTAATAAAACATCATCCTTATTGTGGCTTTATTCTGTCTTATTCTGTCTTTGTTCTTGTCTAATAAAACATTATAAGTTCTAATTACCAACACATTATTTCTTAATTATGGCTTTATTATGTCTTATTTTGTCTTATTAGTGTACTGTAAAAAAGGGTGGGACCGTTTTATGTAGGTGAAGGTATGCACACAAAAAAAAAAAAAAAAAAATGGGTCAAAATGTATATGTCAAATGAAATGAAATGAAAAGGCATTCAAAGAGAATGTTACAATCTTGACTCAATAAAGTATAAAAAAAAGAAAAAAGGTACACAGAATGAGAGGCCTGCTCTGCCGGAAAAAGTTATGGCCATTTGTATATTCACTCCATCGACTTCAATATACAGGAAAGAAACACACCAAAAGAAATATCCTTTAAGTAGCATGTGAGGGGTCAAACTAGGGGTTCTTGATGATTCTGAATCCATTGCAAGCATTTAGTTTTGCATGAAAAACATTCCTTGGGTTAGAAAACGGACCAAAATAACGGTGAAAAGTGATGACTCATCACTTTTCACAGGTTTGAGAGGCTGAAATCTAGCCCAAGAAATGTTTTTCATGCAAAACAAATGCTTGCAATGGATTCAGAATCATGAAGAACCCTTAGTTTGACCCCTCACATGCTACTTTTTTTGGTGTGTTTTTTCCAGTATAGTGAAGTCAATGGGAAACTTTTTTTCGCAGTGTTTCCAGCAGAGCAGGCCTCTCATTCTGTGTACCTTATTGACCAAATTAATAGGAAACACTAAAATTTCGAGTATGTCATGACATCACAGGTCTTCTCTCATTTTGGCACAGTGGCTCCCCGGCTAAAAGAAAAAAGACAAGGAAGACAAGGAAGAGAACAGACCGGGTGGACGGATTAGAAAGGGAAGTGTTGTAAAGCAGTGGTTCTCAAATTATTTTGGGGGGTCCCCAGATGATTAGCTTATTGTAAAAAAAAACAATCTCACTCAACAGTGAACAAACCAACATAAAGTTTAAGTGTATAGAGGATATCTGCACATTTGTAAAGTGACTATTTAAGGATTTTTTAATACATCTAAAATTACAAATTAAACACTGACCAAATTGTCAAGTATTAGAGGCAGACATTTTGAAAATAGCAGATCAATAGAACCATGTTATACAAAATGTAATGCCTCAACTCTTAGTGCTCGTCAGGGTGGGGGGTCCCCAGTTAAAATATGATTATTTTGGGGGTGGCGGCCTGAAAAGGTTGAGAACCACTGTTGTAAAGCACGGTGTTCCCTGAATGACACAACAGGCCTCTCGTGGAATTTCAGATCCCAGCGAGGAGGACGGATGTGGAGTGTCTCCGTCTCATGTTTCACAGGATTGAGTGATTGAGTTCAGGACGACGGAGCGCGGCTGTACGACCCTCGGTCCACATTTCAACGTGGAGAGAGCAGAACAATGCGTTCGGCGGAGCAGCCTTGAGGCCTTGAATTACCTTCCTGTGAGAGAGTGCCGGCCTGCTATGCAGTGGTGGAAAGTAACTAGGTACATGTACTCAAGTACTGTACTTAAAGGACAACTTTGTTTTTTTACAACAAGGGTTCATATTTTAGATTGTAATTAGAGAAAAGAAAAGATGAGTGTTAAAATGTTTTCATTTACTGCTTTCTATTGTTTTAGCGATTTTAGTATTTTGATTTCAGTGGTTGGGAGCATGCGTACGAGTGGCTAAATATGTCAGACACAATAAGCCGGCAATTTCTTTGCAGTATTGCTCCGTTTTGAACAAAATGCCTCAAATCATGAACACAGTGTGCAATCTTGGTGAGATTGGGCGCGCACATTCCCAAAAGGCAGAGGAAATTTGCCACACATATTCCCACTATGTTAAGGAACAAATGCTACCCTTTTCACATTGGCCTGTTATAGCGCCACCAGCAGGTAGACTTTAGCAAAACAAATTTTTGGAACACAATGTCTCAAATCATGCATGCAGCATCCGACTGCCATGAAAGGTCTAAGATTGGCGAAGAACAAATGCCACCCTTTTTACATTGGCACCACCAGGACGCCTGGCCTGGTGGAGACCTGTGCTCGGAAGAGCACTGCTTCTAGTTGTGTCTAAAATATGTAGCTACTTGCATGGCATGCATGCCCCCATGCAAATCAAAATCGTTAAAATCCCTAAAATGATAGAAAGTAATAAAAAATAATTTTAACACTCGTCTTTTCTTTTCTCTAATGAGTCTATCTAAAATATGAACCCTTGTTGTAAAAAAACAAAGTTTGGGGTAAAAGTACAATTTGGGGGTATTGTTACTGTACTTTACTGAGGTATTTCCAATTGTCAATACTTTCACTACATCTCAGAGACATTATATTGTACTTTTTACAACTCCACTACAATTATTTGAAAACTTTAGTTATTAGTTACTTTGTAGATTTTGATTATTATTACAAAATAATAATCATGCATCGCAATGTGACAGATTGTAGATCTGTAGCTTATAGATCTGCTATTTTCAAAAGATTTAGAATTTTTACACATTTTATACATTTGAAAACATTGTAAATGTTTTAATTCCGGACTTTTACTTGTAAAAGAGTATTTCTCAAGCAGTATTGATACTCTTATTACTGCATGAGAAATATATATATACTGCTATGGTAATGTAACGTACAAGCAGGCATTCTGCTCCACCTGTAACAAATCATTGCTCTCTCTCTCTCTCTCTCTCTCTCTCTCTCTCTCTCTCTCTCTCTCTGTTACTGTACCTCTGGTACAGTGTGGTTGCAGGCAGTGTTGCCATGTCTGCTTATTATAAGCGACTACAGGCTTGTTTTTCTGT
The DNA here is from genome assembly GCF_963921795.1 of Nannobrachium achirus. Lineage (NCBI taxonomy): Eukaryota > Metazoa > Chordata > Actinopteri > Myctophiformes > Myctophidae > Nannobrachium > Nannobrachium achirus. Next base: position 40,029,994 of record NC_137828.1, read on the forward strand.
AAAGTTGCTTGTAAATATTGGTAGTTGCGGGTTGCATTTTTTGGGCGTGTTTCTAAAGTGTAGTTGCTTATTTGGGCTCGGTTTTTAATATTTAAATCAATGCTTTTCAAAAAAGAATAAGTCAAGGAGAAGGACACCCAAATTAATGTATTAGTTACTTTGCGGCCCCCTATCTGAAAATATTTTGTGCCAGAGATCTAAAAATATTTTGTGCCAGAGACACCATATTAGATTTGTGTAAAATGTTCAAAATATTCTATTGTATCAAGATTTTTCTTTTTTTTATAATAGGAAATCTACAAGCTCACAACATGTTGCTTATTTCTCTCGCAGAATCTGGCAACACTGCTTACAGGTCACTGATAAACCATAGCAATACATAAAACTAAATGTCACTGGACCTTGGCAGGAAAAATAAAACACCTTTCTCCGTCTCTGATTCTGCCTTTGAGATCTCTCTCTGAATCTCTCTACTGAGTCTTTGGGGTGCTTCATGGCGGAAATCCTGTTAATCCTCAAACTGGTGCCCGGGGAACAAAGTAGGATAGAAAGGACAAAGGGGCCAGAGTTGTACATTGATATATGCCACATCACAAGGCAATAACCCTGACTATTCCGACTATACTCCATCTCTGTCAAGTTTCTTGAGCAGATCTTTCCATCATGCTTTATGTGAATGAAATGGACTCTAGTAGCTGGGAAATATAAGATTCACATATTTATTTTCTATCTTTGTACATAATATAATAATCTCATCTACTTAGGTCAAACGTTTAGTTGTTTACCTGCTCAGAGAATAAACATGTTGAGTTTTACAGCCTCAGGTCAAACCTCAAGTGCAAATTGCAAATTGCTTACCGGTATTTAGGTTTAAACTGTGTTAAACTGTTGTTTAAACCAGTGGTTCTCAAACATTTTAATGCTTTCTTTCTGAGAATGTAAGCCAGGGATTCGAGGTTAGGATAGGGTTAAATGCAGACGACGCAATGCAATTATTTTGGCCAACACACCAACAACAATAACTTTTTGGCAAGCCACACCCAGAAAGAATTTTAAGTGCTGTTATAAAATATCAAGGATGAAAAAGCTATTATTGCTATATTATAATATGATATGATATTCTTTGCTCTTGGGTAGCGTTTGTGGGACTCAGTTCCCTTTCAAACGCATTAATCGTGGTATTAAATTCTCTCTGAGTATGAAATCACATCTTGATTCAAAGTCACATGAAACGCTGTTGAGACGAAACATAATATGTTTTTGGCTAATATATCAAAACTTACCTCATATCGATTCATCAACACTGCTTCCTCAATAAAACTATCTAAACCATCACAAAGAGCTACTTAAGAGAGTAAACTACGGCTTATTCCAAACACATTGATCAACATGGGCGCTTTAAAGTAAATGACAACAGCTCGACTCCTGCCCTTTAAAGGCAATCCATCAAGAGGCTGGCGACAGACAGCCGGTGTGTGTGTGTGTGTGTGTGTGTGTGTGTGTGTGTGTGTGTGTGTGTGTGTGTGTGTGTGTGTGTGAGAGAGAGAGAGAGAGAGAGAGAGAGAGAGAGAGAGAGGTAGCCGGTCTCACCACCCATTTAAAAGAAGATTGATTCCCTACAATGCACCCTGTAGGCCATACAGGGTGCTCTTGGTTGTGCATATTTCTATGTGGTATCACAAAAATTGAGAGAGAGAGTGTGTGTGTAAGAGAGAGAGAGAACACTTGAAGTCTTCTACTACAGGAAAAGTACAAAAAGAAGTCATTGACCTCAAGTTTGTCTAACATTCTATAATAGGCGAAAGAAAGGTGTTCTTTCACTTGTTCTTTCAGCACCTGTACTGAACCCACTGAATCAGTTTATTATGGTGCATTCAAACCCGAAGAGATATATTTGTTTCTAGTCGCTTCAATCGCTTAACTTTGGTCGCGCTGATCAGCATTGGAAAAATATTGTCACGTCAGAATCAAGGCGAATCACCTGGAAAAAAGGGTGTCCCAAAACCAAACACCCAAAACATTTCTGTGTCACCGGACAACATCAACATTGATCGGCTGTCAGGGCGCGATGGGTGGAAGCGAAGGTCGCTTCAGTTGGATTTTTCCATCTGGGGTGAAGATACCGAGGCGACCACTCGTGTCGTTCGCATCGCCCCGTTTGGCTCGTTAATTCGCGCCGCGCCTGGTCACGTGTTATCTGGTCATTTCATTGATTTTGTATATGTAATCGCGCCACTCGAACTATGCAGGTTTGAACGCACCATTAGAATATGGCCTTTGCCATCACAGATTTAACATTGATTTGAGGATGGGTACTGTTCTTCCTAGTTCCTAGCTCAATAGAGAATAACAGGTCAACCCAAGAAGCAGCTCTCTATAACAGATTCAATAAACCAACCAACTAGAGGCATGCGTGCTAGAGTTTCACCCTGTGAGCAAAAACGGACACTGTTCCCCTGTGACAAGGATCCAGGTGTCTGTTGGTGGCTAATGCTCCATGTACTCTACTATGGGAGAGGGGAATTAGTCTGCTTTTATGTTGTGTTCTCTACGATGGGGGACCAGATGAGGCCATAGAGGGCCTGGCCTTATCCTTCCTGCTACTCCATAAACATCAGAGGGGCTCAGTGGCTCTGCCAACACCTCTCCACACGCAAATGCTCTCTAAGCAACTAAACTAAACTTTTTTTCCCCCTGAACATAAAAACTAGCTCAGGCCAAATACTTGGGAAGAGTCAAAACTCGAAATCGAAAATTGCTACGTTGCAACAGAAAACAAGAACTGTGGGACAAGGACAACAATACAAAACTGGACAGTCCACATCAAAGTGAAGAGGTGAGAGACTGTATGCCTTTTTCACAGCAAGGGCTGTAATAAAAGTGGACTCCTCGGAGAGCAGTTCCCTGCCGGGACTGGTTGCCTACCCAGGGCTGTGTCAGTTGTGGGGTGCAGCAGCCGTCAGAACACATGGAAATAAGAGTTTGAAAGACAGACGGTGCAAGTTGTCACGTTTGTGGTGCCCCCTATGGGCAGAAGTGAACGCACCTTTGGAGGTGCGCTCTATAAAGGCCCCGCAGCATGCGACTCCAATTTGGGGATGATTGGATCGGATGTTGCATTCACATGATGACAATTCAAAATCAGATCAGATTGCGTGCCTCCCCCAACTCTACATCTCTTCTCATCACCAGACACAAGCTCCGGTCGTGAGAAACGTAACCGAAAACACATAGTGTGGTTCATCATCATATAGCTATTCCCTTTTCCAACACCAAGGGTGGTTTCTACAAACCGCTTATGAGATTCCTTATTATCGATCAATGCAATTTGGTTGAGGCAGAAAATTCCCAGCATGTGAGTAATAAAGAACTCTTAAACAGAAACATGTATCGAAATCATTCCAGGTCTTCCTTTAGATCAAGATTTTTCCCCAAATTGTCCAATATGCAGACAAAAACTTTCAAAAGGGAAATGCAGCAAAAATCACACCCAATGTGAAGTGAGCAGGGATTTTGACTTAATTCTATTAAGCTATATGAACTAGAGAGGAACAATGTTACATCTCTGTCCATTCACTTCAAGGCTGCTCAACAGCACCACTTGAAGGTAGGTCACCCAGAGGTATTGTAGCTGTTGAGTTGTGCTCATACAGACAAGATGGACATACAGACATACACACTCAGTCACTTGTTGGCCGGGCTGGCACCGCTCGATAAATAGATAGAGATAAAGATAGAGAGTGAAGGAGACAGGGAGAGAGGGGATCAGTCAACTGGCATCGCTGCCAAACCTAATGCAGTCCATCTCTTGCCTGGTTAATAAACCAGACCGAACACAACAACACCCTAGTGTGTGATAGAGGCTGGCAACGCCAGGCAAGTCCATCTCTGTGTCTGTCGACAATGTACACAGGATGAACCACATGGATCTCACTTCTTTAATTGCTTGAAACTTTTCCCCATCCAGTGTTGATTATTTCAATTATTGAGGAAAACAAATGTTGTTTATGTGAGCACCAGTGCCTATAGTCTATGAGTATGACTCTGTACTGTACAATAGCTTACTGATTATATCGAAGTTCCCATTGAGTGAGGGCTTGCATGCAGAACAACAGTCCCATCCGGCTTTTAGAGCTTCTTCGGGGAACTGTGATTAATCTCTTGATGAGACAAGAGACTCTGATAATAAAATATGTACTTGTTCCCTCATGTTAGAGAAAGGATTCAGCCAGATTTTCTGCGGCGTCAGTTGAATGACACATTGATTTTCTCTTGAGTTCCTGCCCTCTGTGGGAAAGCATATAATTACACTGCTTCACTCAGTGACTCAGCAGGGAGCGTACACATTATCTGAGCAACAGACACGCACACACACGCACATACACCTGTAATACTGTATATACACCCATCATGTAGGCCTAGAATTTCATCAGTTTAGGGCGTTTTACGTCTTCAACGTTTTTCAAGCCAAGGACCACTTAACTGAGAGAGAGAGAAGAAGCAGGGGCCTTCCACTACACAGTATATTGTATAAAATTGTGCAGTGTGTGATTAAACCTTTTCATAGATTTCATAGACAGCTTCATAGACTTGTTTGGCAGCAGCACTATCAGTGGTGGTGTGGTGTAAATTAATGAATAGAATTCAATGGCTTCCTCAAAAATCTCGCAAACTAGGATATTGCGCGGAATATAGTCGGCAGTAATGACAACTCGCCTATATAGTGAACTGTGTGGTCCTTCTAAGGTAAACATTTCTTCACTGTGGTGTTTATAGAAGCAGTACTGTATGTACTGTACTATATAGCGTACCATATAGAGGGAAGTACAGTATGTGTATGTGGAAGAGAACGGGGTGTTTTCTTCCACAGGATGGGTCCACAGTTGAAAAGAGCAGGCAAAGAACCAGAGAGCAGCTGTTTGCAAAGCCAGTCAATCACTCTCAGTCAGATGTAACTAAGGGCTTCCTCTGTCCCTCTGGGCATCAGGATGAGCTGTGAACAGGTATGAGTGATTACTGTAGGTCAATGGCATAGCCATCATTGACTCTGTCCTGAGAGATTGCCGTTTCTACAATCTGGGAACCCATCATCAAAGAAAGTGCGACGCCCACTCGGTCTGTCTCTCTTCATTGTCTCCACCAGCCGAAGGCTGAGGGGAGAGTATGTTTTCCCCTCCGTCCGTCCGTCCGTGCGTCCGTCCGTCCGTGTGTCCGTGTGTCCGTCCGTGTGTGTGTGTGTCCTCGCAGTTTGTGTGCAGCTAATCTCAGTCGCCGTTGGCCCGGTCGCTGCCAAAGTGAGCACACACATTCCCTGGATGCCAATCTAGAACCTCTGCCCTAAATTTTTCAAATGGGCTTTTTCTAGCGCCACCTAGTGGCCGATGTTCGCAAGACACATTTCTGTGCACTACTCTTACAGATTTTGTCCAAAAATCCTACAAATCGGTAGGCAGTATCTCGACAGTCATGTGATCGACACGGATCTGTCCGATTTTGCATATTCCATCCTGATTGGCTAAGATTGGCTTCCAAAGTTTGTGGGATTGAGCCGTTTTGAACAAAATGCCTCAAATCACAAACGCAAAGTGCAATTATCATGAAATCGCGCACACACGTTACCACTAGGCCGAGGAAGAAATGCCACTTAATTTTTTTTTAATCAGCCTCATGGTGGCGCTATAACAGCCCGATTTGTGGTTTTACCTATAACTCCACCGATCAGTTTCAAACTTTGTAAGCGCACTCCCTAGAGGCTAAGGATAAACCTTTGCCCTGCATTTTTCACATCAGCCTTTTATAGCGCCACCTTTGGGCTGACTTATGTAAAACACATTTTTGGATATTACTCCTTGAGATTTTATCCAAAAATCATGCAAATCGGTACACAGTATCTCTATAGTCATGTGATCAAGTCCGATCCGTCTGATATTTCACATTCCATCCTGATTGGCTAATATTAGCTTCCAAAGTTTGCAGGATTGCTCCGTTTTTGAACAAAATGCCTCAAATCAGCAACGCAGCTTGCGATTACCGTGACATTTGCCACACATATTCCCACTAGGTCAAGGAACAAATGCTACCTTTTTAACATTGTCCTGTTATAGCGCCACCAGCAGGTAGACTTTAGCAAAACTCATTTTTGGAACACAATGCTTGAAATCATGCATGCAGCGTCCGATTGCCATGAAAGATCTAAGGTGAAGAACATATGCCACCCTTTTTACATTGGCCTATTATACAGTAGCACCACCAGGACGCACGGCCTGGTGGAGACCTGTGCTCGGAAGAGCACTGCTTCTAGTTGACTCTGTCTCGAGAGATTGCCGTTTCTTTAACAGTGGGTCCGACTCGGGGCCTGTGTTTGGGTCGCAGACCAATTTTTATGGGTCGCGAGTAAATATTCTCAAAACACTTTAAAAAATGTCAACAAAATGAATAAATAAAATAAATCTATCAAGTATTTTTCAAGGTAATTTCATAAATAAAATAAAGAAATCAAAGAGATTCCATCAATAAAAACATGTTTTAATAAGTTGAGAAAATGTAGATCTTCTATTTTCACTAGTTTGGCTCCAGGGGAGATGTCAAATTTCTCTGTTGGGTTTCAAGCTAAAAGTTTTGCGAACCACAGCTGCAGGTCATTGAATCTTGAGGCGGTATTCGTCTGGGGACAGTGGAGGCACTTGGAAGTATTTCTGGGATTTGAGAGGCTACTACACGGTTAAATAGCAGGCCCTGCAGGCACGCATATCATGCCAGTGACATGTTGACATGGCCCCTGTGCAGTCAGATTGTGTTGACTCAAGCATTTTGTTTACATACAGTACTATGGCGTTGACCCTAGGTCTCGTGTGATGGCAGGGTGAAATTAGCCGGGCCGCGCGTGTCTGGCGGAGACGAATTTATTCACTTCCGTCCGCAGCGAGCGCCATCCATCGATCCCTCTAATAAGACTATTGATCTTATCCAAACATACAGTATATTTGACCCCCCACAGAGAGGACATGCTGGAACTAATTGCCGCACGTTGGGGCCGATGGCGATCCATTTGTCTTGTGCTGCAGCGTGCGTGTGGCGGCATGGAGGGAACGTCAATAAGAGGCAGGCAGTCCACTCGTACAAAACTATACAGCCTGGCAGGCAGACACACAAGGCTGGAATTACAAATGGAATAATTGCCTCTTGTAAAAAATATCCACTGCCATGCTCCAATCTCCTTTATTGCCTCCATCTCCCTCTCAGATTTCTAAAATGTTAGCTACACCCTCCCAAGAAGGGAGAGAGAAAGGTTATAGAGAGAAATGGATGGCCTTGGCACCCTCTGTAATCCTTTACACCCTGTCCCCCCAACCACCCTACCTAATGGGATAGTGTGTACATCGCATCGCACCATTGCAGCCGGGCACCGTGCCACCGGCTGATTGCCCCTT